>NC_060062.1:58695186-59062906 GCF_020283565.1 Trifolium pratense | reverse complement strand
GCGCGTGATATACCCCCTACGCCGCGCGTGATAGCTTCTAAAAACTCCTTCCTCTGTGATGAAGGATCACGCCGCGCGTGATTGTACTGCGCCCCCGGCGTAGTAGAACTCTGTTTTGCCCTGTTCTGCTTTCGTCCTTGCTTCTGCTGCACACCTACCTACATACTTCAAAAGAAAACACACTAAAACATTAAAAACCGTTGGGTGCCTCCCAACCAGCGCTTGTTTAACGTCCCGATGCTTGACGTTCCATGCCCCTAAGGGTCACGGAGAAGAAGTGCCACCATGTGGCAAGTAGTGTGCATTCCAAGGTAACTTAAGAGCATGTTTAACAATATGATCATAAACCTGGATTTTAAAACATTGTGGGTCTCCATCACCACACTCCATCTTGTCAAAGACATTGAATGTGACCTGCTGATCATCGGTCCTTAGCATGAGTTCGCCCATCTCTACATCGATTAGTGCACGGCTGGTTGCTAAAAAGGGTCTACCAAGTAGCAAAGGCTCCCACTCCCTAGTTTCTTCTATGTCTAAGACCACAAAATCCGCGGGAAACACAAACCCAGCAACCTTAACCAACACATCATGGAGAATACCTTCCGGATGCACAACCGATCTATCCGCCAAAGAGAGACTCATCTTTGTCGGCTTTGCTACAGCTCCCGGTATCTTCTTCATCATTGATAACGGCATTAGATTAATGCTAGCACCCAAATCGCACAACGCTTTTTCAATAGTGAGATTTCCAATAGAACAAGGAATTGTAAAGCTCCCCGGATCTTTCTTTTTCTGAGGTAGCTTCCGTTGAATGAGGGCGCTGCACTCTTCCGTCATACTTACCATTTCATCATCTAATGGTTTTCTTTTCTTTGTGAGCAGCTCCTTTAAAAACTTTGCATAACTTGGCATTTGCTCCAAAGCCTCAACTAAAGGTATAGCCATCTCAAGCTTGTTCAACACCTTCATGAACTTCTTGAACTCCTTCTCCCGCTCAAGATTCTTCACTTTCTTTCTCCTAGGAAAAGGCATCCTAGCATATGGCGATTCATCAACTCCTTTACCTTTCTCAACCTTCTTACTCTCTTTTTCTTTTGTCTCCCTCTGTTTTTCAACTTCTTCTATTTCATCCTCACTAATCTCAACTTCCTTAGACACATTTTCCTTTTCTACTTCTCCCTCATATCTCTCATTTTCAACCACAACTTCTTGCTCATTTTCAACTTCTCCCTCAATGACCTTCTTTTTCAAGGGTTTCTCCACAACTGGCCTTTCCGGTATCTCTCTACTCCTCAAAGTGATTCCATTGCAAGTTTCATTTTTCGGATTATCATGAGTGTTCCCACCGAAACCTCCTTGGTTTTGCAACATCGAAAACTGTCTTGACAGTTGACCCATTTGCATCTCAAGATTCTTTATAGAAGCTTCATGATTCTTGTTAGAGGTTGCTTGACTCGATTTCATCGCTTCAAAGTTGCTTTGGGTCATGAGCATGAACTGATTTAGAGTCTCTTCCATCCTTGATGGAGGCCTTTGCTGCTGTTGCTGTGTACCTTGACCTTGCATACCATTCCCCCATCCGGAACCGTTGTTATTATTGTTGTACGGCTTCCGAAAATTGGCCAAGTAGCGAGCCTCCTCTGAACCCTCCGGGAAGCATCCGCCATTAGGGTGGTCCTGCAAACAAAAATCACAGCGCACATTGTCAATTTTACCTATTGGAGAAGATTGAACTTGTGGATTGGACAGCAGCTTCATCATTGCTTCCATTTGGCTAGTCATGAGCTTTTGCTGCGCCAATAGTGCTGTTTGGGTATCCAATTCCAACACTCCGCCTTTCTTTTTGGCTCCCCTATCATTAGTAGCTCTATACTCGTTTTGAGCCATGCTTTCAACCAATTCTCTTGCTTCAGTTTCGTCACGGTTCTTCAACGAACCACCGGCTGATGCGTCAAGTATCATTCGCGTTTGAGCCCTCAAACCTTGGGTAAACATTTGCATCTGATTGTGGCCATCGAAACCGTGATTCGGGCACCTTTTAAGACAAACTTTGAACCTTTCCCAAGCATCATACAACGTTTCACCATCCGCTTGTTCGAAGTTGCTAATTTCAGCCCTTCTTTCTAGAAACTTGTGAATAGGGAAGTAACGGTCTAAGAACTTCCGCTCCAGCTGTCTCCAAGTCTCAATCGTTCCGGCTGGTATCGTGTCTAACCAATCTTTAGCACGGCCGGTGAGAGAATGCTTGAATAACCTCAGTCTTTTGTCCGATTCGCTCACCCCCGGTGGATCGGTATAGTCGCATGCTTCATAGAAGTGAGACAAGTGTAAGTTCGGGCATTGAGCTTCCGAACCTGAATAAGGATTCTCTTTTAAGGCGGAAAGGACCGTGTTCTTGATGTCGAATGAGACAGGATTCGCCGGCTGAAAGCCTTGATTTGCCAACGCGTCATTGTCTCTCCTCCCATAATCACCAAGGGTACGCCTTGGCGGTTGAGGAACCGGAGGAACCTGTTCTTCCTCCATTGTTGCTGCAGTCCTTCCTTGACAGTCCGGTGTATCCCTTAGCAAAGCTGTTCCCCTTAAAGCTTGAGCTTCCCTTGTTGCCTTTCGAATTGCGCGAGCTGTCTTTTCAATCTCCGGATCAAATTGCAGCTCTTGAGGACCTGTTCTCCGCATGCACAATGAAACACACAAGTAGAACGCTCCGGGAGAAAAATATAAAACAGAAAATAATCAAACAAACACAGAAAATATGAACACTAACGCTTAGTTGAATCAATCACAATCCCCGGCAACGGCGCCAAAAACTTGATGATAAATTTCGCAAGTGCACGAAAATCACGTAGTAATAAAAATATCGATCCACAGGGATTGTGTGATCAAACTAATCGAATGGTGTTCATAGACATTATACAGAAAATACACAAAAATTGGGGGTATGTTGAGTAGTGAATTGCTAGAACATGTGCTTGATATAATGGAAAAGCGAGGTAGAATCATCGGAATCGCCTAGTCTATAGCTAAACCACATACAATCTACTATATCATAGGAATCTACTCAAGTGTTAACAACTAGATCGACAAATTAGTGAATCGCAATCTCTTGTCAAAATCCACTCTATTCGTTGTCGATACTCCCCCGATCTCTCGGGCGGGAGCTACCTACAACGAATGATATTAACGCGCGTCAATCGTTCGCTACACTCTATGCCTCAATCTCTCGACCGGAGACACTCGAGCGCTCAATGCAATTCAGTTCAGACATTAAATCAATACTCTCGCACGTGACTTAACTCGAAATCATTACAACACTAATGAAGGATTGTAAAGCATTAAACATTGAATTGCATTAAATCAATCACTATGAAAAGAGTAGGTTCTTACACATATAGCAGATTACACATGATCTACCTACATTCTAGACTATCCTAGATCCTACCTCCAAGGAAACTTAGCTCCTCATCGTTCCTCGTTCGCTTCCTCGCTTCATCGCCATGGCTTGTGCATCCATGCTCTCGATGTGCTTGGAGCTCTCCGCTGGAGTGTTGAATCACGATCTTCAAGTTCCAAGACCAGAATGTAGTCAAATTTCGCAGAATTTTCCAACCCCAAAACAGAATTATGCAGAAAATATATATACAGAAGGCAACCACGCCGCGCGCCAGATCTACCACGCCGCGCGTGGTTGCAGTTCCATCAACTACGCCGCGCGTGATAACAGAATCACGCGGCGCGTGATCAAGTCAGAGAGCATTCTTCATCTTCAGCAAGGCTTCACGCCGCGCGTGGTCCAAAGCTACGCCGCGCGTGGGCAAGTCAGAGAGCAATCCAGTTCCTGAACAAAGGTTCACGCCGCGCGTGGTCAGGTATCACGCCGCGCGTGATCAGAGTGAAAATCTTGGCTCCCTGTGAGCTCCATCACGCGGCGCGTGATGGGCTACGCCCCCAGCGTAGTGAAAAGCATTCATTTCCTGCAGTTTTTCCTGTTTTCTTGCAAAATAAGTAATCAAGCTAATGGTTAGATTTCTCTCATATTTATTGCTAAAAACCTACTAAAATGTATCTAATGTTGCTAAAATAGGCATGGATTAGAGAGTGTGACGATTTGTCATCAATATGGAAATTCACTTAAAGAGCACGCTCAATGGAGATTTGATCTGATCAGGTATTTTAAGGATAAGATAAGACTTAATGGTACAACGGTATGATCACAATTATCCTATAAAGTTCTTAAACACTTTTGGAAAGTTTCTATACATTCTTGATGAAGATCAAAAGAGAATCAGATCATCCTTTATGATTCTCAAGGAGCGTCTGAGCATTTGTGAAGAAAGAGGAGCGTGCCTAATCATTATATATACGAAGACCAAGCTCAAGACTAAGCATCTCATTGAAAAATATTAGTTCACATATTGAGTCTTTGTTGAGTCTTTTATTGTTTGATTGTAATTCTTGCTTGTGGATTCTATAACACGAGTTAAGAAGTAAGTTTATTATTTTAAGGTGACTCCTAAGCTTTGAAGTACGGAGTTTACCGTGTGTGATTCACTTGAAGCTTTTAAGCAAAAGTGAAGTGTTGTCTTGGCAAGTTGTCGCCACATCATTCCCAACATTGTATAATCAACACAGGTTGTGTTGTGTGAGTGGAAGTGAGATGGGATCTCATGTCTAGGAGTTCCTAGGCAGAAGTTGCATGAGTAGTGTCGAGGTTATAAGGCGTAAACCAAGGGTTTGCTGGAGGTCTTAATTTAAGGCGTAAATCCTAGGGTTTGCTGGAGGTCTTAGTAACTAGAGCTATTAGTGGATTTCCTTCCTGGATTGGTATCCCCCAGAGTAGGCAGTTGGCTGAACTGGGTTAACAATTACTTGTGCCATTTATTTATTCTCTGTCAGTTCTTATATGTTATATAAGATGTGCCAACAATAGAAAACAACATTATTCACAAAGCAGTTGTTGGGACATCTTAGGCAACATCATTCTAGTGATACCAGAATTTCAATATTAATTTAGTCCCTAATATACTTTTTGAATGACTAATATGAATAAAGTTGGACAGAGTCAATAATTTTATTCAGATTCTTTATAAAAAAAAAAGTTAATAATCTTAAAGACCTACTTAAAAGCGTCCTATAAACTCATAGACGAAATTAATAGTTTAATCATTTTCCACGATTTTTTTTCATAATGTCCCTCTACCCCCACATGCGCAGACGTTGGGACCCACATGGATATTACAAAAAAATTTCATGGCTAAGGGATATTTTGGTGTTTTTTTAAGGGTAGAAGGACATTATGAAAAAAAATCAATTTTCTACGGCACTTTAAAATGAACAAATCTACATCTACTCATCAATCTTGTCTCTCTCTCTCTCTTCCCCTTCCATTTTTGTCTCTCGTTTTCCACTCATCAACTCATCATTCTCGAGTATTTGATGAATGTGAAAGAATAAAATTGAGTGATCTACGAAACTAATAAGTATTTTTTTTTTTGTCTAAAAGTTTAAAAGTATATAGTATTATTATATATATTCAAAAGTTTTCCACATATATGGGAAGAGCATAGTGCCGCCAAGCTATATATACACTACGGCACTACCAACTTATAAAATAAAGATGCATATACTAATTTGTTGATTGGATGTTGAGTGTTATTAATCTATCATGATTCTAGTTTAAAGATCTAAATATTCGGTATAATATTCTAATAAACATTTTACATATTCAATCTATCTAGTTTGTTTGTATTGTTGGGACATGTTGAGTGTTCTTGTTTATTTGTTCTGGTTATTTGATATGCTTGAGTGTCTTTGTAAGTGACGTGAATTTAATTACTAACTTATATTTTATTATGTGTAAATAAAATATTTAGAAAATACAAACTGCATTGACCATGACTTCAAAATTGTCATACATGTCTCAAAGAAAAATAAAAAATTGGATTGAAATTAAAGCTCATATTTTTTAATGTTAGATGCGAATATTCGCAAAATATAATTTTGGACAAAGTTTCAACGAGACATGTTACTAGTAGCAATAGCACCCTTACTTAGCCAAACAAGACATCTACTCATATCACAAATTGTGTGTTTTATTTATGTCCGGATTGTGTGAAGTCACAACGATAGTTGGGATGCATGTGATCGTGTATTCGTGTGTAGTTACACTGCATCGAATTTAGAACGTCTCCAAATTTTCTCTCATTTTTTTATTTTTTTATTTAATGATTGATGATAAATTACAAAGAGTAAAAAAACAATTAAGAATAGAGAGAAGAAAAGTGAACGAATGGTTAAAAATACTACAACATGAAAAGAAAAAAAAATCGGAGAAGATTCAAATCCCACTACATCTTATTGATATGCTTAAATTCAGCAACCCGATGTCTCATCACGAGCGTTTAGAAACGCATCTCGGTAAAAGAGGATTTGTGGTTTCGTGGAAATGGATCGTTTTCTATTTTTTTTAAAAATTTCTTTGCATTTTTGTAGTTGTAATAGTTTTTCTTCTTTTTTTTTTTCCAACTTAAAGTTATAATTCATAATGCGAGCAATTTTATTTGAATGAAAAATGACTTGGGAACATATAAAATAGACGTAGACACCGAATTTTTCTTACAGTTAGACTGTATTTTCTTGTGGACTAATATTTTCTTGTTTGACTTTGGTTTTTGTACACAAACATTTAAGCATAAAATTAAAATAGGCTTAATTAGTAAAATGGTCCTTTAAAGACATTTTTAGTTTCACATTGATCCTTTGAAGAAAAAAAAATCTGAATAGGTCCCTTAAAGAAAAAAAGGTCCGAATATATCCCCTAAAGACATCTCTGTTAATCAGTTTGGTCCTTTCCGTCCATTTTTTCGAGGACCAAACTGATTAAGAGAGATGTCTTTAAGGGATCTATTCGGACCTTTTTTTCTTTAAGGGACCTATTCAGTCCTTTTTTTCTTTAAGGGACCAATGCAAAACCAAAAATATCTTTAAGAGATCATTTTACTAATTAAGCCAATTAAAATAAATAAGGTGTATGTACCGTACTCGAACCAAATGTGTTCTAGTAACAATCCCCTATTTGATTGTCACAATTCCAATATTGAATTGCACCAACATAATTTAATTACCATGTTTAAATTTTTCTAGTCATTTGACATGTTATCCTCCTAAACTTAGACATGTAGCAAATGTTTGGTTTGTGATGATATATAGTTAATTTTTTTTGTCTCGTATATTAGTGATTAAAAATTTTACTTTAAATGTGTGAATTAGTGGAGTGTTCATAATTCGAACCCCGACTTCTATATAATATACGCAATATTCTTACTAACTGAGCTAAACTCATGAAAATATATAATAACCTTTACTATATACTTTATGAACCGATGATGTTGTTCAAATATCATCAGATAGGGGTAGCAAACAAGAAATAATAGTAACATGGTTTCTTTTTCCACCCTCACATCATTCCTGCGTCTCCTAAATTTATTTATTTTGTCATATTTACTCTCCCCAAATTTTAAAACATGGATAGCAAAAAATTTAATTTTACATATTCAGATCGTAGAATTTAAGTGTCTTTTATACATTGTTTGAACCCCTCTTATGGCAAAATGAAATTTCATAATTTTGCACATTCCAATTTTTTTTTTTTGAAGAAGTTAAATTAACCTATCCAAATTGACATTAGAGAAAATTGAACCTAGGACCTTAAGGAGGAGCATACTCTCAGGTCCCAAACCAATATCACCAGATCAACTCAAGTGGGTCGAATTTTAAAATCATGATATGTAAAATTATCTTTTTTTCATCCAAATTTTAAAATCCAAAAAAGATAAATTTAGTAAAAGTCCCTGAGCTAATGATTTTCTTTCAACGGCCCAACATCAGGTTATAGTTGAAAGAAAGACCTCCTTAATTGCAATTATACCTACCCACCCAACCACTAAAAATAAATGGGCAAAATAAATTTTTCATTCTTAAAAATAAAATAAATTTTAATTTTTGTTTCTTAAAATAAAAATGGGATGTAATTATTTTCTCAAAAATTTCTGCTTCGTTTATGGTCCCTAACGGATATGATTTTAACACATTTTTGACATTTTTTTAACATAATACGGACATATAAAAATTTGATATCTTGAACATAAAAGGTTCACAAAATAAATTGGTCATTAGAGACTAACAACAAAACATAAAATTTTGGAAGGACGACATATGACTTAAAATCAAAAGAAAAACTTTTAACCCAAAATAGATTAATATCTCTGTATGTCTATATATATATATATATATATTTAAATTCATGATTTAGATTTCCCAATTTTTAAAATGTATGAATTTTTTCTTATTTCTAACCAATACATTTTGATGTTAATTTTTTTTTTAGATAAATCATATATTCTTTATGCACAACTATAAAGTCTAATTCATTGAGTTTTATGAGACTCAAATGAATGGCAAATTTTGATGGTTAACTCTTTATTTATATGGCAAAAACAATCAAATTTATTGCAATATATTGTGTAAGTGAATTCTCAATTAATAATATATTTATAATGGCCAAAAACTTATTTTTCAACAAATATATTATTTTTCATTTTTGAACTCTATTTATATTACGCTTAACTTATTTTAACAGTAAAGATCAACTTATTTTAATAGTGAAGATCAAATTGACTGGCGAAAAATAGTTGACGGGTCATTGTTTTTGTTTGATAACACATTGAATTGAAGTGGTTAATGAGATCTCATAGAACGAACCATTTAAGAAAATTCGAATTCAATTTCTAATGAAAACAATACTTTTTTTATAAGCAAAGAATAATTATATAAAAGGAAATACAATGAGTACTTCAACCATTACAATAAGGCTTTAGATACCTTGCATACAATCTAAAACATTAGTACACCAATTGCTATATGAATAGCTTAAATGTCTACCACTCCTATTAATAAACCATAACCAAGAAACAAATTTGATCCTATCAATCAAAGAGCAAAGAATGATTGGAACTCCCTTAAATATAATATTATTTCTAAGGGGCCAAATACACCAAGTAGTTGCGCACAAAACCAGTTGTCTCACCTTCTTAAACTTGCTAGAATTGAGATGTTCGCCGAATGCTAGGAAGTGAGCCCAGCCAACTTCATGAGTGACTGGTTTAAAGCTGAGCCAATTGTATATATCGTTTCAAGTGTGGCGCGCCAATGGGCACTCAAAGAAAAGATGATTATGATTTTATGAAGTTTTTTTTTTTAACTGCAAAAAATTTATTAATAGGCACTACAAGGTACAAGTTGTACCAAGAGGCAGGGAATACAACATAGTGTCAAGTGGGCATAAAAGTAACCCCACCATGATACAATAAATACAAAAAAAATAAATTGCAAGAGAAGCACAAAAGCTAATAACCAAAGCTGCTTCTTGGGAACAAAATAACCAGCAGCAATAGCAGACCAAAGTGCCAAAGGGAAAAACGCAGGCGCACACCCAAGCAGTATATAGCTAAAATTAACCCAACACAACCATCAACTGTCATCTTAACATACAATCCCCTGGGTTCCATGCCCACTCGTAAAGTAAGCAGGATGCCGTAGCAGACTTATTTAGGAACCATTGCCAAGAAAGCCTTTGGATCGAATCCACCGCAGCCTCCGCCTCGACAATGACATTATTAAAAATCCTGTCATTTCTACTTGTCCACATCACCCACACAAATGCTAGCCAACGGTTGAGTAGCCTTTTCTAATCTTCTTATTTCTCCCATAACCCACAAGCAGGTCATAAGACGTCATAACATCGGGTGGAAGCACCACCATCTCCCCTAACCAACGCATAACAAAATACCAAACTGCAACAGCAAAATCACAGTGCAAAAATAGATGATTTGTAGTTTCGACAACCCCACCACAAAGGGAACAATCTGTTAGAATATTTTCTAATATTTTGTGGGCTGCAATCAATTGTGGCTTTTGATTTTAATAAAAACGGGTTGATGTTATTGTGATCCATTTGATGATGCTTAAGCCCGATAATTGTGATCAGTAATAATGGGCTTGAACACTAATTCTGATTTGTGTAGAAACAAAGTGTAGGCTGTAACACCCAAACCCATTATTTACTAAAATTCTACCATGATAAATCTTTTTCAAAATACGCGGCGGAAAATCAAAGTTTGTTATTATAAAAGTCATGGTTCGAGCATTACACTCTTCAATCAAAATAATACTAATGTAGTTAATTAGTAAAAATGCTTGTTTATACAAATATTCGAATCAAATAATATATTTATTGATTATACAAAATAACCTAGACAATAGACTTTATATACAATATAAAACCCTTTTTCCCGTGTCACAATCAGAGCAGAGC
Organism: Trifolium pratense; assembly: GCF_020283565.1. Classification (NCBI taxonomy): domain Eukaryota; kingdom Viridiplantae; phylum Streptophyta; class Magnoliopsida; order Fabales; family Fabaceae; genus Trifolium; species Trifolium pratense. The sequence goes on along the minus strand of NC_060062.1, from coordinate 59,052,534 downwards.
TTCACTGACGACTCGACATCGATAACCACAAAACCTGTGAATCTGGACCCCCAACGGTCCAACACATAACACATAAAAGAGAGTTAGACAACATACTCAAAATATACAAGTGTAAGTAAATTATACTTAAACACTTCATCAACATTCATGCATATTGATATATCATGCATATACTTCATTAATCTCATTTAATTATAAACTACAAGAAGTTATAATCAAATATCAAACATAATCCTCAAGAACTTGAAGCCAATTACATTTATAATCATCGGACAATCAACACATACAACAAGTCTAACACACATAGACAATTATCACATAAATGCAAACATATGTGTCACATATCAAATGTCAAATAATGTACACATATCCTAATGCAATCTAATGCCACAATCTTCATGCTATGTCCCCTAGACATATCTAATGCATGTGGTACCATCGTCTTTATTAGAGAATCTCACCTCTAATATTCGTCTTTATCGAATAAATATAATCCGATATCCGTCTTTATTGGAATATCCAATATACATCAACAATTCATGAATGCATGTATGTAATTCATGAATTCACACTCCCACAATTAACATTTTGCTCGTCATTTATAATGTGGAACACTATCCGACATTTCGTCTTTATTAAGATAACACTATACCTTAATATACGTCTTTATCGAATAACATAATTCGATATACTTCTTTATTAGAATAACATACTCTAATATCCTTCTTTATTAAGTTGATTAACACCTTAATATACTTCTTTGACATTTAAATAAATATCATCAATACAATCAACAACAATTATATTCCACACATATAATCAACAATTATCATCACAATATAATTAATCATGGTTATAAACACCTAATTGTATGTTAGAATACCCTAATCACATGTTAGAAGTGCCCAATTACACTTAAACAATTAACAAAATGTTGCTGTCACGGTGGCTTAGCGAGCCGTAGCGAACGGTTCGCTAAGCGAAGGCCTAGCGAGCATCAGCAAACCACACCAGTGGGACACTGGCTCCTGGTGAGCCGTAGCGAGCCGTAGCGAAGGGCTCCTGTTTGGAATGCTCAAAACATGCGATTTTCACTTCAAATCACCCAAAAATCCCATTTTTCATGTTATAAACCCCAAATGAGTTTGTATTCAAGTGCAACAAACATATCTAAACACAAAAGGACGGTTTATTTCACCGATCTACCATTTTTACTACGAAAAAGTAGAGATTTAACACTTTTACTCAAAACTCTCAAGAACACAAAGTTCTTGAGTTTAATCATCCATAAACTTCGTTTTTATCCAATAAATTCGTTCATACATCATGATAAAAGCATGTTAAACATGTTATGAACCTTTGAATCGATTTCTATTAAGAAAATCCATTCACAACTAAAACGAAAATGGGGTGGAGGAAGTTCAGGTGAGGAGAAATCGACATTTTCCCCTTCCTCGTATCACCCACGAATATGAAATCTACTCTCTTACCTTAGATCCGACGAAAGCTCGACGATTGCTCTTGATCTCTCTTCACTTCCTGTTGCCCTAGCTCTTGAGCTCTCCCTTCTCTCTAAGCCCTCACAAGAACAAAAGAGAAATATGAGTTTTCTCTCTCTACCTTGCCCTATATGGGCGCCCCTTACATGCCAAGGCCCATTGGGCCTCAAGCCCAATTGCTTGGCCCAACTCGCGTTAACTCTTACTAACTCGTGCGTTAACTAAACTCTCGATAAATAACTTAAAGTTACTATCTTACTTAAAATCACGTCACCAAATAATTAAACACTTAAATAGTGAATAATAAATTTGGGTCGTTACAACTCTCCCTCACTTAAAAGATTTTCACCCTCGAAAATTACACAACTAAAACAACTCTGGATAACTCCTTTATCCATTTTCCAACAAAACATTCCAAACGCTACACAAAACTAAGTTTGACAAAATTAGTTTATCCCATCCAACACAATTTTTGTCTATTTATCAACAAGAGATCAAGGACGGCCAGTTCCTCAATTTGTCGATAGATAGTCAACAATCATGATATCGGCATAAACTATTCTTATCAAACCGCTAAAACGTCAACTTCGCACGAAACATCCACAGACTCACATTCTACGGTACTCACAACTTTACCCCAAAACAGGTACAACCAATCGAACACTCTCTGGAAGATACTTCCGTGTAATACTTCCACAACTCCATAATTCTCATAAATCTTTGATTTCCTCATGAATCACTTAACTGTGTTACACCACTTATTCATATTCGAATCTTATTCCAACTTATCACTCGATATTTCAATTCCAACAATCACTTGATGACCAACATTATCAAATCTTCCTCGACACATCCTAGAAATTATCGTTTCTAACTGTCAAATTCCTTTTCTCACATAACTCTAGTCATTGAGTCGAATCCCAATACGACTATTCTGTTCCCGAGTAATCTCTCATCCAACCTTTGCATTCCTTAACGCAAACATTTCCCAATACCAATTATCCTTAATCCCTTAGCAATTCGCTACTTCCAAATTAGACCACTGCCTAAAATTGGTTTTCCAAACAATCATAACTTCTATCTCGTCGATTCCAAAACGACATCTTCAATTCACCCAGAATCCATCTTTAATTATAAACTACAAGAAGTTATAATCAAATATCAAACATAATCCTCAAGAACTTGAAGCCAATTACATTTATAATCATCGGACAATCAACACATACAACAAGTCTAACACACATAGACAATTATCACATAAATGCAAACATATGTGTCACATATCAAATGTCAAATAATGTACACATATCCTAATGCAATCTAATGCCACAATCTTCATGCTATGTCCCCTAGACATATCTAATGCATGTGGTACCATCGTCTTTATTAGAGAATCTCACCTCTAATATTCGTCTTTATCGAATAAATATAATCCGATATCCGTCTTTATTGGAATATCCAATATACATCAACAATTCATGAATGCATGTATGTAATTCATGAATTCATACTCCCACAATTAGCATTTTGCTCGTCATTTATAATGTGGAACACTATCCGACATTTCGTCTTTATTAAGATAACACTATACCTTAATATACGTCTTTATCGAATAACATAATTAGATATACTTCTTTATTAGAATAACATACTCTAATATCCTTCTTTATTAAGTTGATTAACACCTTAATATACTTCTTTGACATTTAAACAAACATCATCAACACAATCAAAAACAATCATATTCCACAAATATAATCAACAATTCATCACAATACAATTAATCATGGTTATAAACACCTAATTGTATGTTAGAATACCCTAATCACATGTTAGAAGTGCCCAATTACACTTAAACAATTAACAAAATGTTGCTGTCACGGTGGCTTAGCGAGCCGTAGCTAACGGTTCGCTAAGCGAAGGCCTAGCGAGCATCAGCAAACCACACCAGTGGGACACTGGCTCCTGGTGAGCCGTAGCGAGCCGTAGCGAAGGGCTCCTGTTTGGAATGCTCAAAACATGCGATTTTCACTTCAAATCACCCAAAAATCCCATTTTTCATGTTATAAACCCCAAATGAGTTTGTATTCAAGTGCAACAAACATATCTAAACACAAAAGGACGGTTTATTTCACCGATCTACCATTTTTACTACGAAAAAGTAGAGATTTAACACTTTTACTCAAAACTCTCAAGAACACAAAGTTCTTGAGTTTAATCATCCATAAACTTCGTTTTTATCCAATAAATTCGTTCATACATCATGATAAAAGCATGTTAAACATGTTATGAACCTTTGAATCGATTTCTATTAAGAAAATCCATTCACAACTAAAACGAAAATGGGGTGGAGGAAGTTCAGGTGAGGAGAAATCGACATTCTCCCCTTCCTCGTATCACCCACGAATATGAAATCTACTCTCTTACCTTAGATCCGACGAAAGCTCGACAATTGCTCTTGATCTCTCTTCACTTCCTCTTGCCCTAGCTCTTGAGCTCTCCTTTCTCTCTAAGCCCTCACAAGAACAAAAGAGAAATATGAGCTTTGTAACGACCCAAATTTATTATTCACTACGTAAGTGTTTAATTATTTGGTGACGTGGTTTTTAAGTAAGATAGTAACTTTAAGTTATTAATCGAGAGTTTTAGTTAACGCGCGAGTTAGTGAGAGTTAACACGAGTTGGGCCAAGTTAGTGGGCTTGAGGCCCAATGGGCCTTGTCTCCTGAGAGGGGGCGCTATTTATAGCCCATTAGAGAGAGAAAGTCTCATTTTCTCAACAATTGTGAAGGAGGAAGAGAGAAGGGAGAGCTCAAGAGCTAGGGCAAGAGGAAGTAGATTTCATATTCGTGGGTGATACGAGGAAGGGGAGAATGTCGATTTCTCCTCACCCGAACTTCCTCCACCCCATTTTCGTTTTAGTTTTGAATGGATTTTCTTAATGGAAATTGATTCTAAGGTTCATAACATGCTTAATATGCTTTTAACATGATGTATGAACGAATTTAATGGTTAAAAACGGAATTATAGATGATTAAACTCAAGAACATTGTGTTTTTGTGAGTTTTGAGTAAAAGTATTAAATCTTTACTTTTTCGATGTATTTGATGTAGATCTGAGAATCAATCCGTCCTTTTATGTTTATATATATGTTATGTACATGAAAATAAACTTATTTGGGATTTATAACATGAAAAATGGGATTTTTGGGTGATTTGGTGTGAAAAACACGAAGCTTGAACATTGCTGTCAGAAGGCCGTCGCTAAGCCTTCGCTTAGCGAACAGGTGGCGAATCCTGCTATCCTGAGGCCCTCGCTGAGCGACCAGAGGCCCTCGCTGAGCGACCAGCTCGCTGTCGCTCGCTGTCGCTCACCAGAAGCTGTCCATGTACTGACCTTGCTCGCCATCCCTCGCTAAGCCGTCGCTGAGCGACCAGCACTGTGCAGAACATATTTTGTTGATGTTTTAAAGTGCAATTAGGCTCTTGTAACATGGATTTAAGGTATCCTAACATGCAATTAGGTGTTTATAACCATGATTAATTGTATTGTGATGAATTGTTGATTATATTTGTGGAATATGATTGTTTTTGATTGTGTTGATGATGTTTGTTTAAATATCAAAGAAGTATATTAAGGTGTTAATCAACTTAATAAAGAAGGATATTAGAGTATGTTATTCTAATAAAGAAGTATATCGAATTATGTTATTCGATAAAGACGTATATTAAGGTATAGTGTTATCTTAATAAAGACGAAATGTCGGATAGTGTTCCACATTATAAATGACGAGCAAAATGCTAATTGTGTGAGTGTGAATTCATGAATTACATACATGCATTCATGAATTGTTGATGTATATTGGATATTCCAATAAAGACGGATATCGGATTATATTTATCCGATAAAGACGAATATTAGAGGTGAGATACTCTAATAAAGACGATGGTACCACATGCATTAGATATGTCTAGGGGACATAGCATGATGATTGTGGCATTAGATTGCATTAGGATATGTGTACATTATTTGATATTTGATATGTGACACATATGTTGTGTAACACCCCGTTTTTCAAAGCATAAAAAGGGGTATTATTTTTTTTTTTTTAAATCAACACGCTTAAATAAAATGGCGCGCGTGAACGCCCGCAGCTATCTCGGCAATTCGTCATTCAATAGAAAATAAATATAACATCAACACATTATATTACAGGGCTTCCTCGAAGCAAAGTGTGTACCTGAATAATTTACATACAACGGATATAGCAAGTTCATCAACCAAAAAGACACGAGTCATGAACCGAATATATCACAAGGCCCAACGGCACTAACATGTCTGAGTATAATGTATAAAACATACAGTCATCCCAAAATATAACCTAGACCCTAAGCCTACCAAAATGTAGCCTAACAAGCGCTACTCTCTACACTCCGGGATAGTCCACGAAGTCCTCGCCGTCCACACGGCCTACGGACTCAGATGGCGCTCCATCGTCTGGGGGTGGGAGGAGCCCGCAATATGGCATGCAAAATAAGGGTCACCAACTGGAAACTAGTAATAAAATACCGAATACACATACCAGAATAGAAAGCGGTAAACAGTTATCACATCCTCACACCAAGAAGAATAAATAAAGTGCACACATACCCTAATGCAAGACCTCTAATGAATGGTTGTGGCACAATCACCCAGATCGAATGCCACATGCATGAATTCCGGAAAAAGGTGGATTACACCCGGCACAATCACCCAGATCAAATGCCAACTCAATTGCTGGATACTCCGGAGTACAATCACCCAGATCAAATACCGGCTCCGTTAACGGCGGTACAATCACCCAGATCAAATACCGTCTCCGTTAAAGGCGGAAGTATCACCCGGTACAATCACCCAGATCAAATACCGACAATGTTTGCATGAGCATACGTCCCTACATATACTAATGCAACAAACATACACATATTCATAACCACATGTCAACACATATACTTCCCACCTATACGTAAGACAAATAACATCGAAAACAACCAAGCACACAAGCATGGAACCACAACAAGCATAACCACAAGCATACCCTAATGCTATTGACGGAAATAAAAAGGTGCCCTTACCTCGGCGAAACTTCCAATTACAAACGATTCCGAGTTATGCAACAATTCGTGCGCCCTAAAATAGTGGAGCGTACAATCCATAAGTCACGCCCAAAGTATTATAATGAAACTAAACCTATCAACAAAGGTCTAGAGGCATCTAAGGCACTTCCTAACACTCTCGGATATTATATTCGAGTCCTCCCCATGGTGATTAAAAATTCCCGAAGTTAAATACACTATTTTTCACAAAACAAACACATTTTCGTTTTCAAAGCATACCGTTGCTCTCTATGGTTTTAAACTTCAAAGGACACTTTCACACACTACCAAAACACTTGAAAACAACCTAAAAATTTTACGAAAATGTCTCGACAAAATAATCGAGTTTTTCTTGCGTCGCAAGTTTCAAGTTTTTCTTTCCAAATACAATCCTATAATCATACTTTTACACACCTAAGATCATTCATCAAAAACATGATCATTTTTTCAACATTGTGGACTTAGAAAATTTTTGGAAATCCTCCCATTTTTTTTTCCTTTTAGGGGCTGCCCCCAAAAACCAAAATCACACTTCCGCTCAAAATTTTCCGCTTCCGAGAGCTTGGTAATATCCCATAATACCCCCGAGTCACTAATCCAAGCACCCAAAAATTTTCCGGGCAAAGCCTCTAATTACGACATTTTAAATTTTTGGTTCTTTGAGACACAACCCACACCAAAACCATTTTTACCCCATTTTTACCCAAATCTTTTTGCATGGTAATTCGCCCTAGGCCACAATCGTGCCTCCCCCAAAGCCTTAACAATTTTTGAAAACTCCTCCTCACTTTTCAAAATTTTCCTCATGGCAAAAGTTTTGAAAACTAGGCCAACACTCAAATTTTTTTACAATGCCACATCCTAGCAATCCTCTATTAGTTCACAAAGCCATTACATTGATCAATTGAACCACTTAGCATCAAAACAAAAGTTTCTAAGAAAATATGTTCATTATGCCTCAAGAACACACACCAAAAAATTATTTTTCTTGTATCACCAAACCAAGACCATAATCCAATATCCATTTTGCCACAAAGCTCAAATACAACCTCAAAAATAAAAGCACAACAAAATTTTCACAAAGTTATGACCATTTCAAAATTATTTCTTCAAAACCTAACAAAATTTTGTGAAACTTTCAATCACCATGAGAATCCAAACTTTCCAAGCTTAAACAAGCTTATATACTAATCCTAAACACTTCCCTAAAACCACAATCAACCAAAACTAACATCCTAGAAAATTCTCAAGAATCATGCTCAAGAACAATTTCTAAAACTAGGAGAATTAGAGCAACAAAGGTAAGGAATTGGTTAGTTACCTTATGAGTAGTGATATCCTTGCAAGTTCCTTGATCCAACAAGACAATTCCTAGCTTGAATGGGTGAGAAATGAAAAATCAATGAAGCTTTGTGTGAGAGGGAGAGAAGGACGGTTTGTGAGAGAAGAGAAGGAGAGGTTTCACAATTTTTTCTAAGTCCCAAAAGTCTACCAAACAAAACCTATGACAAGTGGTCTTGCTCCACCATGACCACTTGATCAAAAGCACTTTCCCTTGGCCAATCCTAGCCCTCCAATTCCCTTACACAAATATCTAGATATTTCTAACACGCCCCACAACCTTCGCGCGCTGCGACGAGCAAAATTCGTAAAAACAGAAAACTTACGGAACGAACGTCCGTCTCAAAATATTTCCAAAACTTATCGCCGAATCTTTTTTTCGTGACTGTAATTTTCTTCCATGCTCTCGAAAATTAATCTCAGGACATATCCTAACTCGCGCAGATATATAAACCTTCTATCTGAAATTTTACTGAATTCCGAAACCGTAAAATTTTACGACAGCGGGTAAAATATTGCCCGTTTTCTCGAAAACTAGAACAACTCGAAAAATGGATCTCTAAAGTCGCAGGAACAACCTCATCCATAAAAGAAGACTAATGAAACCAACCTCATGCTATTCCGACACTCGAGCGCGAAACAAGCACGATTTCTGCGAATCCGCCTCTTACGGAAACAATCATAACTTGAGTTCTGATTGTCCAATTGAGACGCACCAATAATCGTTGGAAAGATAACGACGAGATCTACAACTTTCATGTTGACCATAAAAACCAAATCAAAACGCAAAGGGGGCAAAAAGGCACGTATACGTTCAGACTTCACACAAAACAGTTTTTCTACACTTGTTTTCAACGCAACGTGCTTACGAATTTGAAAAACGACTCAATTGACTTCAACCAAACATTCATTTTATTCCAAATACAACGAACACTTAATATCCTTAATGTACAATGAAATTATGGGTCTTACATGTTGCATTTATGTGATAATTGTTATGTGACACATATTTTGCTAAATGTGCTTATTGATATTCGATGAAGTGATGTTTGATTTTAATGATCTAGAACTTATAATTGAATGATAGATGATGATGTATATGTATAATGTATGATTATGCATGAGTTAGAATATGCACGATTTGTAATGAAGTGTTTAAGTACCATTTACTTACACTTGGATATTATTTGAGTATGACTTCTAACTCTCTTTTATGTGTTATGTGCTGGACCGTTGGGGGTCCAGATTTTACAGGATATGTGTGTTTCGTTGTTCGAGTCTTTGGTGATGCTCCGCTCTGATTGTGACACGGGAAAGGGTTGTATTTAGTATATAGAGTCTTCATGACTATTTGTATTTACTTTGGAAAATGTATCTTTATAAAGAAAATTTATTTTGTATAAACTAGCATTTTACTAATTAACTACATTAGTATTGTATTGGTTGAAGAGTGTAATGCTCGAACCATGACTTTTATAATAACAAACTTTGATTTTCCGCCGCGTATTTTGAAAAAGATTTATCTTGGTAGAATTTTATTAAATAATGGGTTTGGGTGTTACAATTGGTATCAGAGCCCCGTTGTCTTTGGACTGTGTGGGTTATGTGTCTATCAGAGCAGGTCTGTGCAGTCAGACCAAGTGAGTATTGTGTGTCAGTCGTGTTTGTCTAACGATTTTGTGTTGTTTGTTTTGTGAAATCATTCATGTTGTTCATTTAGGAACTATGAGTGATGTGAATTGGATTAGATTATCCATTCTTTTTGTGAGTAGTTGTGTGAGTGTTATACTTGTATGTTTATAATGGTTGTATATGATTAGAGTTTAACCTTTGTGTAGTTTAAACTTGGTTGGTTGATGCTTATTTGCTAATTGTTGACGATCCGGCATGATATAAAACTGCATGTGACGATCCGGCATGATATAAAACTGCATGTGATGATGCGGCATGATATAAAACTGCTTGTGGTGGTGACGATTTGAAATAATTTTAAAAGAAAAACTAATGTTATTTTCTTGATGATGAAGATTTTGGTGAAAATATAGAGTTATTTTCTTTGAGTAAGTGAAAATTAAATTTTCAAAATGGCGAGAAGATTAGGATATTAATGTGTCCTGGTATGTGTTTGTTATATGTTTGTTTATAACATGTGCTAGATGATTACTAAGAACTTGAATTGTTATGCGTTTTATGAGTAAAAACATGAAGATATCATAATTCTATGTTGTGATTGTTGATGCATGATTCTAATTGTACTTTTAAGTCTATAATGATATTATATGCTTGAAGTTCTGGATTTTGTGGATCAGTGAGTCGAGAAAACGAGAGTTTAGTGAGCGTAAGTTCAAAACCGTAGCAGAGCACCCAGATTTTTGGATGTGCTCGCTAGGCGAAGAATGAACCTCGCTGAGTCTCGCTAAGTCTTGCTAAATCCTGTGAATATTTTGACTTGTCTCGCCGGGAGCTCGCTAGCTTTTGCTAAGCGGGGGAGCCAGACAAGAATTTTATTTTGTTGATGCCTTGTCCTAAGTTGATTGGATGTGAGATTCTTGTCTCCTTGTGTTTGTTAGGACTAGAATAAATGCGAATATGAATTATTGCGTTGTTTTGATTTCCTAACTTTGAAAAGTGAGGGAAGTATAGGTTACTTGGATGCTTGCATGATTTTGTGTAAGTGTTTAGGTATCGTGGGTTGGGTTTTTCCCATGTATGCAACATGCGTGTAAACGATGTCAATACTGGTTTCTTCTTTTGGGAAGAATATGTTTAGAGACGATTGAACCGTTAGGTGTGAGCACCGGAAGTTCTAGTGGAAGAATACGAGTGAGTTTGAAATAAGTGGGGGAGAAGGTTATATCCCTCCGAGATGTTTCGAACGTGAGAAGATGAGATGAGTAGAGATGCTCTTGAAGCGAAATATTCAGGAAGTGGTGACGTTGTTCGAAGTGGAATGAATGGGAGCAACAAGTTGTGAGAAACTACTATAAGAGAAGTTGTCGGACCAAGTGTTTCGCCGTAGGGGCGTTAGTGAGATTGGTTAAGTGAGATGAAGAGTATTCGGAACGGTTGGAGATCGTGTGTTGCACTAAAAGTATGAAGGCGTCCTTTTTGTGGACCAAGGTTGAAATACCTGTTTGATCGAAAGGAGTCGAATATGAGAAAGAAGAAGTGATTAGGATTCTTGAGAGGATGATGATTTGAAGTAAGTTGTCATCCAAGTGGATCGGATGTTGTAGTAGACGCTTGATTAAAGAAGTTTGTGGATAGATTAGTACTCATAGTAAAAGAGGTTGAATTGGTTGAAAGATTTGGAGTTCTAAGTCTAGTGTGCGAGGTGATTTCTAGAAAGTATGACGTTGGGTATGTTTGAAATGATTAGTCATTTCTTGAGAAGATTGGAGAATCTTGGGAAATAGATGTTAAGATTAGCGGATCGTTGGTGTTAATTAATCGAGAAAATTAAAGGAAGTAGGTTTTAAAGTAGATGAGAATGGAATTGAGAAATATCATAATATGATTGGTATGTTTGTTGAATCGTTGGAAGTAAGGATTGTATGAGTAGTCAAGTTTATTCGACGATGGAAGTAGGATAACGATTCGAAAGATTTTGTGAAAGGCTTGTCGAAGAAAGGGTAATTGGATTTGGATAATGACCGGACAATTAGTGTCGCATGTCGAACGAGAACGTAGAGTATTGGAGGTTGAAATGGAGCTAAGTGAGTAGTAACGTCTTAGAATGATGTGAAATAAGAAAGTTAGCCGTTGGAGAACGAGCTGAGAATGAGTAATATGAGGTCATGTTGGAAGTGACTTGTGTTAGGTGAGAATTTGCGAAAAGGATTACCGCACATGTGAGTAGATGTTGTGTTTGAGCACATATAGTAAGGAGTTGAAGGCGATGCCTAATGTAAGTGTCGAAGAACTTGTTGTATTATCCAAAAGATAAGAGTGAGAAAATATTTGCTAAGGAATCTGGATTTATGGAATAGGAAAGTCAGTGGAGACTAGTGTTGTTAAATTCATCGTAGTAGTTGGTGTAGTATGGTCTCATCGTGGACGACGGAACGATAGTGATTCGAGGAATAAACTTAGAATGCATTTTAGACGAGAATTTTTGGAAATTTTCTAGAGATGTCATACTGGGAGTAGACAAGGAGTCATTAGTAAGAATACTAAGACAAGAGTCGATTAGAATTTGATGGATAGAATTAGATCGTATGACGAATATTTGGAGCTTTGTAGATTTAATTCAAGAGTTTGATTTTGGGATCGAATGTACTAAGGAAGAGTTTAAAGATAGCTATCCATAGAGAGATGATGATTGGTAGAGGTCGGAGGTGAATAAGAAACCGATGGGTGAATAAACAGAGAAGAGTATGCTTGTTGCAATGCAAGATGATGAGGAACATGGATAGATGGATTGTGGACGAATTGAAGATGTCGTTTTGGAATCAACGAAATAGAAGTTATGATTGTTTAGAGAACCAATTTTAGGCGGTAGCCTAATTTTAAAGTAGCAAATTACTAAGGGATTAAGGAGAAGTGGTATTGGAAAATGTTTGCGTTAAGGAATGCAAAGGTTGGATGAGAGATGACTCGGGAACGGAATAGACGTATTGGGATTCGACTCAATGACTAGAGTTATGTGAAAAAAAAAGAAAAAGGAATTTGACGGTTAGAGACGGTAGTTTTTAGCATGTGTCAGTGAAGTTTGAGAATGTTGGTCATCAACTAAATGATGAGATGGCATTATAGAATGTTAAGTTGGAATAAGGTTCAAATATAAATGGGTGATGTAGCTCGGTTAAGTGATTCATGAGGGAATCAAAGATTTATAAGGATTTGTGGCGTATTTCACGTCTTTTCGGAGTGTGTTCGATTGGTTGTACCTATTTTGGGGTAACGTTGTGAGGTCGTAGAATGGGAATCTATGGATGTTTCGTGCGAAGTGGACGTTTTAGCGGTTTGATAAGAATGGTTTATGCCGATATCATAATTGTTGACTATCTATCGACAAATTGAGGAACTGGCCGTCCTTGATCTCTTGTTGATAAATAGACAAGAAAAGTGTTCGATGGGATAAACTAATTTTGTCAAACTTAGTTTTGTGTGGCGTTTTGTTGGAGGGTCGGATACAGGAGTGATCCGGAGTTGATTTAGTCGCGTAATTTTCGAGGGCGAAAATCTTTTAAGTGAGGGAGAGTTGTAACGACCCAAATTTATTATTCACTACGTAAGTGTTTAATTATTTGGTGACGTGGTTTTTAAGTAAGATAGTAAATTTAAGTTATTAATCGAGAGTTTTAGTTAACGCGCGAGTTAGTGAGAGTTAACACGAGTTGGGCCAAGTTAGTGGGCTTGAGGCCCAATGGGCCTTGTCTCATGAGAGGGGGGCGCTATTTATAGCCCATTAGAGAGAGAAAGTCTCATTTTCTCAACAATTGTGAAGGAGGAAGTGAGAAGGGAGAGCTCAAGAGCTAGGGCAAGAGGAAGTGAAGGGATTCAAGAGCAAATCTTCGAGTTTTTCTTCGAATAAGGTAAGAGAGTAGATTTCATATTTGTGGGTGATACGAGGAAGGGGAGAATGTCGATTTCTCCTCACCCGAACTTCCTCCACCCCATTTTCGTTTTAGTTTTGAATGGATTTTCTTAATGGAAATTGATTCTAAGGTTCATAACATGCTTAATATGCTTTTAACATGATGTATGAACGAATTTAATGGTTAAAAACGGAATTATAGATGATTAAACTCAAGAACATTGTGTTTTTGTGAGTTTTGAGTAAAAGTATTAAATCTTTACTTTTTCGATGTATTTGATGTAGATCTGAGAATCAATCCGTCCTTTTATGTTTATATATATGTTATGTACATGAAAATAAACTTATTTGGGATTTATAACATGAAAAATGGGATTTTTGGGTGATTTGGTGTGAAAAACACGAAGTTTGAACATTGCTATCAGAAGGCCGTCGCTAAGCCTTCGCTTAGCGAACAGGTGGCGAATCCTGCTATCCTGAGGCCCTCGCTGAGCGACCAGAGGCCCTTGCTGAGCGACCAGTGTAACGACCCAATTTTCATGTTATTATTTTTATGTGTTAAAATATTTTATTTAACGTGGCATTTTAATTAAGTTAATAACTAGGGTTATTTATCGAGTACTTTAGTTATTAAGCGAGTAGAGTGAGTTAACGCGTTATTGGGCCAAGCCAATTGGGCTTGAGGCCCAATGGGCCTTGAGTGTGTGTGAGGGGGCGCCCATTAAGGGTAAGGAAGAGAAAGAGAAATTCATTTCTCATGTTCTTTGTGTTCTTGAAGAGAGGAGGAGAGAGCTTGAGGAGCTAGGGCGAGAAGAAGAGCTAGGGATTCGAGAGCTTCGTCGTGTTTTCTTCGAATCCAGGTAAGAGAGTAGATTTCATATTCGTGGGTGACTCGAGGAAGGGGAGAATGTCGATTTCTCCTCACCCGAACTTCCTCCACCCCATTTTCGTTTTAGTTTGGATGGATTTTCTTAATGGAAATCGATTCTAAGGTTCATAACATGTTTAACATGCTCTTATCATGATGTATGAACGAATCTAATGGTTAAAAACGAGATTTATAAAGGATTAAACTCAAGAACATTGTGTTCTTGAGTGTTTTGAGTAAAAGTGTTCAATCATTACTTTTTCGATGTTTATGATGTAGATCTGAGAAATGAACTGTCCTTTTGTGTTTAGATATGCTTGTTGCACATGAATATAAACTTATTTGGGGTTTATAACATGAAAAATGGGATTTTTGGGTGAATTTGGGTGGAAATCGCATGTTTTGAGCAGTTCTGGCAGGAGCTGTTCGCTACAGCTCGCTGCAGCTCGCTACGAGCAGGTGAGCCACTGGTGTGGTTCGCTGAAGCTCGCTGACCTTCGCTTAGCGAACAGCTCGCTACAGCTCGCTAAGGCTCGCTTAGCCACCGTGTCAGCACAGCACTTTGCTGTTTTGGAATTTGAATGACTTTGAGGGTTCTAACATGTTATATTATGTATTTTACCCAGTTTTTCGAGTAGATTCCGATTCCGGAGTTTGTTTTATGATAAAATGCATGATTAATACACTTTACTTATATTATTAGTATTGTGTTAAAAATGTGAGTAAATGCATTGTATGTGTTGATGATTGTTGATGATGTTTGTTTAAATATCAAAGAAGTATATTAAGGTGTTAATCAACTTAATAAAGAAGGATATTAGAGTATGTTATTCTAATAAAGAAGTATATCGAATTATGTTATTCGATAAAGACGGATATTAAGGTATTGATTATCTTAATAAAGACGAACGTTGGATAGTGTTCCACGTTATTGTTGATGGGCTATATGCCATAATTGTTGATGAATATATTCATGAGTTTTGAGTGCATGCATCATGAATATTTAGGGATATTGGCTTGTCCAATAAAGAAGGATATCGAACTATATTTGTTTGATAAAGAAGGATATCGGGGGTGAGATACTCTGATAAAGACGATGGTACCACATGCATTAGAGGTGTCTAGAGGACATAACATGAATGTGAAGCATTAGATTGCATTAGGGATTTTGTGTGCATTTTATGATAAATGATGTTTGACACATACTTGGTAAATGTTGATTGTTAATCCGTATGTGAGGAGCAGAGTCCGTCATGACTATAAAATGAACAACGCAGGGTCCGTCATGACCATAATCTGAACAATGTATTTGTTAATGTTTTGGTATTGTCCGAGACGACGTGAAACTATATGTTTGGTGTATTTTGTGAATGATTGATTATGTGATAAATGAAGTATATGCATGATATATGAATATGCATGAATGATGGTGAGGTATATGTATAATGTATGATTATGCATGTTTTTATGAAGAAGTGTCTAAGTACCATTTACTTACACTTATATTTTGAGTATGTTGTCTAACTCTCTTTTATGTGTTATGTGCTGGATCGTTGGGGGTCCAGATTTACAGGTTTTGTGGTATTCGATGTCGAGTCGTCGGTGAAGCTCTGCTCTGATTGTGACACGGGAAAGGGTTTTATATTGTATATAAAGTCTACTGTCTAGGTGGTTTTGTATAATCAATAAATACATTATTTGATTCAAAGATTTGTATAAACACTATTTTTACTAATTAATTACATTAGTATTATTTTGATAGAGGAGTGTAATACTCGAACCGATATTCAATAAATTAAATGTGATTTTCCGTTGCGTATTTTGAAAAAGATTTTACTAAAGGTAGAAATATATAAATAATGGGTTTGGGTGTTACAATTGGTATCAGAGCCTGGTTGTCTTCGGACTGTGTGGGTTATGTGTCGATCAGAGCAGGTCTGTGCAGTCAGACCAAGTGAGTATTGTGTGTCAGTCGCGTTTGTCTAACAATTTTGTGTTGTTTGTTTTGTGAAATCATTCATGTTGTTCATTTAGGAACTATGAGTGGTGTGAATTGGATTAATAGATCCATTGTTTTGTTGAGTAATGGTGTGAGTGCTATACTTCTATGTTTATAATAGTTGAATATGCTTAGAGTTTAACCTTGGTGTAGTTTAAACTTGGTTGATTTATGCTTAATTGCTAATTGTTGATGATCCGGCATGATGTAAAACTGCATGTGACGATCCGACATGATATAAAACTGCATGTGGTAATGATTTGAAATAATTTTAAAAACTAATATTATTTCTTAAAGATTTTGGTGAAAATATAGAGTTATTTTCTTTTGGGTGAGTGAAAATTAAATTTTCAAAATGGTGAGAAGAGTAGGATATTAATGTGTCCTGGTATGTGTTTGTTATATGTTTGTTTATAACATGTGCTAGATGATTACTAGGCATTTGAATTGCTATGCGTTTATGAGTAAAAACATGAAGATCTCATAATTCTATGTTGTGATTGTTGATGCATGATTCTAATTGTGCTTTCAAGTTTATAATGATGTTATATGCTTGATGTTTTGGATTTTGTGGATTAGTGAGTCGAGAAAACGAGAGTTTAGTGAGCGTAAGTTCAAAACCGTAGCAGAGCACCCAGATTTTTGGATGTGCTCGCTAGGCGAAGAATGAACCTCGCTGAGTCTCGCTAAGTCTCGCTAAGTCCTGTGAATGTTTGTGACTTGTCTCGCCGGGAGCTCGCTAGCTTTTGCTAAGCGAGGGAGCCAGACAAGAAATTTTATTTTGTTGATGTCTTGTCCTAAGTTAATTGGATGTGAGATTCTTGCCTTCTTGTGTTTACTAGGGCTAGGATAAATGTGAATATGAATTGTTGCTATGCAATGTTCATTTTTCTTGTGTTGTTTTGATTTCCTAACTTTGAGAAGTGAGGGAAGTATAGGTTACTTGAATGCTTGCATGAATTTGTGTTAGTGTTTAGGTATCGTGGGTTAGGTTTTGTCCCTTGTATGCGACATGCGTGTAAACGATGTCGATACTAGTTTCTTCTTAGGGAGAATATGTTTAGAGACGATAGAACCGTTAGGTGTGAGCACCGGAAGTTCTAGTGGAAGAGTGTAGGTGGGTTTGAGATAAGTGGGGGAGAAGGTTATATCCCTCCGAGATGTTTTGAATGTGGGAAGATGGGATGAGTAGAGATGTTCTTGAAGCAGAATATTCAGGAAGTGGTGACGTTGTTCGAAGTGGAATGGATGAGAACAACAAGTTGTGAGAAACTATTAGAAGAGGAGTTGTGGGACCAAGTGTTTCGCCGTGAGGCGTTAGTGAGATTGGTTAAGTGAGATGAAGAGTATTCGGAATGATTGGAGATCGTGTGTTGCACTAAAAGTATGGAGGCGTGTTTTGTGGACCAAAGTTGAAGTATCTGTTTGATCGAAATGAGTCGAATATGTCGAAGAAAAAGTGATTGGATTTGGATAATGACATGGCAATTTGTGTCGAAGTTGAATGAGATCCTAGAAGTGGAGATGAAGCTAAAAGAGAGGTATCATTTTTGAATGATGAAGAATAAGGAAGTTAGCCGTTGGAGAACGTGTTGAGAATGAGTAGTATGAGGTCATGTTGTAAGTGACTTGTGTTAGGTGAGAATTTGCGAAAAGGATTATCGCACATGTGAGTAGATGTTGTGTTTTATCACATATAGTGAGGAGTTGAAGACGATGCCTAAAGTAAGTGTCGGAGTGCATTTTGTAGTGCCCAAAAGATAAGAGTGAGTAAGTATTTGCTAAGGAATTTGGATTCATGGAATGGAAGAGTCGGTGGAGACTAGTGTTGTTAGATGCATCGTGGATGTTGATGAGGTATGGTCACAATCGGTGACAATGAAGTAAAGGATTTTAAATTGTTTCATCATGGATGATGGGACGGTAGTGATTTGGTGAATAAGAATTCGATGAGTGAATAAACGGAGAAGAGTGTGCTTGTTGCAATGCAAGATGATGGGGAACATGGATAGGTGGAGCGTGAGCGAACTGAAGATGTCGTTTGGAATCAACGAGATAGAAGTTATGATTGTTTGGAGAACCAATTTTAGGCGGTAGCCTAATTTTGAAGTAGCAAATTGCTAAGGGATTAAGGAGAAGTCGTATTGGAAAATGTTTGTGTTAAGGAATGCAAATATTGGTTGAGAGATTACTTGGGAACAGAGTAGTCGTATTGGATTCGACTCAATGTGAGAAAGGAATTTGACGGTTAGAGACGGTAGTTTTTAGCATTTGTCAATGAAGTTTGAGAATGTTGGTCATCAAGTGATCGTTGGAATTGAATTATCGAGTGATAAGTTGGAATAAGATTCGAATATGAATAAGTGATGTAACACGGTTAAGTGATTCATGAGGGAATCAGAGACTTATAGGATTTGTGGAGTTATGGAGTATTCCACGGGAGTATCTTTTCGGAGTGTGTTCGATTAGTTGTACTTGTTGTGGGTAGCATTATGTGTACCGTAGAATGTGAATCTATGGATGTTTCGTGCGGAGTGGACGTTTTAGCGGTTTGATAAGAATGGTTTATGTCGATATCATGATTGTTGACTATCTATCGACAAATTGAGGAACTGGCCGTCCTTGATCTCTTGTTGATAAATGGACAAAAATTGTGTTGGATGGGATAAATTAATTTTGTCAAACTTGGTAATGTGCAGTGTTTTGAACGTTTCGTTGGAGGGTCGGATACAGGAGTTATCCGGAGTTGTTTTAGTAGCGTAATTTTCGAGGGCGAAAATCTTTTAAGTGGGGGAGAGTTGTAACGACCCAATTTTCATGTTATTATTTTTATGTGTTAAAATATTTTATTTAACGTGGCATTTTAATTAAGTTAATAACTAGGGTTATTTATCGAGTACTTTAGTTATTAAGCGAGTAGAGTGAGTTAACGCGTTATTGGGCCAAGCCAATTGGGCTTGAGGCCCAATGGGCCTTGAGTGTGTGTGAGGGGGCGCCCATTAAGGGCAAGGAAGAGAAAGAGAAATTCATTTCTCATGTTCTTTGTGTTCTTGAAGAGAGGAGGAGAGAGCTTGAGGAGCTAGGGCGAGAAGAAGAGCTAGGGATTCGAGAGCTTCGTCGTGTTTTCTTCGAATCCAGGTAAGAGAGTAGATTTCATATTCGTGGGTGACTCGAGGAAGGGGAGAATGTCGATTTCTCCTCACCCGAACTTCCTCCACCCCATTTTCGTTTTAGTTTGGATGGATTTTCTTAATGGAAATCGATTCTAAGGTTCATAACATGTTTAACATGCTCTTATCATGATGTATGAACGAATCTAATGGTTAAAAACGAGATTTATAAAGGATTAAACTCAAGAACATTGTGTTCTTGAGTGTTTTGAGTAAAAGTGTTCAATCATTACTTTTTCGATGTTTATGATGTAGATCTGAGAAATGAACTGTCCTTTTGTGTTTAGATATGCTTGTTGCACATGAATATAAACTTATTTGGGGTTTATAACATGAAAAATGGGATTTTTGGGTGAATTTGGGTGGAAATCGCATGTTTTGAGCAGTTCTGGCAGGAGCTGTTCGCTACAGCTCGCTGCAGCTCGCTACGAGCAGGTGAGCCACTGGTGTGGTTCGCTGAAGCTCGCTGACCTTCGCTTAGCGAACAGCTCGCTACAGCTCGCTAAGGCTCGCTTAGCCACCGTGTCAGCACAGCACTTTGCTGTTTTGGAATTTGAATGACTTTGAGGGTTCTAACATGTTATATTATGTATTTTACCCAGTTTTTCGAGTAGATTCCGATTCCGGAGTTTGTTTTATGATAAAATGCATGATTAATACACTTTACTTATATTATTAGTATTGTGTTAAAAATGTGAGTAAATGCATTGTATGTGTTGATGATTGTTGATGATGTTTGTTTAAATATCAAAGAAGTATATTAAGGTGTTAATCAACTTAATAAAGAAGGATATTAGAGTATGTTATTCTAATAAAGAAGTATATCGAATTATGTTATTCGATAAATACGGATATTAAGGTATTGATTATCTTAATAAAGACGAACGTTGGATAGTGTTCCACGTTATTGTTGATGGGCTATATGCCATAATTGTTGATGAATATATTCATGAGTTTTGAGTGCATGCATCATGAATATTTAGGGATATTGGCTTGTCCAATAAAGAAGGATATCGAACTATATTTGTTTGATAAAGAAGGATATCGGGGGTGAGATACTCTGATAAAGACGATGGTACCACATGCATTAGAGGTGTCTAGAGGACATAACATGAATGTGAAGCATTAGATTGCATTAGGGATTTTGTGTGCATTTTATGATAAATGATGTTTGACACATACTTGGTAAATGTTGATTGTTAATCCGTATGTGAGGAGCAGAGTCCGTCATGACTATAAAATGAACAACGCAGGGTCCGTCATGACCATAATCTGAACAATGTATTTGTTAATGTTTTGGTATTGTCCGAGACGACGTGAAACTATATGTTTGGTGTATTTTGTGAATGATTGATTATGTGATAAATGAAGTATATGCATGATATATGAATATGCATGAATGATGGTGAGGTATATGTATAATGTATGATTATGCATGTTTTTATGAAGAAGTGTCTAAGTACCATTTACTTACACTTATATTTTGAGTATGTTGTCTAACTCTCTTTTATGTGTTATGTGCTGGATCGTTGGGGGTCCAGATTTACAGGTTTTGTGGTATTCGATGTCGAGTCGTCGGTGAAGCTCTGCTCTGATTGTGACACGGGAAAGGGTTTTATATTGTATATAAAGTCTACTGTCTAGGTGGTTTTGTATAATCAATAAATACATTATTTGATTCAAAGATTTGTATAAACACTATTTTTACTAATTAATTACATTAGTATTATTTTGATAGAGGAGTGTAATACTCGAACCGATATTCAATAAATTAAATGTGATTTTCCGTTGCGTATTTTGAAAAAGATTTTACTAAAGGTAGAAATATATAAATAATGGGTTTGGGTGTTACAACCAGCTCGCTGTCGCTCGCCAGAAGCTGTCCATGTACTGACCTTGCTCGCCATCCCTCGCTAAGCCGTCGCTGAGCGACCAGTACTGTGCAGAACATATTTTGTTGATGTTTTAAAGTGAAATTAGGCTCTTGTAACATGGATTTAAGGTATCCTAACATGCAATTAGGTGTTTATAACCATGATTAATTGTATTGTGATGAATTGTTGATTATATTTGTGGAATATGATTGTTTTTTGATTGTGTTGATGATGTTTGTTTAAATATCAAAGAAGTATATTAAGGTGTTAATCAACTTAATAAAGAAGGATATTAGAGTATGTTATTCTAATAAAGAAGTATATCGAATTATGTTATTCGATAAAGACGTATATTAAGGTATAGTGTTATCTTAATAAAGACGAAATGTCGGATAGTGTTCCACATTATAAATGACGAGCAAAATGCTAATTGTGTGAGTGTGAATTCATGAATTACATACATGCATTCATGAATTGTTGATGTATATTGGATATTCCAATAAAGACGGATATCGAATTATATTTATCCGATAAAGACGATTATTAGAGGTGAGATACTCTAATAAAGACGATGGTACCACATGCATTAGATATGTCTAGGGGACATAGCATGAAGATTGTGGCATTAGATTGCATTAGGATATGTGTACATTATTTGATATTTGATATGTGACACATATGTTGCATTTATGTGATAATTGTTATGTGACACATATTTTGCTAAGTGTGCTTATTGATATTCGATGAAGTGATGTTTGATTTTAATGATCTAGAACTTATAATTGAATGATAGATGATGATGTATATGTATAATGTATGATTATGCATGAGTTAGAATATGCATGATTTGTAATGAAGTGTTTAAGTACCATTTACTTACACTTGGATATTATTTGAGTATGACTTCTAACTCTCTTTTATGTGTTATGTGCTGGACCGTTGGGGGTCCAGATTTTACAGGATATGTGTGTTTCGTTGTTCGAGTCTTTGGTGAAGCTCCGCTCTGATTGTGACACGGGAAAGGGTTGTATTTAGTATATAGAGTCTTCATGACTATTTGTATTTACTTTGGAAAATGTATCTTTATAAAGAAAATTTATTTTGTATAAACTAGCATTTTACTAATTAACTACATTAGTATTGTATTGGTTGAAGAGTGTAATGCTCGAACCATGACTTTTATAATAACAAACTTTGATTTTCCGCCGCGTATTTTGAAAAAGATTTATCTTGGTAGAATTTTATTAAATAATGGGTTTGGGTGTTACAATTGGTATCAGAGCCCCGTTGTCTTCGGACTGTGTGGGTTATGTGTCTATCAGAGCAGGTCTGTGCAGTCAGACCAAGTGAGTATTGTGTGTCAGTCGTGTTTGTCTAACGATTTTGTGTTGTTTGTTTTGTGAAATCATTCATGTTGTTCATTTAGGAACTATGAGTGATGTGAAATGGATTAGATTATCCATTCTTTTTGTGAGTAGTTGTGTGAGTGTTATACTTCTATGTTTATAATGGTTGTATATGATTAGAGTTTAACCTTTGTGTAGTTTAAACTTGGTTGGTTGATGCTTATTTGCTAATTGTTGACGATCCGGCATGATATAAAACTGCATATGACGATCCGGCATGATATAAAACTGCATGTGATGATCCGGCATGATATAAAACTGCTTGTGGTGGTGACGATTTGAAATAATTTTAAAAGAAAAACTAATGTTATTTTCTTGATGATGAAGATTTTGGTGAAAATATAGAGTTATTTTCTTTGAGTAAGTGAAAATTAAATTTTCAAAATGGCGAGAAGATTAGGATATTAATGTGTCCTGGTATGTGTTTGTTATATGTTTGTTTATAACATGTGCTAGATGATTACTAAGAACTTGAATTGTTATGCGTTTTATGAGTAAAAACATGAAGATATCATAATTCTATGTTGTGATTGTTGATGCATGATTCTAATTGTACTTTCAAGTCTATAATGATATTATATGCTTGAAGTTCTGGATTTTGTGGATCAGTGAGTCGAGAAAACGAGAGTTTAGTGAGCGTAAGTTCAAAACCGTAGCAGAGCACCCAGATTTTTGGATGTGCTCGCTAGGCGAAGAATGAACCTCGCTGAGTCTCGCTAAGTCTTGATAGATCCTGTGAATGTTTTGACTTGTCTCGCCGGGAGCTCGCTAGCTTTTGCTAAGCGGGGGAGCCAGACAAGAATTTTATTTTGTTGATGCCTTGTCCTAAGTTGATTGGATGTGAGATTCTTGTCTCCTTGTGTTTGTTAGGACTAGAATAAATGCGAATATGAATTATTGCGTTGTAATGTTCATTTTTCTTGTGTTGTTTTGATTTCCTAACTTTGAAAAGTGAGGGAAGTATAGGTTACTTGGATGCTTGCATGATTTTGTGTAAGTGTTTAGGTATCGTGGGTTGGGTTTTTCCCATGTATGCGACATGCGTGTAAACGATGTCAATACTAGTTTCTTCTTTTGGGAAGAATATGTTTAGAGACGATTGAACCGTTAGGTGTGAGCACCGGAAGTTCTAGTGGAAGAGTACGAGTGAGTTTGAAATAAGTGGGGGAGAAGGTTATATCCCTCCGAGATGTTTCGAACGTGAGAAGATGAGATGAGTAGAGATGCTCTTGAAGCGAAATATTCAGGAAGTGGTGACGTTGTTCGAAGTGGAATGAATGGGAGCAACAAGTTGTGAGAAACTACTATAAGAGAAGTTGTCGGACCAAGTGTTTCGCCGTAGGGGCGTTAGTGAGATTGGTTAAGTGAGATGAAGAGTATTCGGAACGGTTGGAGATCGTGTGTTGCACTAAAAGTAGGGGTGTACATGGGTTGGGCAAATCCGGTCGACCCGGTCAAACCCACCTAATCCAACCCAAAAAAGTGGGTTGGGTCGGGCAAGTGGGTGGATATGGATTTCAAAAATGAAAAACCCATTAAAAAAATCGGGTTTCGGGTAAAACCGGATCCAACCCAAAAAACCCATTAACCCACTAGTGCTATGTTTCTTGAAATTTTTTATGAAAATACTAAAGATTTTTTCATTTGATTATTAAATATTTTTATATTGAAAATGAGTTATACTATTTTTTACGAAAATAAAAAAAATTGAATAATTTTTATAAACAAATATGATAATTTTTCGCATTATTTTTTTAAAATTTAAAAAAATCGAATAATTTTCATAAACAAATATAGTGATTCATGGTTTAGTCATTTGATATTAAAAAAAGCAAAAAAATCATTTGAATAACACGCTATCCAACCCGTAAATTAGTAGATTTATACCAAAAAAAATGGGTGATTATTTTTTATAGTGAAAAAAAGTTACCCTATTTTTCAAGAAGATACATTGATTGAGTTATTTTTTATAAGAAAATATGATGATTCAACATTTAGATATTTAATTAAAAAAAATAGAAAAATAATTTGGGTAACCCACAACCCAACCCAATCCAACTCGGAAATTAGTGGATTTACCCAACCCGGCCCAATGTTATAACGGGTGGTTATTTTACTAAACCCAACCCGGAGTACCATATGTGGTTTGGGTTTTGGTTTTGGCCAAACTCAACCCAATCCGGCCCACGTACACCCCTAACTAAAAGTATGAAGGCGTCCTTTTTGTGGACCAAGGTTGAAATACCTGTTTGATCGGAAGGAGTCGAATATGAGAAAGAAGAAGTGATTAGGATTCTTGAGAGGATGATGATTTGAAGTAATTTGTCATCCAAGTGGATTGGATGTTGTAGTAGACGCTTGATTAAAGAAGTTTGTGGATAGATTAGTACTCATAGTAAAAGAGGTTGAATTGGTTGAAAAATTTGGAGTTCTAAGTCTAGTGTGCGAGGTGATTTCTAGAAAGTATGACGTTGGGTATGTTTGAAATGATTAGTCATTTCTTGAGAAGATTGGAGAATCTTGGGAAATAGATGTTAAGATTAGCGGACCGTTGGTGTTAATTAATCGAGGAAATTAAAGGAAGTAGCTTTTAAAGTAGATGAGAATGGAATTGAGAAATATCATAATATGATTGGTATGTTTGTTGAATCGTTGGAAGTAAGGATTGTATGAGTAGTCAAGTTTATTCGACGATGGAAGTAGGATAACGATTCGAAAGATTTTGTGAAAGGCTTGTCGAAGAAAGGGTAATTGGATTTGGATAATGACCGGACAATTAGTGTCGCATGTCGAACGAGAACGTAGAGTATTGGAGGTTGAAATGGAGCTAAGTGAGTAGTAACATCTTAGAATGATGTGAAATAAGAAAGTTAGCCGTTGGAGAACGAGCTGAGAATGAGTAATATGAGGTCATGTTGGAAGTGACTTGTGTTAGGTGAGAATTTGCGAAAAGGATTACCGCACATGTGAGTAGATGTTGTGTTTGAGCACATATAGTAAGGAGTTGAAGGCGATGCCTAATGTAAGTGTCGAAGAACTTGTTGTATTATCCAAAAGATAAGAGTGAGAAAGTATTTGCTAAGGAATCTGGATTTATGGAATAGGAAAGTCAGTGGAGACTAGTGTTGTTAAATTCATCGTAGTAGTTGGTGTAGTATGGTCTCATCGTGGACGACGGAACGATAGTGATTCGAGGAATAAACTTAGAATGCATTTTAGACGAGAATTTTTGGAAATTTTCTAGAGATGTCATACTGGGAGTAGACAAGGAGTCATTAGTAACAATACTAAGACAAGAGTCGATTAGAATTTGATGGATAGAATTAGATCGTATGGCGAATATTTGGAGCTTTGTAGATTTAATTCAAGAGTTTGATTTTGGGATCGAATGTACTAAGGAAGAGTTTAAAGATAGCTATCCATAGAGAGATGATGATTGGTAGAGGTCGGAGGTGAATAAGAAACCGATGGGTGAATAAACAGAGAAGAGTATGCTTGTTGCAATGCAAGATGATGAGGAACATGGATAGATGGATTGTGGACGAATTGAAGATGTCGTTTTGGAATCAACGAAATAGAAGTTATGATTGTTTAGAGAACCAATTTTAGGCGGTAGCCTAATTTTAAAGTAGCAAATTACTAAGGGATTAAGGAGAAGTGGTATTGGAAAATGTTTGCGTTAAGGAATGCAAAGGTTGGATGAGAGATTACTCGGGAACGGAATAGACGTATTGGGATTCGACTCAATGACTAGAGTTATGTGAAAAAAAAAGAAAAAGGAATTTGACGGTTAGAGACGGTAGTTTTTAGCATGTGTCAATGAAGTTTGAGAATGTTGGTCATCAACTAAATGATGAGATGGCATTATAGAATGTTAAGTTGGAATAAGGTTCAAATATAAATGGGTGATGTAGCTCGGTTAAGTGATTCATGAGGGAATCAAAGATTTATAAGGATTTGTGGCGTATTTCACGTCTTTTCGGAGTGTGTTCGATTGGTTGTACCTATTTTGGGGTAACATTGTGAGGTCGTAGAATGGGAATCTATGGATGTTTCGTGCGAAGTGGACGTTTTAGCGGTTTGATAAGAATGGTTTATGCCGATATCATAATTGTTGACTATCTATCGACAAATTGAGGAACTGGCCGTCCTTGATCTCTTGTTGATAAATAGACAAGAAAAGTGTTCGATGGGATAAACTAATTTTGTCAAACTTAGTTTTGTGTGGCGTTTTGTTGGAGGGTCGGATACAGGAGTGATCCGGAGTTGATTTAGTCGCGTAATTTTCGAGGGCGAAAATCTTTTAAGTGAGGGAGAGTTGTAACGACCCAAATTTATTATTCACTACGTAAGTGTTTAATTATTTGGTGACGTGGTTTTTAAGTAAGATAGTAAATTTAAGTTATTAATCGAGAGTTTTAGTTAACGCGCGAGTTAGTGAGAGTTAACACGAGTTGGGCCAAGTTAGTGGGCTTGAGGCCCAATGGGCCTTGTCTCATGAGAGGGGGGCGCTATTTATAGCCCATTAGAGAGAGAAAGTCTCATTTTCTCAACAATTGTGAAGGAGGAAGTGAGAAGGGAGAGCTCAAGAGCTAGGGCAAGAGGAAGTGAAGGGATTCAAGAGCAAATCTTCGAGTTTTTCTTCGAATAAGGTAAGAGAGTAGATTTCATATTTGTGGGTGATACGAGGAAGGGGAGAATGTCGATTTCTCCTCACCCGAACTTCCTCCACCCCATTTTCGTTTTAGTTTTGAATGGATTTTCTTAATGGAAATTGATTCTAAGGTTCATAACATGCTTAATATGCTTTTAACATGATGTATGAACGAATTTAATGGTTAAAAACGGAATTATAGATGATTAAACTCAAGAACATTGTGTTTTTGTGAGTTTTGAGTAAAAGTATTAAATCTTTACTTTTTCGATGTATTTGATGTAGATCTGAGAATCAATCCGTCCTTTTATGTTTATATATATGTTATGTACATGAAAATAAACTTATTTGGGATTTATAACATGAAAAATGGGATTTTTGGGTGATTTGGTGTGAAAAACACGAAGTTTGAACATTGCTGTCAGAAGGCCGTCGCTAAGCCTTCGCTTAGCGAACAGGTGGCGAATCCTGCTATCCTGAGGCCCTCGCTGAGCGACCAGAGGCCCTTGCTGAGCGACCAGCTCGCTGTCGCTCGCTGTCGCTCGCCAGAAGCTGTCCATGTACTGACCTTGCTCGCCATCCCTCGCTAAGCCGTCGCTGAGCGACCAGTACTGTGCAGAACATATTTTGTTGATGTTTTAAAGTGCAATTAGGCTCTTGTAACATGGATTTAAGGTATCCTAACATGCAATTAGGTGTTTATAACCATGATTAATTGTATTGTGATGAATTGTTGATTATATTTGTGGAATATGATTGTTTTTTATTGTGTTGATGATGTTTGTTTAAATATCAAAGAAGTATATTAAGGTGTTAATCAACTTAATAAAGAAGGATATTAGAGTATGTTATTCTAATAAAGAAGTATATCGAATTATGTTATTCGATAAAGACGTATATTAAGGTATAGTGTTATCTTAATAAAGACGAAATATCGGATAGTGTTCCACATTATAAATGACGAGCAAAATGCTAATTGTGTGAGTGTGAATTCATGAATTACATACATGCATTCATGAATTGTTGATGTATATTGGATATTCCAATAAAGACGGATATCGGATTATATTTATCTGATAAAGACGAATATTAGAGGTGAGATACTCTAATAAAGACGATGGTACCACATGCATTAGATATGTCTAGGGGACATAGCATGAAGATTGTGGCATTAGATTGCATTAGGATATGTGTACATTATTTGATATTTGATATGTGACACATATGTTGCATTTATGTGATAATTGTTATGTGACACATATTTTGCTAAGTGTGCTTATTGATATTCGATGAAGTGATGTTTGATTTTAATGATCTAGAACTTATAATTGAATGATAGATGATGATGTATATGTATAATGTATGATTATGCATGAGTTAGAATATGCATGATTTGTAATGAAGTGTTTAAGTACCATTTACTTACACTTGGATATTATTTGAGTATGACTTTTAACTCTCTTTTATGTGTTATGTGCTGGACCGTTAGGGGTCCAGATTTTACAGGATATGTGTGTTTCGTTGTTCGAGTCTTTGGTGAAGCTCCGCTCTGATTGTGACACGGGAAAGGGATGTATTTAGTATATAGAGTCTTCATGACTATTTGTATTTACTTTGGAAAATGTATCTTTATAAAGAAAATTTATTTTGTATAAACTAGCATTTTACTAATTAACTACATTAGTATTGTATTGGTTGAAGAGTGTAATGCTCGAACCATGACTTTTATAATAATAAACTTTGATTTTCCGCCGCGTATTTTGAAAAAGATTTATCTTGGTAGAATTTTATTAAATAATGGGTTTGGGTGTTACAAGTTTTCTCTCTCTACCTTGCCCTATATGGGCGCCCCTCACATGCCAAGGCCCATTGGGCCTCAAGACCAATTGCTTGGCCCAACTCGCGTTAACTCTCACTAACTCGCGCGTTAACTAAACTCTCGATAAATAACTTAAAGTTACTATCTTACTTAAAACCACGTCACCAAATAATTAAACACTTAAATAGTGAATAATAAATTTGGGTCGTTACATAGGCCCAACTCTAGAGTCCATGATGGGTGGTACTTGTTATCTTATAAATAGATAAGCTATGTCCCCTTTGCCGTCACGTTGTCAAGTTAGCAATAAGCTGAACGCTCATTTGTTGTCTTCCCCATCAAAGACCTCAAAGAATGGAGCATGTGATTTGATTAGGCAAAGGAAGATCTTGTCTAATATATCGATGTTTTCGATATTGGCGCGCTTCCGGTAACGATGGTTTGTGATTATGATTATAAAGTAAGTGTGTTCTAATTTCATATAATATGTCGATCTCTAATTGTTAATTCTTTCATATGGTATCAGAGCCCTTATTATATGATTTAGAACCCTAATCTTTTATCGTGAATCATAGCCGTGCTTGATCATTGTGAAATTTTTATTCGGCTATATGTGTTTTTCCGGTCAATCACGTTTTGGTATTTAAAGATTGATTTATCAATTGCCGGTGAATAGAGCCAATCATGATTATCACAGATTTATATGATTTCAGCCGTCACAGTATATATTAGGTTTTGCACGGAATTAAAATACAGTGTTATATATTATGATTATCACAGATTTAATACTTATGCCCTTTATCAAAAATTAAGTTCTGCCGCTTTGTAAATAAAATATATGGTTTTGTTTTATGATGCAATTCTATTTCAGAACTAATTAAAGGTCCGGTTCCAATTTATGAAAACCAATTTGTAGTTTTGTGCATTGATCCTGGACGTGTCACGAACGTTTTTACGTGGTAGCATTATATATGGTGTGTTTATTTACCATATTAAATTTATATATGGTGATTGGTGAAAGCATTTTTTTTTTTATTATATGAAAATCGTGTCAATTTATGACTTGATCAAACTAATTTTTTATTCATTAATGCTCTTATGTGCCCTTTGATTTCAATTGGATACAATTGGAATTAAGGTTAATTTTGTTTGATTCCTCATGGTTTTCAACCTTCGTTTTATGATAATTTTGGAATTTGTTTGGAATATTTAGACACATAAAAACATTTTATTTGATATTGACATATCATGGCAAGAATAGATTTGTCTTAATAAGTGAGGATTAAGATTTGATTTGTTTTAAAAATATTGATATATGTTCCTTACTATTTTTGGGAGACTGATATATCCCACTCTCCCAATTTATGTTCCTTACTATTTTAAGCCATGTTTTCCTATGTGAATTGAAATTTCACTCTTTATTGATAGCTTTCGGTTTTACATACATTAAAACTTATATATATTTTGCGATGCCAACACTTTATGGTAAGCAAGTTTGACAAGATAAAACCATATTGATTTTGTTTTATGTTTTTTTTTTCTTCTTTCTCTTGAGCTGCGGTTTTGTATATATACGAGCTTACCGTTTGGAATCAGTTCAATAGGAATGTATTGAAATATATTTGTTTTATGTGCTTCGTAAAATTTTGTTCCAGATTTATATTATTAATTTAAGTTGTAAATTGAAGGGAACAAGAATGAGCACTCTACTTGTCAATTACTATGAATTAAGTATATAGCACATCTCTATTTTTGTGCTTGCAACTTTGATTATAAGCTTTGATTTGAGTGATTAAATTCCAATATATATGGACAGTTTGTGTTGCTCAAGAATTATATTTGCATCATTAAATTTTCCAGAGCCATTTTATTTTGTTCTATGTGGGATTGCTACTATAATTCTATTTTGTAGCAACCATGTGAAGTATGTTAAGAGGAATTTTTATTTTTTTTTGGTACCAACCACAATTCAATTTAACGTGTTCTGTTATTAGTGTTCAAATTTTTTCTGTTTTGTTCAAATAGTATTTATTTAATATTTGTAGTTATGAGCAAATTCAGAATTTGGACTATTAATTTTCAATGTTGCTAGCATTCATATTTTCTCCTGCTTAGCCTTGGTGATTATCACTCTCTTTCTTTTGAAAATACTGCTCAATTATGAAATATATTTATAGAGAAATTTTTTGAGTAATTATTGAGGCGATTGAAGATTGAATTATCTTTGCATTGATTTATTATTAGATTTCTTTTATTATTATGATATAACAATTTGTTATTGATTTGTGACTGTTTGAGATGACACCGTCAAAGATCTTATCGTGAAATCATGGATGCTCATGAATTCTATTTGCAAGGATAAAAGTCACACTCTTGAAGATTAGTAGTGCAATTACTTATCTCTTGTGACTACATATATAATTGCTTATAAGGAGAAATTTGCTTCTAAATTTGTTTTGAAATAATAACTGTGCAATTATATATGAAATTGGTATTGTTTTTCCAGAATATTCTAAAATTATAAACTCTCTCCAATTATCAATTGACTTCTTGTTTTATACTCCAATTTTTTAAAATTTTACTCTATTGAGTGGGAGTATTTCAATTTTAATATTTTGAGAGTTCTATTGTGAAAAATATAAATTTAGTGTGACATTGATTCACATATCCATTGTGTGATAGAGAAAATAGTTGAATATTTGTTTAAATATTTTAACACTTTTGGATTGATAATTCAACTATAATTCTCTATCAAGTGGGAGATTTTGACATGACAACTATTTATAAGTGTTTATAGAGACTTATATTGAGGAGTCCTATGTTATTTATAAAAGTTCGGGACTATTTGTTTTATATCCTCAATAATATTCAAATGAAGTCTCATATAATTCCGCTGCATAAATTATGTATTTATTATATTGAGTTGACTGTTTCACAGTAATGATCTCTTATGAGTTGACTGTTTAATAGTAATGATCTCTCCCCTAAAATACTAATTTTCCGCATTAAAAGAAATATGTTGGGAATGTGAATTAAAATAATGAATGATCAATCTAGATGCATTTATATAGTGCGTATTTTCACTGTTCCTATTTTGACAAGCGCAAATGATTCCTATGCAAGAAAATTTTGTGCGTTGGTATAAACCGTTACCACCAAAGTGGGACCGCTTATATCGATTGATGAAATTTTCTTGGTAGTTTGAGGAATGTTTTTAATTGTAACATGTGATTTTCTGCCTAAAGGTGATAATTATATGTTGTAGTTAAAAATTAATTTGAGATGGAGTTATTGGAGGATGTATTGATCGGAGGAATTTGTCTGCCTAAAGGTGACAACTTTCAAAGTTCAATGTATACTCATTGATTAACTCATCTAAGGTTTTGACTAAGGTTTTGACCTTAGTTGGTGCATTCTGCCCAAAGGTGATTGTACTATTATATTGGCCTCTTATGATAATACTAATCCAATTTGGTTTTGATTCAAATGAATTTTTCCAACTATGTTTCCATTGAAATGTTGAACATCGTAGATCACTTGATTATTGGGAGATAACTTATATTCTCTTGATATGCTTGATTAGTGGGAGTTTGAATTTCATATTAACTCCTTTATAATGTTGGAATTATTTTAATCAAATATAAATAAATATTATAGCTCAGTGTTGTTGGGATCACTATGCCGGTGATCAACACTATTTTGGAGCTGAGGCATTATGTGTAAACATAAATAAATAAATTAAGCTCAGTGTTGTCGGGATCACTTAGCTTGTGATCAACACTATTTTGGAGCTGAGGCATTATGGTATCTTAAGAACCATGTAATTTCTCTGGCTTTGAGGCATTTGAGAGAAATTATGTCTAAAATATTGGAGCTCGATGTTGATTAGATCATTATACCGCGGTAGTCAACATTGTTTTGGAGCTTGGACTTGTGGTATCTTATGGACCATAGAATTTCTCTGGCTTTAAGGCATTTGAGAGAAATTGAGGACTGACGAAGAAAATGATAGTATGGTTGAGATCACAGACATATCATTTTCTCGCTACACTCTACATAAATGACTAGTCGACGAAGTTTGGTGGTATTTGTAACCATGGAAGGTGTTGTATTGATAATGATATAATTACCGCTATGATTCAATATCATTTAACTTTTGTTGGACGGAGTTTTAATTAGATGTTGCATCTTGGGATCAATGTGGCCACGTTAAAATATGTTATCAACCCGAAAGTCGTTTTCAAAGTGTTTTCTTTAAATTAAATATACACAATTGATTTTGCCCAAGTGGGAGAATGTTAGAATATTTTCTAATATTTTGTGGGCTGCAATCAATTGTGGCTTTTGATTTTAATAAAAACGGGTTGATGTTGTTGTGATCCATTTGATGATGCTTAAGCCCGATAATTGTGATCAGTAATAATGGGCTTGAACACTAATTCTGATTTGTGTAGAAACAAAGTGTAGACCCAACTCTAGAGTCCATGATGGGTGGTACTAGGGTTGTTATCTTATAAATAGATAGGCTAGGTCCCCTTTGCCGTCACGTTGGCAAGCTAGCAATAAGCTGAACGCTCATTTGTTGTCTTCCCCATCAAAGACCTCAAAGAATGGAGCATGTGATTAGGCAAAGGAAGATCTTGTCTAATATATCGATGTTTTCGATATTGGCGCGCTTCCGGTAACGATGGTTTGTGATTATGATTATCAAGTATGTGTGTTCTAATTTCATATAATATGTCGATCTCTAATTGTTAATTCTTTCACAATCACCCTTCGTTAAACGAATAATTCATCTTCTATATATACTACTAGAAAAAAATGAAACTGAGACGGAAATTTGTGACCGAATTAAATTCCGTCCCAAACTAATTAAAACTTTATTTATCTTGCTGGGACGAAATCTACATTCTGTCATTAGATTGGGACGAATAAAACTTTCTGTCACAATATTGAGACGGAATTTACATTTCTGTCCCAACGTTATTCCAAAAGTTTAGTGAAACAAAAGGCGGGGAAACTGGCGCCATTATATATATATATATATATATATATATATATATATATATATATAAAATAGGTTTTTTTTACAAGGTAAAAAAAAGTTATATAAATAAAGTAATTTTTTATTTTTGATAAAAATAACGTAAATTTTTTTGGGTACACTTTTAATTAATCTAATTGTACAAAAAAACAATCTATAATATATTTGGTAATTTTATTATTCATTCAAAAAAGATTAATTAAGTTCCTTATAAAAAAAATTATCTCTTCAAAAAAAAAAAGATTAAGTTTAATATTTTTGAGGCAAATCCCTAAAACCCAGTAGTTTGTTTGTACGCTTTATCAATTCCCAAAAGCAGAGAAGAAAACGCAGAGAAAGAAAGATGAACGAACCCTAACCTCACCATTGTCTCTCTTCTATCTTATCAACACCGCACTCTCTTCTCTCAAATCAACAATCACCACCGTCGTCGTCTCTTCTCTTCACCATCGTCTCTTCTCTTCACCACTGTCTCTCTCGTCTCTTGTCTCATATCAACACTTAATCGGTAAGAAATTTCTCACCCCCTTCTCCATTTCATGAAATTTCTTGACCCCTTTATCTATTGAACTGAGAATTTGTCACTTTTAGTTAGCCTTGACTATGTATATATCTTGTTAGTTATCACTTCACACTGTTATTTTTACTCTATTATTCAGTCTTATTTACCCACTTTATATGTATATGTAGTTCACACTTCCTTTTATTATTATGTCATGTTGTTGTTTAGATTCAATTGCTCTATATGATTTAGTAACTAGGGTGGAATCAGGATGAGTGGTTGAAATGATGTTTGGACATGATTTTTAATTCTTTCATTTGTCTTGAAACATATTTGGTATTTAGGCCATGGACGTGTCTGCAAATAGAGAATGGATGTATAATAGGGTTCTACCTGATGGAGTGGGACTAACAAATACCTTTTATGAGGGTGTTGAATTTTTTATTTTGCATGCTTGTGGATTAGATCAATTTAAGAATGAAGGAACAATTAGATGCCCATGTTTGATATGTGATTGTAGAAGAAGTGAAACTCCAAATGAAGTGATGAATCACTTATATAAGAAAGGATTTAGGAAAAATTATTTTTATTGGACATCACATGGGGAAGAAAGACCTGCATCGATTCCTATAACACATCCTCCACCATCTGTTTATGGGCGAAGTGGTTGTGGAGAAAACTTAAGATCATATGAGAGGATGGTAATGGATGCGGCAGGTCCAAGTTTTGCTGACAATCATGAACAAAGTATGGAGGAGACACCTAATGACAAGACTCAAGCTTTCTTTGACCTTTTGTCTGCAGCTCAATCACCTTTGTTTGAGGGGTGCACTAGTCACTCGGAGTTGTCTGCTTCGTTACAATTGCTTACGATTAAAGCGAAGCATAATATATCTCAAGAAGCTTTTAATAAAATTGTAGATTTTTGTAAGGAAGCTTTGCCCTCTGATAATTGTATGCCACCAAATTATAATAGACAAAAGAAGATGGTTGAAAGATTGGGTTTGAATTATGAAAAAATTGATTGCTGTGTGAACGGGTGTATGTTATTTTACAATCATGACATTAATGATAAAAGTTGTAGATTTTGTAAAGAAGAACGATATACGTTGAAGAAAACTAGTTGTAATAAGGTGAAGGAGGTGGCAAGGAAATGAATGTGGTACTTGCCTCTTGCACTGAGGTTGCAAAGATTGTATGCTTCTCCAGCCACATCTAGTAATATGAGATGGCATGCAAAAAATGTTCCTGAGGAAGGTGTCTTAATTCATCCATCTGATGGCGAGGCATGGAAACATTTTGATCGAACATATCCAAACTTTGCTGAAGAAACACGAAATGTAAGACTTGGTTTATGTTCAAATGGATTTAGTCCATTCAATATTTCAGGTAAGCCTTATTCATGTTGGCCTGTGATTGTTACTCCTTACAACTTGCCTCCTTCAATGTGTATGAAAGAAGAGTATCTATTTTTGACGTTGATCATTCCTGGGCCTAAGAATCCTAAGGGAAAAATAGACGTCTTCTTGCAACCATTGATATATGAGCTTAAACTGTTGTGGCATTCAGGTGTAACCAAATATGATGTCTCGCTGTCCCAAAATTTCCAAATGAAAGCTGCCTTGATGTGAACTGTAACACCCAAACCCCTTAACGCGTATTTATTGAATATAAATAAATAAAACACTTAAGAAAATTAAGGCGTCACGATTATAATACAAAACCACAGCAGAATTAAATCATGCTAGCACAGCGGAAATTAAAATCAAATATAGTTCATTGTGCATATCATACAATAACCATATTGTTCACACAATATCCCTAGGCTATAGGCCATATCAACAACAACGATATTATGTTTACAACAAAAAGTAAGGATTAGAAAGGTCAAATATGCCATCATGGGCTTAATACAATTCAAGCGAATAACCCGACACGGTAAACACCTAATCAGAGCAATTCTATACAACCCATCAAAAAGATATACAAATATCTAAAGGAGTAGTCTAAGCTAAACTCCTCACCAAAAAGTGTGCTACACTAAGCACAAGCAACGCCTCTAACTCTGAGCCGGATCCTCAACCTGAGAATCTGAACCCCCAACGGTCTAGCACATAACACAAAGCATGAGAGTTAGATCACATAATCAAAATCTAAGTGTAAGTAAAACGGTACTTAAACACTCCTTCATAATACATGCATAAATCACAATTATACATATACATCAACATCTATCATTCCATTATAAGTTATTAAACACATATAATCGAATACTCAACATCAATTATCAATTATCACAATTAGCCAAACATGTGTCACATATCACTTATCACATAAATGTACACATAACCTAATGCAACTCTAATGCTTCAACTTCATGAATGTCACCCTAGACATTTCTAATGCATGTGGTGCCATCTTCTTTATTAGAGTATCTCACCTCTAATATCCTTCTTTATCGGATAAATATAATCCGATATACTTCTTTATTGGAATATCCAATATCCTATTTAATTCATGAATGCATGTATATGTTTTTCATGAATTCACTCACAATTATTATAAAGCTCTTCATTTACTATGTGGAACACTATCCAACATACTTCATCATTAAGATTAAACAAATCTTAATATTCTTCATTTATAACTTCATACATGATTAACAATCATTAATGATTAACAATGAGCATTATAAGCATCAATAAGCATCAATAATCATGTAAGAATACCATTAAACAATGTTACAAATGCCTAATCACACTTACAAACATCAACAAAAGTTGCAGTCCCAGTACTGTTCGCTGAGCGAACACTAGCGAACACTAGCGAACTAGTTCGCTGAGCGAAGGTTGGCGAGCTCTGGCGAACCACACCAGTGAAACACCTGCTTGTGGCGAGCTGTAGCGAGCTATGGCGAGCTGTTCGCCACCAGTTCACTGAGCGAAGACCTGGCGAAGGCCTTCTGTCAGGAAGCTCAAAACCTGCAATTTTTACTCTAAATCACCCAAAAATCCCATTTTTCATGTTATATATCCCAAATGAGTTTGTATTCAAGTGTAACAAACATGTATAAACACAAAAGGACAGTTCATTTCATAGATCCACATCATAAACATCAAAAAAGTAAGGATTGAACACTTTTTCTCAAAACTCTCAAGAACACAAAGTTCTTGAGTTTAATCATTCATAAACTTCGTTTTTAATCATTAAATTCGTCCATACATCATGTTAAAAGCATATTAAGCATGTTATGAACCTTAGAATCGATTTCCATTAAGAAAAATCCATTCAAACTAAAATGAAAATGGGGTGGAGGAAGTTCGGGTGAGGAGAAATCGACATTCTCCCCTTCCTCGAGTCACCCACGATTATGAAACCTACTCTCATACCTCGATTCGAAGAAAACACGACGATTGATCTTGAATTCATTCCTTTCCTTTGCCCTAGCTTCTCTTGAGCTCTCCCTTCTCTCTAGAACTCTCACAAGAACAAAAGAAAATGACTTTCTCTCCCTATATTTTGCCCCTAATGGGCGCCCTTCACACACACACAAGGCCCATTGGGCCTCAAGCCCAATTGCTTGGCCCAATAACACGTGAACTCTCACTACTCGCTTAATAACTAAAGTATTCGATAAATGACTAAAGTTATTAACTTAATTAAAATGCCACGTCAATAAAATATTTTAACACACAAAAACAAATAAATGAAAATTGGGTCGTTACAACTCTACCCTCCTTAAAGAATTTTCGCCCTCGAAAATTACCTGTAAATAACTCTGGATACGAACTCATCATCTTACTCTCCAATTCCCAAGTCGCATTCTCACCAGCGGGTCCTCCCTATACCACCTTCACCGAGGCGATATCTTTGTTCCTCAACCTCTTCACTTCTCTTCCTTCAATCCGTAACGGCATAGCCTCGACGGTTAAGTCATCCCTCACTTGAACATCATCTGATTCAATCACATGTGACGGGTCTCTCACATACTTCCTCAATTGTGATACATGAAACACATCGTGCAAATTCGCCAATGACGGCGGCAAAGCAATCCTATACGCCACCTTCCCTACTCTTTTCAGAATCTGATAAGGACCAATAAACCTCGACGTCAACTTCCTTGATTTCAACGCACATCCTATTCCAGTAGTCGATGTAACTCTTAAGAAAACATGATCATCTTCTTGAAATTCAATGTCTTTCCTCCTCTTGTCATGATAACTCTTTTGGCGACTCTAAGATGCTTTCATCTTCTCTCGAATCATTCTAATCTTTTCCGTAGTCTCTTGCACTATCTCCGGACCAAGAATCACACTCTCTGCGGATTCAAACCAACAAAGCGGTGTTCTACACCTCCTCCCATACAAAGCCTCAAAAGGTGTCATTCCAATACTCGGATGAAAACTATTGTTGTAAGTGAACTCGATCAACGGCAAACACGAATCCCAACTTACTCCTTGTTCCAAAACACAAGCTCTCAACAAATCTTCCAAAGATTGTATTGTCCTTTTCGACTGACCATCTGTCTGAGGATGATAAGCCGAACTCAACCTCAACTTAGTCCCTAAAGCCTCTTGCAAACTCTCCCAAAATCTCGAAGTAAACCTTGGATCTCTATCCGAAACAATACTCGACGGAATACCATGCAACTTCACAATTTGCTCCACATAGATCTCGGCCAACTTAGGCACCAAAGTACCTTTCTTAATAGCAATAAAATGCGCGGCTTTCGTCAAACGATCCACTACCACCCAAATCACTTCGTAACCTTTCGTAGTCTTGGGCAAACCTCCCACAAAATCCATCGCAATACTAGCCCACTTCCATTCCGGTATAAACAAAGGTTGCAACAAACCAGACGGTTTCTGATGCTCAATCTTCGACTTCTGACAAACTAGACAAGCATAAACAAATTCGGAAATTTGCCTCTTCATTCCTGGCCATCAAAACAACTTTTTCAAATCTTGATACATCTTGGTTACTCCCGGGTGAATACTCATTCCGCTTCTATGACCCTCTTCCATAATCATCTTCTTCATCTCGGGCACATCGGGCACACACACTCTTCCATGAAACCTCACAACTTCATTCTCGTCAACTTTGAAATTAGCTTCTTTTCCTTCCTCAACGACTAGTGCCAACTTCTCCATTAACTTCTTATCCGTCTTTTGACATTCTTTGATATTCTCTAGCAAAGGATTCGTCAACTTCAACATTCCCAATTTAACACTCTTAGGAGTCACTTCACACACTAAACTCAAGTCTCGGAACTCTTCAATCAACTCTAACTCTTTCACCATAAGTGATGACATGTGCAACGACTTCCTACTCAACGCATCGGCCACCACATTAGCTTTTTCGGGGTGATAACTCAAATCAAAGTCATAATCCTTCAAAAACTCAAGCCATCTTCTTTGTCTCATATTCAACTCCTTCTGATCGAATAGATACTTCAAACTCTTGTGATCACTAAAGACTTCAAACTTCGATCCATACAAGTAATGCCTCCACACCTTCAATGCAAACACAACCGCGGCTAACTCAAGATCGTGTGTCGGATAGTTCCTTTCCTGAACCTTCAACTGTCTAGACGCATATGCTACAACTTGACCTTTTTGCATAAGCACACCTCCTAGTCCCATCTTCGAAGCATCACAATACACAACGAAAGATTCTTTAGCATCGGGTAAAATCAATACAGGCGCAATAGTCAACCTTTTCTTAAGCTCTTGAAAACTTTCTTCACACTTCACATCCCAAACAAACGCTTGATCCTTCCGAGTCAACTGCGTCAAAGGCAAGGCCAACTTCGAAAATCCTTCAATGAACCTTCTATAATAACCGGCCAATCCAATAAAACGTCTTATTTCAGAAACAGACTCAGGAGTTCCCCATTGCAATACGACATCAACTTTCGTTAGGTCAACCGCTATCCCTCCATTGGAAATCACATGACCAAGAAAGCTTACTTCTTTCAACCAAAAGTCACACTTCGACAACTTGGAATACAACTTCTTCTCTTTCAAAACTTGTAAAACAATCCGCAAATGTTCTTTATGTTCCTCCTCGGATTTTGAGTAAACTAAAATATCATCAATGAACACCACAACAAACTTGTCCAAGAATGAATGAAAAATCCTATTCATGTACTCCATAAAAACTCCAGGTGCATTGGTCACACCGAAAGGCATCACCGAATACTCATAATGACCATACCTCGTCCGAAAAGCAGTCTTTGGTATATCCTCCGTTTTCACTCTAATCTGATGGTATCCGGATCTCAAATCAATCTTACTAAACACGCAAGCTCCAACCAATTGATCCATCAAATCATCTATCCTTGGAAGTGGATACTTATTCTTGATCATCACTTTGTTCAACTGACGATAGTCAATACACAACCTCATACTCCCTTCTTTCATCTTAACCAACAACACAGGTGCACCCCACGGCGATACACTAGGTCGAATAAACTTCTTCTCAAGTAGTTCCTCTAGTTGCTTCTTCAACTCATTCAACTCTGACGCTGACATTCGATACGGTGCCATAGATATCGGGCTATTACCAGGCACCAAATCAATCGTAAACTCTACTTCTCTTTTTGGAGGTACATCTGACACATCTTCCGTAAATACATCGGGAAATCCACAAACAACCGACAACTCTTCCATCTTAACTTCACCTTCAAGTTTCAAGGATGCAAACAACGCATACACCTCTACATGTTCCTTCAAAGATTCTACTACTTCCTTCTTACTCATCAAATGCAAACTCTCCTCCGGTTTTGGAAACATAACGGTCTTCTCACAATAGTTGATATGGACTCGATTAAATAATAACCAGTTCATACCAAAGATCACATCTATACCACTAAGTTGGATACACACTAGGTCCATACCAAAGTGTCTACCAAACATGGTTACGGGACAATCACGACATACAAGACGGGTAGTTACAGAACCATTAACAGGAGTTTCTATTTCCATACGACCAGACATTTCAGACACAAGTATACTAAGAAGCTTCATGCAATCAACGGATATAAAAGAATGTGTTGCTCCCGTATCAATAATCGCAATTAAAGGAGTGTCATAGATGAAACACGTACCTCTAATGAGATTATCCACTTGATCCGCATCATCTCCACTTAAAGCAAACATCTTTCCCATAGTCTTCTTCGGCTTCTTGCACATAGGACTCTTGTGACCTTCTTCACCACAATTGAAGCAAGTCACCTTCACTTGACAAACATCCGACTTGTGTACCAATCTCCCACAATTGAAACACTTGTCCACCTTCTTTGGGCACTCATAAGACTTATGGTCCATCTCAACAACTTTCTTTCCCTTGTCACCATAGGGCTTCCCACGGTCTTGACCTCTTCCTATTTTGTCACTCATGGCCTTATAGTAGTTAGTCTTGGTCTTTCCATCATCATCACAAATACGACACTTATCCACCAAAGTTGCAAAGTCTCGGATTTGAGAAAATCCAATGAGATGCTTGATGTCCGGGCGCAACCCACTTTCAAACTTGACACACTTGTCATTCTCAGCTTCCGCGGTGTTGTAGTATGGACTAAACGCACGTAGCTCCTCAAACTTCACGGAATACTCCGCCACAGACATGTTCCCTTGCTTGAGCTCCATGAACTCCACCACTTTCTTGTTCCTAATATCAGCTGGAAAGTACTTCCTCAAGAACTCTCCCTTGAACATCTCCCAAGTGATTACCACACCACCAATTCCCATTCTTAGCTTAGCATTCCTCCACCACTTGTTAGCTTCCTCACGAAGTACATAGGTACCCAAGGTTAACTTGTTCTCCTCGGTACACCTCATCGCCTCAAAGACAATATCAACTTCCTCTATCCACTTGACAGCAGCTTCCGGAGCATAGCCTCCAGTGAAAAGCTTCGGATTATACTTCATGAATCGCTCCAACCTCATCTCATCTTCCCTCCCGGGTTGATGATCTCTAGCCACGATGTTAGTCAAAGTCGCTATTGCGTCTACCATCTGATTGTTACCTCTTCCATTACCTCTTCCAGCC
Source organism: Trifolium pratense (assembly GCF_020283565.1). NCBI lineage: Eukaryota > Viridiplantae > Streptophyta > Magnoliopsida > Fabales > Fabaceae > Trifolium > Trifolium pratense. Next base: position 59,009,633 of record NC_060062.1, on the reverse strand, counting down.
ATGATCCTGAACAACCAACCAATCCAAGAACAGACTTAGAAAGTAATATCAACAGTGTTATCTCTACACAAGTTGAATATACGGGCAACTAATCCTAATTGGTTCCACATGAACCGACCTTGCTCTGATACCACTATTGTAACACCCAAACCCCTTAACGCGTATTTATTGAATATAAATAAATAAAACACTTAAGAAAATTAAGGCGTCACGATTATAATACAAAACCACAGCAGAATTACATAATGCTAGCACAATGGAAATTAAAATCAAATATAGTTCATTGTGCACATATCATACAATAACCATATTGTTCACACAATATCCCTAGGCTCTAGGTCATATCAACAACAACGATATTATGTTTACAACAAAAAGTAAGGATTAGAAAGGTCAAATATGCCATCATGGGCTTAATACAATTCAAGCGAATAACCTGACACGATAAACACCTAATCAGAGCAATTCTATACAACCCATCAAAAAGATATACAAATATCTAAAGGAGTAGTCTAAGCTAAACTCCTCACCAAAAAGTGTGCTACACTAAGCACAAGCAACGCCTCTAACTCTGAGACGGATCCTCAACCTGAGAATCTGAACCCCCAACTGTAACGCCCGGGTCTGACGAGGGCGGGGAGTGGTTGTCGGTGCATGAGGCATGACAATTAACGGCTCCTGGCAGCTTCTAGGCAAAAACGAATCACATCGGAATGAGAGGGATCCTGAGGCTGTGCGGGTTTGAGACTGCGTGTTGGAAGGAAGGCTTATAATGATTGATGGGTACTACCTATACCAACAAGATGCATCTTCTTTTCGGTAGCTCATTCGATAAGAACTCCACAGTTAAGCGTGCTTGACTTAGAGTAGTCTTTGGATGGGTGACCTTCTGGGAAGTTTTCCCGGAAAGCGTGCGAGTGAGGACAAAGCACGCTGAAAAGACCCGTGTTGGTTTGTGGGGTCAGTCGGTCATCCTGAAAGCAGTTTGGGATGTTACACCAACGGTCCAGCACATAACACAAAGCATGAGAGTTAGATCACATAATCAAAATATAAGTGTAAGTAAAACGGTACTTAAACACTTGATCAGTGCATTTTGGCACATATTTTATGGCTTTGTACTTTGACATATTGGAAGCTTTTCTAGCCTAATATTAACTTTTTACCATGTTTCTAAACTTTTGGTCATAATTGAGCTCTAATGTATTTCTTTTATTAATTTTCGGATTTAATTGCATATTGATCCTGCTCACTCTACAGGTCATAACTTGAGCTACGAGTATCGGATTGAAGTGTGCGAATATGCGTTAGAAAGATAAGAGAAAGAGCTACAACTTTCATGTTGAGGTCAGAAGCCAGTTCAGAGTGAAAAGGAGTCATTTATTTACGTTTTTATTCCAGACTTATAATAATAATTAATATCGGGTTAAACATTGTTTTTCGGCCTGATTCTTTAAGAGCCCAATTTTTCTATGTAATATAAATAGAAAAACACAACCTAGGTCTGAGAATTCTGATTTTACGAAAGAGAAAAGAACAGAGGCTGCTTTGCTCTAATGGAAGCCTAAAAACCCTAGGTTGGTTCATTGGTGACGGAAACTCGTTTGCATATTCCTGAGGTTCGGATTCTAATAATAATTTCATTCATATGTCTATTGCTTCTTTATGTCAGTTTTATGTTTCTTTGATTATTCTATGAATGAATTCGTTTGATGCTTAATCTTCTCGAGTTTATGTTTTCATAATTATTCGAATCAATTCAACGCTTGTTTGAATTTATTCGAATAGAAACTGATATAATCTATGGCGCTTAGCAATAGGGCTGGCTAGATTTTGTTAGGATATCAGTCGCGTTGTTAGTGACTCTTGTTCACTGCCCTCGATTGGTTGAACACGTTCTTTGCTTAATCGAACGAATTTTGTAAACCTGGTAATCGCTTGTATAATCAGTTTTGCACCAGTCAAGCAAGAAACATTTGAATGAATATAATTTAGTAACCTGTGATGGATATAACAAACGAAGTTGCCTAACCAGTGAATCAATCATCCTTAATTAATCACTTTTCTATTAATTGATTTTCGTTTCTCTCTCAACTGTTTCCAGAAACCAACAATTAAAACCCCCATAATTTCATTGTGTTATTTATCATTCTTATTTTTCCTAATTATTAAATCAGAGGTCCTTGTGAGACGACCAAGGTTACTACCTTGTACTACTTATTTTAAAATTATTTTGATCACGAAACGACGGTGATCAAATTGGCGCCGTTGCCGGGGATCTCTGATTAGGATTAGTAAAATTTAGAACTAACTAACGTTACTAACACTTTTTGTTTTGTGAGTTTTTGTTGTGTTTCAGGTTCTGCCGTTGAATTTTGCAGTGAAGCTGAAAAATAATTAATTTTCGGTTGATATCTCAGATTGATCCGAAATTTGGCCCACAAATCCGAAAAAAATCAAGGAACAAAACTTTCGTATCTTTGATACGAAAATTGAGGCTGAAATTGCGAAATTCCTTCGTTTAGACCACTTTTTATTTTTTTTGAATTTTCCATACATTTAAAAAAAAATCCCAAAAAATTATATTTAGATTTGTTTGATTTTTAGAGATTTTAGGTATTATTTTTAATTTTTTTTAGATTTTATTTGTCTCGGTTTTTATTTTTCTCTTCATTTTATTTAGACAAAAAAAAATAAAACCAATAAAAAAATGGGAGATTCATCGGACCAGTTGGCTTATATCATAAATTGCTTGGATGCAAGAAAACAACAATCTTGCTATCAAAATTATATTCCAACTGTGATGTGTAATATTTGTTCTTCGAGTTTTCTTATAAGTGATGATTGTCCTATATTTTTAGATACTTTTTGTGGTGAGACGCAATTTGTAGGTAATTTTCAAGGACAATACTATCAAGAACAAAATTCATATCCTGCTGAGCAGCCTATTTGGTCACATCCACAGTTTCAGCAAATTGATTCATTGGTGGTTGAGCCACAACCTAGTTTGGAAGAATTGATAAAGCAGATGGCTGAACATAATAAGCAAATGGATGAATGGATGCAATCCTCTCTTCAAAGTTTAGCAGTCCAAGTTGAGCAAATAGTCTCCAATGCCCATCTAATTCAAGAGAAGAAGATGTTGCATGATGATGTACAACCTGCTGCACTCTTAGAGGTAATGCAATGTGATACAAGTGTTGATGAAATTGAAACTCCAGGTGAGCCCATTGAAACAATACTTGTTTCTGTTGATGAACACAAAATAAGCAACATAAATTCAAGTGAATGCATGGAAGAGATCACACCACAAAATTTCTTCGAATCTGATATTGATGAATTATATACTTCGCTTGAAGTAGATAAGTCTTTTGAAATTTTTGCTTCTAAATGTGATGTCTGTAATGTTTGTTGTGAGATCAATGCAACCATTGTAAGTGAAGAAATTTTGTTGCCGACAACCACTTGTGCAGAAATTCAAAAGAATTCAATAACAATTGAATTTGACACTACAAGTGTGGATGTTAGCCGCAAGCAACCATTGCCCATAGCGGAAAAATTGTTGATGAAACCTCTGATTAAGCCGCACAACAAGCAGCCATCCTTCATCATTTATGCATCTCTTCCACCTATTTTACCTGACTCACCAGTTAACTGTGGATTTTGTGATTTCCATGCTTTTGTTAATGGAGGTTCATTATATGTGCTGGCTATTCCTCCTAAGCCACCAGATTTTGTACTATTATACAAGTTCACGTGCTATTTGCTTTTTCTTGTTTCATGTGTTCATAGTGCAGAAAGGCCTCCACCAAAACCGCCGGACATGGACTTTCCAGCTGCTACAACTTAGCTCCTCGGGTGTGTTCCTTCCTTTTCTCACTTTATGCTTATTGTTATACATTGCGGACAATGTCTGTTTTAAGTGTGGGGGGAACATTTAGTTATTTTATTTTTCTGTCAATTAAAAAAAATAGTAATAATAAAATTAAAATAAATTTAGCATGCATGCAATTGTTATGAGTAGTTACATGTTTTAGGACTAGAGCAATATAGCTGTAGGATTGGTGAAATTTTTGGAAATTCTCGTTTTCATACTTGATATGGTGATCTTTGCACCTTAATGCACAATTGCTGAAAAACTTGCAAACTTAGTAGTGGCTTGATAAATCTTTAAAATACACAGTCATCTGCTAAGTTGTTTGAGTATAGAATATGATAAAGAGGTATGATTAGGACTAAGTTTGGGGGAAAACTGGATTACTTGATTGTAGGATCATGGCTAGATTAAATGATGGGATACTACACAATAAAAAAATTAAAAATTAATTATAGAATAAGTTCCTGTGCCCGAAACTGGAGGAACAATAATGAATATGTTGAGTTCCTGTGCCTAAAACTGGAGGAACAAATGCTGTGTAGGGTGCTCTATTCGGAGTAACAGGTTGGACTCATTACAAGTGAGATCCCGTCAGGTGAAAAGGTAGAGTAGCACCTAAAGCATAACTAAAATGAACTTAAGTGGTGGTATCCCTACGTATAAAAATCAAAAAGCCTGTGAGAACAAGAAAAGAATAGCTTCCCCTCAAGCTGAAATCTAAACTCAAACTCTGAGTTGTAGGAAAGAAAAGGTAGCTTAGTATCCTGACTGTGTAGTTTTTGAGAAGGATCATGTCATGACTTTGGTTGACAGTAATAGGCAGTACACACACACGCTTGATTATCATTGACAGTTGATATACAGGAGTTATGCCAATCTTTGAAATAAAATCCATGGTTTGAACTTGAATCTTAGAATGTGTTGATTGCTTATGACGTTATATCATGCTTTGTTATCTCTTCAAAAAAAAAAAAGTTTTACTTTAGTCCTTAAACTTGAGTTTTGCTCAGGAGAGCAGAAGAATAAGTGTGGGGGAATTTGATCAGTGCATTTTGGCACATATTTTATGGCTTTGTACTTTGACATATTGGAAGCTTTTCTAGCCTAATATTAACTTTTTACCATGTTTCTAAACTTTTGGTCATAATTGAGCTCTAATGTATTTCTTTTATTAATTTTCGGATTTAATTGCATATTGATCCTGCTCACTCTACAGGTCATAACTTGAGCTACGAGTATCGGATTGAAGTGTGCAAATATGCGTTAGAAAGATAAGAGAAAGAGCTACAACTTTCATGTTGAGGTCAGAAGCCAGTTCAGAGTGAAAAGGAGTCATTTATTTACGTTTTTATTCCAGACTTATAATAATAATTAATATCGGGTTAAACATTGTTTTTCGGCCCGATTCTTTAAGAGCCCAATTTTTCTATGTAATATAAATAGAAAAACACAACCTAGGTCTGAGAATTCTGATTTTATGAAAGAGAAAAGAACAGAGGCTGCTTTGCTCTAATGGAAGCCTAAAAACCCTAGGTTGGTTCATTGGTGACGGAAACTCGTTTGCATATTCCTGAGGTTCGGATTCTAATAATAATTTCATTCATATGTCTATTGCTTCTTTATGTCAGTTTTATGTTTCTTTGATTATTCTATGCATGAATTCGTTTGATGCTTAATCTTCTCGAGTTTATGTTTTCATAATTATTCGAATCAATTCAACGCTTGTTTGAATTTATTCGAATAGAAACTGATATAATCTATGGCGCTTAGCAATAGGGCTGGCTAGATTTTGTTAGGATATCAGTCGCGTTGTTAGTGACTCTTGTTCACTGCCCTCGATTGGTTGAACACGTTCTTTGCTTAATCGAACGAATTTTGTAAACCTGGTAATCGCTTGTATAATCAGTTTTGCACCAGTCAAGCAAGAAACATTTGAATGAATATAATTTAGTAACCTGTGATGGATATAACAAACGAAGTTGCCTAACCAGTGAATCAATCATCCTTAATTAATCACTTTTCTATTAATTGATTTTCGTTTCTCTCTCAACTGTTTCCAGAAACCAACAATTAAAACCCCCATAATTTCGTTGTGTTATTTATCATTCTTATTTTTCCTAATTATTAAATCAGAGGTCCTTGTGAGACGACCAAGGTTACTACCTTGTACTACTTATTTTAAAATTATTTTGATCACGAAACGACGGTGATCAACACTCCTTCATAATACATGCACAAATCACAATTATACATATACATCAACATCTATCATTCCATTATAAGTTATTAAACACATATAATCGTATACTCAACATCAATTATCAATTATCACAATTAGCCAAACATGTGTCACATATCACTTATCACATAAATGTACACATAACCTAATGCAACTCTAATGCTTCAACTTCATGAATGTCACCCTAGACATTTCTAATGCATGTGGTACCATCTTCTTTATTAGAGTATCTCACCTCTAATATCCTTCTTTATCGGATAAATATAATTCGATATACTTCTTTATTGGAATATCCAATATCCTATTTAATTCATGAATGCATGTATATATTTTTCATGAATTCACTCACAATTATTTAGCATAAAGCTCTTCATTTACTATGTGGAACACTATCCAACATACTTCATCATTAAGATTAAACAAATCTTAATATTCTTCATTTATAACTTCATACATGATTAACAATCATTAACGATTAACAATGAGCATTATAAGCATCAATAAGCATCAACAATCATGTAAGAATACCATTAAACCATGTTACAAGTGCCTAATCACACTTACAAACATCAACAAAAGTTGCAGTCCAGTAGTGCTCGCTGAGCGAACAGTAGCGAACACTAGCGAACTAGTTCGCTGAGCGAAGGTTGGCGAGCTCTGGCGAACCACACCAGTGAAACACCTGCTCATGGCGAGTTGTAGCGAGCTGTGGCGAGCTGTTCGCCACCAGTTCGCTGAGCGAAGGCCTGACGAAGGCCTTCTGTCAGGAAGCTCAAAACCTGCGATTTTTACTCTAAATCACCCAAAAATCCCATTTTTCATGTTATAAATCCCAAATGAGTTTGTATTCAAGTGTAACAAACAGGTATAAACACAAAGGACAGTTCATTTCATAGATCCACATCATAAACATCAAAAAAGTAAGGATTGAACACTTTTTCTCAAAACTCTCAAGAACACAAAGTTCTTGAGTTTAATCATTCATAAACTTCGTTTTTAATCATTAAATTCGTCCATACATCATGTTAAAAGCATATTAAGCATGTTATGAACCTTAGAATCGATTTCCATTAAGAAAAATCCATTCAAACTAAAACGAAAATGGGGTGGAGGAAGTTCGGGTGAGGAGAAATCGACATTCTCCCCTTCCTCGAGTCACCCACGATTATGAAACCTACTCTCATACCTCGATTCGAATAAAACACGACGATTGATCTTGAATCCTTTCATTTCCTTTGCCCTAGCTTCTCTTGAGCTCTCCCTTCTCTCTAGAACTCTCACAAGAACAAAAGAAAATGACTTTCTCTCCCAATGTTTTGCCCCTAATGGGCGCCCCTCACACACACACACAAGACCCATTGGGCCTCAAGCCCAATTGCTTGGCCCAATAACACGTGAACTCTCACTACTCGCTTAATAACTAAAATATTCGATAAATGACTAAAGTTATTAACTTAATTAAAATGCCACGTCAATAAAATATTTTAACACACAAAAACAAATAAATGAAAATTGGGTCGTTACATGGACCATCAATGATTTTCCAGCTTATGGCATGTTGTCAGGATGGTCTACGACGGGTAAGTTATCATGTCCTTACTGTATGGAACAAACAAAGGGTAAGATTCTTACTCATCGTAAAAAGGCATCATTTTTCGATTGTCATCGACGATTTTTGCCAATGGATCACCCATATAGAAGGAATAAGAATAACTTTACCAAAAATAAGCAAGAATATGCACCCCCACCACAATTTAGGTGTGGTGATGAAGTTTGGGAACGGGTATCCGTGATACCTAAGGCTCCTGAAAGTGGACTTAGACGCCAAGATGATTATGGAGAAAAACACCATTGGACCAAGCAAAGCATATTTTGGGATTTGCCATATTGGCGAACAAACCACATCCGACACAATTTAGATGGCATGCATGTTGAGAAGAATGTCTTTGATAATGAGTTCTATATTGTTAGGGACATAAAGGAAAAAACAAAAGATAATGTAAAAGCAAGACGAGATATTCACGATCTTTGTAGGCGTCCAGAGTTGGAGCTTGTTGATTTGGGAAATGGTAAAGTCAAAAAGCCTACAGCGCTATACACTTTGAGTGCATCTCAAAGAAAATGTGTGTGTGAGTGGGTTTTGCAATTGAAATTTCCTGACGATGATGCTTCAAACATTCGAAAATGTGTGGATTTAAGAACAGGAAAGCTACTCGGGATGAAGAGCCATGACTGTCACATTTTCATGGAGCGATTGCTTCCTGTTGCATTTAGCTCATTACCAGAAAAGATTTGGAATCCTCTAGTTGAGTTGAGCCATTTCTTTAGAGATCTTTGTTCAACTACATTAAAGGCTGATCACTTGGAGCAAATGGAAAAAAATATGCCAATCATACTGTGCAAGTTAGAACGAATATTTCCCCCGGGTTTCTTCAACTCAATGGAACACGTACCAATTCACTTAGCATTAGAAGCAAAACTGGGCGGGCCTGTGCACTATCGCTGGATGTATCCGTTTGAAAGGTAAAAAAATTTAGTTTGTCATTATTTATATTTTAAAAATGTTTAATAAGCATGCTAACTTTAAATTCAATATTGTGTTGAAAAAGGTTCCTCCATACTTTAAAGGATAAAGTTGGAAATAAAGCACGTCCAGAAGGAAGCATTTGTGAAGCTTATATTTTACAAGAGACAGCTACATTTAGTTCATACTATTTTGAGTCTCATATTCGGTCAAGAAGAACTAGAGTGCCAAGAAATGATGAAGGTTGTGAAGATCAATTGGTTCAGCCTATATCCATTTTTAATCAACATGGCCGAGCGGCAGGGCTACAAAGGCGCAAAATTATTGAAGAGAAAGAAAAGAATGCAGCTCATTTGCATGTACTTTTAAATTGTGAAGAGGTTGAGCCATATCAAGAGTAAGGAAAAACTATTCTAGTAGCTTCATTGTATTAACTTATGTTATAATATAACATATACATATTGTTTATTTTGCAGTTTATTTGTGGAAAATTTAAGGTTAGTTAGGCCAAACATTAGTGATGTAGATGTTGATCGGTATATTGAAAATGAATTTCCAATGTGGTTTAAACATCATGTAAGTCTATTGTGATTCCAAATAATTTTTTTATTTTGTTTAGAGTATTGATGTACTTAAGTTAACCTTCACTTTTTATCAAATAGGTGCATCAATCAAACAACACAACTCATAGTCAATTTATACATGACATTGCTTGGGGGGCATTGAATATAGTTTACACATGGCCTATTTATTTTGTCAATGGCTTTAAGTTTCACACATCATCATGGAGTGAAGGAAAATCTACTGCTAACAATGGTGTGTGTGTCAAAGGAACTGATTATGGGCAATGTCAAAATGACTATTATGGTACACTTGATGAGATTGTTCAATTGGAGTACCCCGGGGAACCGATTAAGAGAGTTGTGTTGTTTAAATGTTTATGGTATGACCCGACCTCTAACATTGGAACAAGAGTCCATAAACATCATGGAATTGTTGAAGTTAATTCACAAAGGAGATATTCAAAATATGAACCATTTATTTTGGCTCAACAAGCAACTCAAGTGTATTACACACCATATCCTGAAAAACGGCGTGATAATTCAAGCTGGTTGGTTGTTTTTAAGACAAAATCAAGGAGCACGATTGATGCAAGAGGCTTGGAAATAAGCCCACCACGTGCTTACCAAGTAGTTGAGAACATGCAAGTGTTGCTCGTTATTGCCGAGGTTGAACAAATTGGTAACTTAGGAGATGATGATAATACATTTGAAGAAGTAGATTGTATCCCAACCAATAACACAAATTCGGAATCTAAAGCATCTGATGATGAAATGGAAAATGAAATACTTGAAGAGGATTTTGATGACAGTGATTCAACTAATGAAGATGTTCCAGTTGATTATATTGAATCTGATGATGATTAAATTAGTTTAATATTTTTGTTTCTTTCTTTTAATTGAAAAAGTGACTATTATCATTTTGTTTATATTTGTGAATTCATATCATGTGAAAAAGTGAGTATTATCTTTATGTTTCTTTATGTCATATTATTCACACTATTATATCATTTGTTGGGTTTTTGTATGTTGGCTACATTTTGCAAAAACATATTTTAGCCAAGTGTTGAGACATATGTGTCTACCCCAAGTGTTGTGACAAATGCGGGTACACTTTGGAACAACACCTGTCTGTGTATCTGTGCGCGCCAGCTAGCGAGTTTTATTTTTTACTCAATCTTTTGAAGATTTGATTGAAGAATTGTTTCAAGGTTTCTTACAGAGGAAGGCGCATGTGTTTAATGTATTTCAGGAGGCAGCCAAACCCTAATTATATTTTCTAAAGGAATTATATTTTTGGAAAATATATTTTTGTGTTTCAAAAATAGAACTATTATTTTCAGAAATATATCAGCTGCTGCCGCAATTCTAGAAGCCCTAATTTTGTCTTGAAGCCCAAGTCGTTCTACTACTATAAATACGAAGGCAAGCATATGGTTTCAAGCATCTAAAATCGTGTCTTACAAAGCGTGTGTTTTAGGGATTTTAGAGTGTTGATTGTGAGCCTTTCTTGGGTCTCATTGATGCAAGCTTAGGACCTGAGTGTTATTGAGTTGTAAGTGTGAACTTCTCCTAAGCTTTGAAGTACGGAGATTGTTCTATTGTGTTGTGTGGTTTGCTCGCAAGCTTTTAAGCAAGAGTGAATCCTAGTTTCTTAGGAGTGTGTCTCCACCGTTTGTAATCGTTGAATTTAATAACAACGCTGAGTGTATTGTTAAGGTGGGAATTGGGACGGGGTCTCATATCTAGGAGTTCCTAGGTAGAAGTGTCATTGGGTAGTGATTAAGTGAGAAGTTGTAAACGGGTGAGTTTAGCTTCGAAGTAATACTGCTGATAGTGGACTTCATTCCTGGATTGGTATCCCCCAGAGTAGGCTGTTAGGCTGAACTGGGTTAACAACTCTTGTGTGTTATTTACTTTATTGTCTTTATCGTTTTATGTTTTATGCTCTGTTCTTAGACAAGTGTTGGTGCACCTTTCGCAACATCTGTCTAATACAGACAAGTGTTGATACATCTTGATCAACACCTGTCCACTGTGTGCCAGGAATTTCATCATTGGTAGAGAATATATTAATGCTTCTTTATATTTAATCTATGTGTCTTTATCATTATTTTAGATGTTAGGTATTGGTAAACCAAGAGGACGACCTAAAGGATCTGGAGGTAAAGGGAATGGAAAGACTGTTCCAACCATTTCTACTAGTTTGGAGCAAAGGAACACGACTAAGCACACAACTCCAGTTGTCAACACATCATCTTGGTCATCTGCTACTAATTCTGGTGCTCCTCTCAATAATGATCATATTTCATCCATTCCTTCTAATTTGCAGCAAAGGAACACAATTAAGCACACAACTCCAGTTGTCAACACATCATCTCGGTCATCTGCTACTAATTCTGGTGCTCCTCTCAATACTGATCATATTCCATCCATTCATTCTAATTCGTAGCAAAGGAACACAGTTAAGCACACAACTCCAATTGTCAACACATCATCTCCATCATCTGCTACTAATTCTAGTGCTCCTCTCAATACTGATCATATTCCATCCATTCCTTCTAATTCGCAGCAAAGGAACACAGTTAAGCACACAACTCCAATTGTCAACACATCATCATCATCTGCTACTAATTCTGGTGCTCCTCTCAATACAGATCATGTTCCATCTCCTACACCAACACATATCGAGTCTGAGACCGCACCAATAGAAGAGGATAATGATCACAATAGCCAACCTGAAAATTTTATACCATTTGGAGACCCTACCTTGCCTGGTCCTCATAACCCACATCTACCGTGGGGCAAAGACCATTCACATAACAAAGTTTGGATTTATACTCTGAAAGGATAGTAAGTCAAGTTGTCCATTTAATTTAATATGCATGTGTAGTTACAAGAATTTAATATTTGTAATTTATATACTTTTGAATTTGGCAGCTTTTATCCGGATGATAATGCAACTAAAGATATATCGAAGACAATTAAATCTATTTTTGACCGCCCTTACAACAATTGGAAATGTTGTGATGATAAAATAAAGAAAGTGTGGTTTAATGAATGGGCGGTAATGTATCTGTTATTTACTATTATTTTCATAATGTTATAACTAAGTTATTTTGTATTTAATTTTCTATAATTATTATTATTAATTGCAGAAAAGCTACAAATGGATTGGTGAACAAGAGGCGTCTGTTAAGGCCACATGGGAATCAAAAGCTAAGGATCTACTACGAAAGATTATGTCAAGAGCACGTGAGAAAGTGCCCGAAAAACCTGCCTGGATTAATAAAAAGGTGTGGGCACAATTGCGTGCAATGTGGGAAGATGAAGATTATGTAACATTACGACATGTGGCATCCTCTAATCGTCAATCTGATACCGGTGGTTCATTGCACACTCAGGGATCAAAGAATCAGTTAAAACATGAACTTGAATTAGTAAGTTATATTTTATTTGTGATAATATGTTAACTCAGTTTCTTATAATATACTTAGCATATGTGTGCCCTCTAAAAAATTGCAGAATAAGAGCTTAGGAAGAATTCCACACAAGGGTGAAGTATTCAAAAAGTGTCACACTAGGAAGGGGACACAAACCTTTGTTGATAAGAGATCAAGTGATGCATATGTGAGTATCAAGTTTTCTGCACTATTATTTTTTCTTGATTTGTGAAAGTAGAAAAAAGCCTAGACTTATAGAAAAAAACTTTGACTTTATTTTCTGCAATTATGGCCTTCTGTTTGTTGTGATTGTGTCCTTAATAATAAGAGATTGTTGCACATATATGTTTAGAGATAGCTTTGACAATTTGTCCTGTGTTTCTGTTCTTGCCAGAAAGTGTTATGCTTATTGTAGAAAACATTTTATGTTATGGTGCGGTTTTTTCTGATCGATCCAGCCGTGCCCTGTTTTTGCTGTGTTTCAGTGGGGTTGTTTAGTGGGGGAAGCGATCTCTCTTTTTGCTATTAATAAATTTATTTGCCGATAAAAAAACATTTTATGTTATGTGTCTGTTATGTTATGTGTCTGCACATGATTTCTGTTTGTTTATGTTGCTGTTCTTGTTGTTCTGTTTGTTGTTGTTCTGTATGTTTATCTTTGTTTATTTTTTCCTAGGATAACTTTGTAAATCTATATTCACAAGCTGAGTCTCAACCTCAACCTTCTGAGTCTGGTAATAATGAGAGTGGTACTCAATCGAAGCCAATTGATTATGATACACTAATGATTGAAGCTGTTGGAGGAAGAAATGCAAAGGGCATAATATATGGACTTAGTTTGGATGGACATAACCTCACCCGTGGCTCAACATCTACATCAAATAGATATTTGTTGGGGTTTTGAATGTTGGCTACAATTTTGCAAAAACATCATAAGCCAACTGCTGTACCCAGATGCCGTAGAATGCCTGTACAGCATGTGTCTCCAGAAACAGAACGCGTATACTCTGTTTTCATATCTTTTGAAGATTTGATATACAAATATGATTGTGCTTATCCAGCAAGCTAAAACGCTCTTTCTACTGAAAGATATTAAAAAGACGGTTTGTTTTATTTGTTACAAAAATATATTTCTATATTTTTGTTTCAAATCTTTTAAGATTAAAGAATTATTTTTTTGGAGTGAATCTTTATGGAAGAAATATTTGAAGAATATCTTGTGAGCTGGTCATCGCTTTTTCCAGCTGTCAAACAAAAGATTTCCTAGTTTGATTTGTTTTTAATAAAGGTTTCTTGGAGAAGAAGAATATTGATTAAAGCCCACAAAGCTCTCCCTATATAAGGATGATTCAAAGACCTTGTTTTATGACTCGAAACTGGAATCAAAACAGAATATCAAAGATGTAGTCTTTTAGGGTTTCGTGTCTTTGTAAAGCCTTGTGCTTTACTTTGTATACCTCTCTGGGTGCTGCCCCTGATTATCAACGTACAGAGATGGTTTGTTGTATATTGACTGAAGCCGCGATTGTCAAAGTGTCAATTAGGGTTTAGTCTATTCATTGTTATTTGTGAGTCTTTCTTGTGTCTCATCGATGCAAGCTTAGGACTGGGTTTATTGAGTTGTAATTGTGAACTTCTCCTAAGCTTTGAAGTACGGAGTTAGTTTGTTTTTTATTTGTGATTTACTCAAGAGCTTTTAAGCGAGAGTAGAATCTAGTTTTATTGGAGTGTGACTCCTTGCAGATTGCTGTTGATTGAAAACACAGGTTGTGTGATTGAGAGGAAGTGAGAGGGGTCTCATATATAGGAGTTCCTAGGTAGAAGTTAGCACGGGTAGTGGTTAAGTGAGGAGTTGTAAACGGGGGAGTTTAGCTCTGAATTAACACTATTATAGTGGATTTCCTTCATGGATTGGTATCCCCCAGATTAGGTGACGTTGCACCGAACTGGGTTAACAAATAACCGGTGTTATTTACGTTCTGCACTTTATTTAACTTGTCTATTGTTTTCTGTACTGGTACAAGATGCTGTAGCATCTGTCACAGCATCTGTCCGCCAGCCTGCAGGAATTCCAATATTCAAATTATGCTGATATTGCTCGTGGTATGAGTGGAGAGGTTGAGGCGCGATTAAGGCAGAAAATTGCAGACCAACAAACAATCAATTGCATCCTTGCACGTCAAAATAAAATGTTGGCCGCATTTGCTAATTATGCAAATATAGATTTAGACATGATGGATTTAGATGAAGATGATCCTTCCGCTGGTAATGGATCTCGTGGAAACAATGCAAATGATGGTACAAATGCCGATGAATAATATTAATGACTTTGGAATGTAGAACTTAAATTATGGAGTTTGATATTTTGTAGGCAAATTTAAGTTATTAGAACTTTAGCCTTTTGGATGTAGTGATAAAAATATGATATTTTGTTGTTATTTGGAGATACTTTATATGCTATGTTTATGATGGATCAAATGCTTGCAGATATGAATTTCTAGTTTGATATGAATTTTTAAATTAAAAATTGATGATACAATACAATTCAATGTGCACTATTTATATGATTGTATTTGTAAAAAAAAAAAATAGGGACAGAAAGGAAATATTCTGTCACAATATGTGGGCACGGAATGTGAATATTCAGTCACTTTATTGAGACGGAATTAAACCATTCTGTCGCAGCCTTGGGACGGAATAAATATAGTTGGCCAAATAATTTATTATATTTCGTCCCTGATTTCGTCCCTAAATTGTTACGCGACGGAAATTTCCATCCCAGATTGATTTTTTCTTCTAGTAGTGATAGAGGTTGTCCTTAGTCGGTAGTCTATACAAAAACGCTTGCCACGCTAGTGTAACAGCCCCCGGGCCCCATCATGGCGATCCCGGTGCTTTACCTCACGACCTTCTCCACCCCCCTCTCTAGTGGAGTTTTTGCCTTCCGTGGGAATCGAACCATGTACCCTGGGGTTCAAGTACATGTTCAATTCATTCCCACTACCAATTGAGCATGTAACGCCCGGGTCTGACGAGGGCGGGGAGTGGTTGTCGGTGCATGAGGCATGCCAATTAGCGGCTCCTGGCAGCTTCTAGGCAAAAACGAATCACATCGGAATGAGAGGGATCTTGAGGCTGTGCAGGTTTCAGAATGCATGGTGGAAGGAAGGCTTATAAGGATTGATGGGTACTGTTGGTGTAAGCCCTAGAGGCCAATACTTTTGATGCTTGTATCAATTTATTATTAATAAATAAAAGGCATTTCTTTATTATGTTTGTATGTCCAAAATGATAAAGTCCCTAGAATAGTTGAATCCATTTAACTATTCTTAAAGTATCCGTAGTCGAGTTTTATAATGAATTGGGATAATAATAAAACATAGAGACTATTATGAAGATAGACTGATGATCACATCTCATGGATCATAGGATAAGGAGTTATCAAGTCTTGACATAGGTATAAATATATGAAGTAATATTTATACTGGATTGACCCGCTATGAGAGTACTACATATAATGTTATGCAAGATGTCATAAGTTGCTCTCATGGTGGTAGTGGTGTATACCACCCTCTGACCTGAAACCACTATGGACCCTAAATGTAGAGTCAGGTACTTTGTTGCTGATCAAACGTTGTCCGTAACAGGATAACCATAAAGACAATTAATGGGTACTTCACAAAGCATGTTGTGGGACATGAGTGACCTAGATGGAATTTGCCCGTCCTACATAACAGGATAAATGTCTAAGGGCCCAATATTGAATCGAACAAGGGTGACACAGTGTATACCTTGTGTTCAATATAGACATAGGGGCAAAAGGGTAATTATGCACATAAGCATTATCACGGATAAGGTTTGTCAGATCACAAGACAATTATGTGACTTGGGTAGCAGTGATGTGTTGCTAGATACCGCTCACTGTTTGTTATAATTAAATGTATAACTGCCAACGTTACGGAAACCTACAAGGGTCACACACATAAGGACAGCCTAGTGTGAGATAAGGAACACCGTAAGGTACGGTGTACCTCAGAGGAACATGGAGATGTGATAAGGGTCACGGTAATTAAATAAGCGGTACACCATATGGTATGGTGAGGGAGCGTCCATGTGTACATGACACATGGGGCAAGCGCCCCTTTGGTTATTTAATGAAAAGGGCTTTAGTGTAATTTGGGCCCAATGACAAGTGTTTTTGTCTTGGTGCACAAGACAAGGAATTCTATAAATAGAACCCTTGTGATAGTGAGAAAATCACTTGAAGCAAATTCTCTTGCAAAACCCTAAATCCTAATTCCTCCCACCTCTCACTAAAACCTTCATCCTTGGAGCTAACACTCTTCTTGAAGGTTGTTGTTCGTGTGGACTAGCTAGAGGCGTTGCCGTTCATCTTCAACGCTCGTGATCAATTTTGATTGTGAATCAAATCTCATCCTTCACAAGAGGTAAAAGTTCTTAACACGAATCATGCTCATTCGTAAGGATCAACAAAGGAAAATTTTAAATTCCGCTGCCCTTTTTAATCACTATTTTCCTTCAGGTACTACCTATACCAACAAGATGCATCTTCTTTTCGGTAGCTCATTCGATAAGAACTCCACAGTTAAGCGTGCTTGACTTGGAGTAGTCTTTGGATGGGTGACCTTCTGGGAAGTTTCCCGGAAAGCGTGCGAGTGAGGACAAACCACGCTGAAAAGACTTGTGTTGGTTTTTGGGGTCAGTCGGTTATCCTGAAAGCTGTTTGAGATGTTACAGCTAGCGCCGAAACTTTGGAGGGGGCTGCACTCTTCCAAATTGATCTAAAAGCAAAAGCTTCACAATGAGTTGCCATATTACGCGGCCTCAACAAATGATCTAGGAACACATACAACGACTTAACCGTAAATCCTTCATCCACATTCGGTCTCCAAATCCACCTATCATCTTCTTCCGTAATTACCACGTTCCTTAAAACGTCATCAAACTCGCGAAGTAATTCTTCCTCACAAACAAACAAGTGGCGTCTCCACCTAAAAGCCCATCGCCACACACCATTCGTCCACCCTCCCACATCTTTATATAAGCGTCTTGTTGTAAAGAAATGTCGAAAAGCCGCTTAAACCTTTGTTCAATCGGTTGATCCCCCACCCAAACATCCTTCCAAAAAAGAGTAGAATTACCCCTACCAACTTTCTTACTTATCACTTGCCTAAACCACCCAAAATCACTATCCAAGATGAACATAATCTCCCATCAGCCCCATTTTCAAGGCAATGTACCCCTTTTTAAAAAAATCAGTTCTGAAGTGCAGCAGCAAAAAACATAGGATTTATTTATGAAATCAGTTATGATTCTCTTTTTAAACAAATCCTCCCTCGTCGCTAACTTATTTTGCAACAACCGCCAAGCAAACACCAATCTTAGATGGTAGATCATTTAGCCAAAGATCATTCAGAGCCATCACAATGTTATGGTCCAACATTTCGGAATGATTGATGATTCCGCAATCCATCTACGTCAGTCATCTTCCATTAAAATGGGTTTAATACCTTGGAGTACTGCTTCTAACTCTAATAATTTTGTTGCTTTTGTGTTAGATAAAACATCCCCCAATCCCAATCCCAATGCCAAGCCCAATCTCCTCCCTCCCAACTACCACTATTAGCGACCGTAACCTCTTTATTTTGTTCTCTGCAGAAAAGATAAGGAAACTCAAAACATAAAGAGGTTGTCCCCCAACCCACTTCTGTTGCCAAAAGTTAATGGTCGAACCATTTCCCAACACGTTGTTAACATTAGAAGAAAACCACCCGAGAATAATGCTAGCAACACACTCTTTAACAAACACACTCCAACACACTCTCTTTTATTGGTTGAAATTCATATGGGTCCCATAAAAAAATGTGGACCCATATAATTTTTATGGGACCCATATAAATTTTAACCAATAGAAGAGAGTATGTTAGAGTGTGTTTGTTAAAGAGTGTGTTGTTAGCACTCCTCAACCACCCGATATTTCCTTCATTCCACCCTCCAATGGAACAAATGTCTCTCCACCAAATTGAGTTGTTTCTAGCGCTCCTTAAACAGGAGGGGTTTGTTTTGTATTAAACTGAGGGTTCATTTTTTATTTATTTAACCTAATAATATAATAATAATAAAATAAAAGTAGACAACCAACGTTGACAAATGCTAACTCAATTGACACAAAATGTCGAAATTGCTAGTGTCAGACGTTATGATCAGGGTTATTTTCGAGGTCAGTTCTGAAATCAAATAATTTCAACTCCTCCCAATCGAAGTTGCAGGGATCTATTTATGTGAATTTTCAATTCCTTTATCATTTTGTAAAAAAATAAAATAAACAGGAGACAACCAACAAATAACAATTAATTAATCGTAGAAAATAGAAAATGACAAGAATTGGAAAACGGGTATTCGACTTGTACAATCCAGAATTAAATTCACTCACAGCAACAACATCAACACTGTGTGTGTTGAGAAATGAAAGGGAAATCTCCTCCTTGTCCCTTTTTTCTCGCATCCTCTCTCCGCTCCATACTTTGTTGAGGTTGTTGCTATGGAACTCAATCCCACGCTTCTTCAATTCCTTCTCCTTCTCTTTGCTGTTGCTGCTTTCACTTCCACTGCGGTCACTCTCTCTCTCTCTCTCTCTCTCTCTCTCTCTCAATCTTAAATCTGGTAATTAAATATCTTGTGCTGTGTACTTATTTTGTTTAACAAAGTTCTATTTTGTTGTTGTTACTTGTAGACACTTAATGAGACTTGTGGTCACCTTGATGGTTCATTCAATAGAGACACTAAAGGTATTATTTTTAACTAATTATTATTACTTCAAATCTGTTTAATTAGTCCGTTTCTATAAAATGTGTTAGTATTGTATCCTGATCTTTTACTGTAGTACTAATTTAGGTCTAAAACTGTTGGTGTATAAGGATTTGCATATTGATTCATTATCAAAATTATTAAATACCCTTAAACACAGTAATAATTTCAGTAACAATTTCAGAAATAATAAGTGATTGTATGTAATCACAAGTGTTACGTTCGTGTTAGACAATCAGATACTCAGACACGTCTTCAATCTGAAGTGTCATGTCAGTGTGGTGTTAGACAATCAGATACTCAGGCACATCTTCAATCTGAAGTGTTGTGTCAGTGTGGTGTTAGCTATGAAGCATGGACACAAGCAGACACCGAACACGACACGGATACGTGGACACCGATAATAATTTGAGAATGACATAATACGTGGACACCGATAATAATTTGAGAATGACATAATTCACTGTCGGTGTCCGTCACTGTCACTGACGCATTCCCGACACGGGACACCCCTAACCTGAGGAGTGTCTGTGCTTTATAGGGTGTTAGACAACCACAGATACTCAAACATGTCTTCAATCTGAAGTGTGTGTCAGTGTGGTGTTAGACAATCAGATACTCAGACACGTCTTCAGTCTGAAGTGTCTGTGCTACATAGAATATAACTACATTTGATTTGAATAATCCTTTTTCTTTGTTAATATTTTTGTCTTATTCTACTTATAGAGATACCAAAAGGAGTACGATCATCTTGGGTGGGAAAAAAATATAATGCAATGCTTTAAGTGATTTAAAGTTTAAACAATGTTTTAATTGCAGTTATGTCACGATCCTTAAAGTTGCAGTCAAATGTTACTCATGTTGTCGCAATTACGGTTGTACTCTGCAATTTAAAACCATGTATTGAAATGTAGGGAGGTTTTCTAATAAATAGAAGGATGTTTATTTGGTGATAATATTTTGAGTATTTTAATGAAAGGTAATTAAGTTATACACAGTTACATTTTACGGTAATTGGGACTCTTTAAAAGCTTTCTTAGTTTGATATTCTGAAATGGGTGGGTTAGTATTCATAGAAACGTAGATGAAAACTGATCTATATTTGAGATTTTACAGGAGTAGTTTATATAGTTGTTAGCTGGTATAAATGAAACAACAAGATTTACAAGTTGTTATTGACCACACTATGTAGTCAATAGCGGACGTAGTGTCGTAGCGGACTCTAGGCACTACAGAGAACTTCATTGCATTGCGGTTTTGAGAAGCGGTCGTAGCACCCGCAGTATCGGCCAAATAGAAGTCGTAATAGC
This sequence comes from Trifolium pratense, assembly GCF_020283565.1. Lineage (NCBI taxonomy): Eukaryota > Viridiplantae > Streptophyta > Magnoliopsida > Fabales > Fabaceae > Trifolium > Trifolium pratense. The sequence goes on along the minus strand of NC_060062.1, from coordinate 58,988,852 downwards.
TGCTATAGTGAAGCTCTTGTAAGAACTTGAACATGTCTTCAACGTGCAGCCGTTCCCCGTGTATTTTTGGACTTTTTTTCTTCATTTTACTAGCAAAATTTTGAATGACAACTGAATACTCTCTCCTGTCTTCTCATTTCTTCTCCTCGGAAACGGATTAATCTCTCTTCCTAAATCCTAATAGTTGTCTCCCCTCCTCACCTTGTACGGCCCTCATCTGGCAAGAATCACTAGGCAGCAAAATGAACGAGGAACCAAGCTGCCATTATAGACACAAAACATATAGGCAGAAGAGGGTGATGATGATGATGATGCAGAAAGTGTGAGGTCTAGTAGTGAAGAGCGTGAACATGATGATGAGAAAGTGCTTGGAGATAGAGATTCCATTTAAGGAATCACATGTATTTATTTTAAAAATGTTTATACAGTTATTTATTTTGAGGTTTTACATGTGTATCATATAAATTTCTAGTATTATTTCTAGTTAAAGTAAGAAGCCCAATAGTAAAAATCAAATTACTAGAGAATCATTTAATTATAACTGCGAGGCTCATTCTTCTGATGAGTTTGTATTCAGACCAGATGTATGCTCATGCCCACACCTAATGCATAATGCTTCATAGTTTTTAGTATTTCTACAATAACATTTATTCTATCTAAACTATAACTCACTTTATCTGAAGGTGCTTTAAAGTCGCAAAATGTAGTTTTTAGTATTTCTACAATAACATTTATTTTATCTAAACTATAGTACATTTTTGCCTCTTCTTGTGCAGCACCATGCCCAAATGGTTGGGTTATGGACCCTAATAAGACCAAGTGTTTTCTCCATGTTGGGAGGCCTCAATCTTGGAATGACTCAGAGACATGTTGTAACAAATATGGCGGACATTTAGCATCATTGGCTTCGCTTCAGGAGCTACATTTTGCTCAAAGTCTATGTGGTGAATCCATAAATAGTTGCTGGATTGGTGGAAGAAGACTCAACAACACTATATCAGGTTTTCAGTGGACGTGGTCTGATAATTCTCAATGGAATAAGTCCATGTTTCCTTTGGCTAATGTTCCACTTAATTGTACTGGAACTGGACAATCCTGTGTTAGGAACATTACAGAGAATGTATGTTCCGTAATGACTAATAATTCAAAATCTCTCATCAGTGAGAGATGTGATAATCCTCACGCTTCTCTATGTATACTTGACATAGGTATGCTCTTGTATATATTACCTGTGGATTCTTAATTTACATTCATTAGAAATTCAGTATGTATATTTTTTCCACTATTTAATTCATTCGTCCGTAAGGTTTTTCTTTTTCATTTTTATTCTTAAGTATGCTATTTTTTCTCCGTTTTGTTTCTTCTATCTGGGCTACATTTTGGCATTATTTTTTTTAATAATCATTGCCAACTGAATTGTCTCTTTTTCCCCCCCTTTTTCATCGCAGATGCGAAATGTAACCATATGCACTGCCACAGGGACTATCTAATCATCCTTGCTGTGGTGAGTGGATTGATACTCTCAACAACATTTGCAGTGGTTGTCTGGCTTCTTGTATATAAGAGGGGCAAGAAGAGAAGACGATCTAGAAAACTAACTGATCCTGCCGCTTCACTTCCATCATGGAAAGTCTTTACCAAAGAGGAACTAAGGTCAATTACGAAAAACTTTAGTGAAGGAAACCGTCTTGTTGGGGATGCCAAGACTGGTGGTACTTATAGTGGGGTCCAACCAGATGGCTCAAAGGTTGCTGTTAAGAGATTAAAGAGGTCAAGCTTTAAGAGGAAAAAGGAGTTCTATTCTGAAATTGGCAGGGTTGCAAGGCTTCGACATCCAAATCTGGTGGTTGTGATGGGCTGCTGTTATGATCATGGTGACCGCTACATTGTTTATGAGTTTGTAGCTAATGGGCCCTTAGATAAATGGCTACATCACATACCAAGGGGTGGTCGCAGCTTAGATTGGGCTATGAGGATGAAAATTGCAACAACGCTTGCTCAAGGAATTGCGTAAGTTCAAAATATACTTATTTATTGATAACTTTCTACATGTTAATTTAGAAATTTTCTCTAGTCTATACATGTTTCACTCGATTAGTAGTGTTCTTATGAAAGCTAACTATGCTTGGAATTTAGGTCATTATCACTTCATCGTTGCAGTTTGTATGCATTCTTAACAATTTCTACTGCACGGCCATTGGCCACTTTGGCTAATTTGTAAGATGCAAATTACATATGGGAACGTTTAATTAATTGCTTAATCACACATTCATACATGATCGTTATAGTAGGATCTTATTTCCAGAGTACTGTTGTCACTTCTCTGATGGATTATCATGCTTACGAATACTTTCTTGCTAAAATGCATTTGTTAAACCGACCATCCTGTTCTTGGATTTTAATTTTACATATGAGCAATGATCATCATTCTTCTGGCTTTTTCTATTGAAGATAGGTATTTCCCGTTATCCAATTCACATTAGTTAATTAGCTTGACTGCTGTTCTTGGTCCATGTTGCAAATTGCCTTGAAAACGTGAAAAAAACACTAATCTGCTGTTTTTCGCCCCGGGCGAAAAAACCCGTGCCCCGGGTGAAATTTGAAGCAGGAAAAGGGGGCTCTATGTTTTCTTGTCGCCCCAGGCGAAAGATTTGGTGCCTCAGGCGAAAAAAGTGGTGCCTCGGGCGAAAATTGCTGCAGGGTATTTAAAGGGTCACGTTTTCTGTTTTTTGACAACAAGTTTTGAGGGTTTCTTTCACCAAAACGGCGGCTAGGGTTAAGAGGGTTACTCTTGGTTCATCTCTAGGTTTTGGGTGTTGATTCTTTCATCTTGTAATCACTTATCATTGAAATCTCTTGGTCACGGGAAGAGATTTGGGAAAAGGGTAGAATTAGGGTTGAAGTCTAATTCTTGCAAATCTTTTGTAGTGAATCTCGTTGTAATCAAGCTTTTCATTGATAGTGGAACGGAGAGTGGCTCTCTCCCCCAGAGTAGGTCGGTTTTGACTGAACTGGGTAAACAATTGCTTCGTGTTCTTTACAGTTTTATTGCTTATCTTTTGTTCGTGATTATTATTGCTATTTCCACGTTTTGATTGCTTATTCGATTTGCTCCACACATCAAGATTATTGGTGTGATTCAATCCGAATTCACAACAGTCCACAATCTCGTTTGAAGCTATTTACTAACCTGATAGTTCATTGTATCAACTTATTGACTTGTTTTCCCTTTTTAGATACCATGCTTACCTTTGTTATATAAAAGAGAAATGTTACCAATCACACTATCTTACATACTATTTCCAACGCAGACTCTCCTTTTGGTTGAAACTCTTATGGGTCCCACCAAATTTGTGGACCCATTTTCAGAACAGGGTACTCGTTTAAATTTCAACCAATAGGAGAGTGTATTGACATTGAGACGAGTATGTTGCTATCACATTTCTTATACAAAATATAGCACTATTAGTTAGCCAAGGAAAAACATATAAAGGGTAACTTACGAGAAGAAATTAGGGAGGGAAGGGGTTGGAGAGGAGAGAACGAGAAATAAATTAAAACCCCATTTCCACGACACCACATATGTTTGTTGAATTTTACTTAATTATGGATAATAGTTTTCATTCCTTCTAACAGAAGTGCATAAGTATATTGTTTGACTTATTGAAATCTCTACAAGCCTGATTTACTAAAAAGAAAAAAAGGACTCCATAGTCCATAACATTTTAAACACGATTGATATATTAACCACTATTTATTTTTCTCTTCTGTTTCAACAGGTTTCTGCATGACAAGGTTAAGCCGCAAGTTGTTCACCGAGATATACGAGCTAGTAATGTGCTGCTTGACGAGGAATTTGGAGCACACCTTATGGGTGTTGGCTTGTCCAAGTTTGTGCCATATGAAGCAATGCATGAGAGGACTGTGATGGCTGGTGGAACTTATGGATACCTTGCTCCGGAGTTCGTGTACAGAAACGAGCTTACAACAAAGAGTGATGTTTATAGTTTTGGTGTCTTACTACTTGAAATAGTTAGTGGACGTAGACCGGCACAAGCAGTTGATTCTGTGGGTTGGCAGAGTATATTTGAATGGGCTACACCTCTTGTTCAAGCTCATCGATACCCTGAACTGTTGGATCCTTATATATCTTCCTCGTCTACTAGTATCATCCCAGAGACTAGTTCTATCCAGAAGGTGGTTGACCTCGTTTATTCATGCACGCAGCATGTCCCTTCTATGCGCCCTAGAATGTCGCACGTTGTTCATCAGTTGCAACAGTTTGCCCAGCCACCTGTAAAATAAAGCTAATTTAGTTGCCATGACTGAGATTTTAAATTGTGGTTGCATTTGTCTGTTACCTCACAATCCTTAAGATTAAAAAACTGCAGAAAAATTTAGCTGATACAACTGCAATTATGGTCGTAAAGATACCAAAATTCTTGACTTTGCAGCCGCTGACCGTAAGTTAAAACCTTGTCTGGATTTCAAGTTTTTGTATTTATAATTACATAGTTGAGAAAGTTTATTGTGTAATGTAATAGTTAAATATGTACTCTAACCTGCCCTTCTTTAGGGTTGAAATTAGATTTGCTTAATTATTAGGTAGCAATAGCTAGGCTGCCAGGAAAATTGTGTAAAACATACATGTATTATTGTGCAAGGTAGAATTTCTACTAGAATTTGTGTGTGAAGCTTTTGCCATTACAAATCATACTTTTATTCTGCATGATTTTTATGTTACTAATTTGAGGGAAGCAGAGAGAGCAGGGGATGGTAAGTCATACCAATACAAATATCTATACAAACACAGGTAAATATTAATATAGACCTGTAACCAAAAAAAAATTAAAAATTAATATAGACCACTTTCACAGGTTTTTACCTAATATAAACCACTTTCACAAGTAGTTTATCGTGATCGGTACTTAATAATCCTACAATGATCTACAATATACGATGTTGTTTGGAAGTATTAGCTAGTGATCTTTTTATTTTTACAATTGGAATAATGATTTAATTGATAATGGTTTGATTAAAACAACAAAAAATAAACATGAAACCGTTATTAAACTTATATCAATCATATCATTGTGATGAGTGTCATTAATTTTTACTTTTACTTTTAAAAAAGACTGCCAGCAGTCGTTAGAGTTTCTGATGATTTTAAGCATCGGTTCATGATAGACCACCGTAGTCCACCGAACCGCTCACCTACAAACATAAATCATTATGCGTCCTTGATGAAACTTCTGGTGGTTTTAATTAATAAAGAGGAAAATAGTGGAAAAAAGGTGGAATGAGTATGTAGTACCTCAATGTCCTCATAAAGTTTAGGGTTTGGTAGATAAATAATTGGTGAATGTTCATCTAACCCTCTTAAAATGCATAGTTTTACCGGAAATTTGACAGATTTGACCATATCAGGAGATAAAACGATCACCTAAATTATTTGAGCTAACTTACTTTTTGGTCTTTGTATTATACATTTATTTTAGTTTTAGTTCTTATATTTTCTTTTGTTAATCTTAATCATTAAAAAATAAAAATCATTTTCATATATTCCAAATAATATTTTATTCATATTGAATTTGCAAGATATGATTTACTCCGGGACATTTAGGATCATGCCAAACAGTGTCTCCAGGGCATTTGTTAAGTATACCAAAAAACGAAATAAAAAATAAAATTAATGATGGTAAGATAAATTTTTACACTTTTAAGATATTTGATGCACAAGTTACAAGACAATTTTTTTTTCTTTTTTTCTTATTAACATGTTTAGGGAGTAAGATAAACTATATTGAAAAGAAATTGCTAAACAACTCCATCACCTGATTATATGAGAAAGAAACAAAGAATTGCACAAAATTAATTGAAAACACATACATATGTATGGCATCATAGACATGGTCAGGCAGCATTACAACAAGATGTACAACACTTTCTTAAAACAATATACAAAAAATATAAAAAAATACAAGGTGTAGTTGAACGCTATAAGATAAAAATTAGACAAATTTACTCTTATAGTCCCTTAACTTAATTTCAGGTAACGATTTAGTCCTTTATCTTTTTTTCACTTTTGTCCTTTTTGATCCGCCATCCATCTTTGTATATGATTTTTCAAGTTTCAAATCTATGGTTATTTTGGAACATAACATATATTTACGATTGACAGCACCCAGAAAGAAAATTATAGATTTGAAGCTTAAAATTCATATTCAAATGTAGAAAAAGGAATAAAATGTTATCTGAAATTAAGTTAAGGGACCACAGAAAGGGAGACAGAATGGAATGATTTTGAACTAGCTATATTGCATGGGGTATCAACTTGCATTTCCAGAGCTCCTCTGATAGAATATAATGGCTGTAATTACTTTATTCCACCACTCTCTGCATCATGTGTCCAAAAAAACAGATTATAGTGGCCAAAATAGTGGATGTCGCGGCTGCTATAACACCGCATCTCATAATCACTTCAAAAATTTCAAAGAAGCCTGTCAAATTTAAAAGGCAAACACTTTTTACATCAAATTCACTAACCTCAATCTATGGATTCCGTTGCTTGAGATTGTTGCTCCTCTAATAAAGTCTGCATTCTCTGCAATAATCGTCAAATCCCGATGCTTAGCCAAATTAACATATCCAATTACAGAAACACATAACTAGGTTTTTTTATTCAATTTCTGCCTCAGAAAAGTTCGGTGCTTGTTTAGTTTCATAAAAGGTTTTGAGCTTTTGTTTTTTGTTTTCATTTTAATTATCTTATCTTATCTATTTAAAAAAAATTGTATATGAAATAGAGAAAACCATAAAAAAAATGTTTCACTGTTCTCCATACAAATTTTCAAAAACAGAAAACAAAATAAAAAAGGCGATAATGTAAAAACAGTAAATGAAGAGAAAAATAAATCTCAAACCAAGTTGTCCCTAAAGTTTCTGCTTCTCCTCATCCTAAAGTGATTATGGGCAGATAACAATACTATATGCAGTGTTTAATTTCTACCTTGACAGAGCTTCCGATTTCCTCCAGTTTCTGCAATAGTAGCATCTCCCCAGAATGAGAAGCATCTTCTAGTGTAGCAACTTGTCTCGAAACAATCTCATTTCTAATGTTTGATAGACGCATCATAACAGCCTGAAAGAAATGAGGCAAGGCAAAAAGCAGTTCAACATAACCCATCACTTAAAAGTAAAAAGAAGAAGAGGGTTCAAAACAAAAAAAAAGTAAAAAGAAGAAATACGAAAAGAAATGCGCGTACACACACACAATTTGATCAGGCACAATTAAATACCTTCCTGAAAGCATTAGGATTTGCAACACCGAGGATTTTAACGTCGTCACTGGGTGGCCTTCTAACTCCAACATTTTCAATTCTAAGAGAATATACACCAAAAAGGGATTGCAAGTACCCTGCAAACAGATATCATTAATCAGATACTCACATAGCTAGTGCAAGTAGCCTATGGACAGATATAATTAATGAGATACTAGAAATCATGATTTTAAATTGCGGTCCGCGACAGCATCGACCACATTTTCCTGCATTTTGCTGCAATATAAAGGTTCACAGTGTTGATAACCGCAACCGCGACCACATCCACAATCTAAAACCATGCTAGAAATTAGAACCCTGTGTCTACGAACAAATATAATTATTAAAACTCTAGGAATTAAAACCACATGGCCATAAAATGATTGCATCAGGCTGGAAGGCTAATTACAAGGCATAAAAACATAGAAGAAAAGGGTTGGTCAAAACATATATAGCATGAAACTAAAATTTGATAAGACAAAAAGGGTTGGTCCAAGAGCTTAAAGAAGACATAGAAGAAAACAGCAAAAACACTGCACCTTGTTCAACCACGACATCAGCCACAGAATGCAATAAAACATGCTTCTCTTTATGCAGCACTCCAAAACATGGAAATGGTACCGGCCTTGTAACCTGAGCTAGATAAAACGCATAACCATATTACATGCCAAGATATCCATACATGCAATCATCATCAATTCACAAGTTATCAAAATAAGTACAAAGCTAAAACTATCTGAAAACATGTCTAAAGCGAATGTCGTATAATAAAACATAAAATGAAGTTAACTTTTGGTATAAGCTACGAAGAATAACCCCTCGAATCAGGTAGGACTACACGAGCAACCAACAGAACCACAGAATAAACAAAAAGAGACTAATATTATCTTATCCAAACCCTCCAACATACACAATGCAGTTACTGATTTTGATCAGCGACACACAGCGTTGTCAATCGCAGATCGTGGAAAAATAGCGGTTTGTTACTTAACAACACTAATCATTGATTAAAAAATGTTTTTTCTTTAGAGAACATCACCTCCTATTGGAGTTAAAAATATCTTCCAAGTCTAAACCTATGAAGTATATACACACCTTGGATTAGGTGTGTCTAGTTGTCAGAAACGTGTATGTCTTCAAAGTTCAAACCAACACGTATGATTAAATTGAGTTATGTCATTTTTTCAAATTATTATCGGTGTTGCCATGTTAGTGTCATATCCGGAGATATTCTCCCAATTCCCACTAGTCTTCTTTGCTAACAAATTCAGAGTTTTTTTTTTTTATAATGAAATTCAAAGTTTACTATACATATTAATAAAAAAATTTTAATCATAATATCAACAACTTTCCAACAAAAACAATTCATAGAACTTATTATAATAATTTCTCAAATTCAATCAAATACAAATAAAAAGTAAGAAACTAGAGAAAATGTTACCTTGTAAACAATAGCATTTGGAGTAAGATAAAGAGTTCTAGAACGAATATCTTTTCTATGAGTAACCCAATTCCCCAAGCTAATATCAATAACACTGAGTAAAGTACCCACTGTACCGTTTGGTACTTGACAAAATTCTTCTCCATTTCTCTAAACGACGCCGCATACAACACTTCTTCTTCTTCTTCATCATTGTTCTCCAATAAACTCTTCTCTAAGGTATCAATTTCCACAACTTCCTCCATTTTTTTCATATTTGCTACCATTTTCTTTGCTAGCTACCGTTCAATGAATTTCAACTAAACAAACAAAAACTGAACATCAAAAACAATTTTTTGTTGGGTTATGCTATATATATTGGGCTTCTGAATTGCTTTTCACACGCCCATTTTCAATTAACACACTACATTTGTTTTGTTTTTATTTTTTTTACCACGAAGTTGAGCACAAGACCTCACTACTTTTCTTTAAAATACTTTTTATTTTTATTTTTATCATTTAGTATTTTTAAGAAAATGAATTACTTTTGTCCCCGTGAGTATATCTTAGTTGGTAAGGACATTACATGTAATATGCAGGAGCTGGATTCGAACCATGATATTCCAACTATTCACCTTGAAAGATAATATTCTAGCCACTAGACTAATTAATAAAAAAAATAAAATGAACTGCATTTTATCTTTTCAATTGCTAATGGGTATTTAGAAATATTTTGAAAAAGTAGAATATTTTAAACTTTTTCAAGTGCTTTTCTATCATGTAGTTTAAAATAGTAAGTTTGTATAGAAATTGTGCATTTTATATGAAAGGGTTAAATATGTTTTCAGGGCTAAGTCTATGGTGAAATAGTTGGTCAAATGCTGCACGGTACACAAAGTGTGAATAACACTATAGCGAATACAAATTTTATAAAATTCACCGTTGAATTGAAAGTTTATATCATATAGATCATCCATGTCAAATTTTACATAAATTAAAAATCATTTGATATGTATGTTATTGAGACTTATCGAAGAGTTTTTATTGAATACCGTTAATTTTAACGGGTCTCAATAACATATAAAATAATTTTCAATTTCTTTAAAATTTGAGGGAGATCATCTATGTGATATAAATTTTAAATCAAACGATGAATTTTGTAAAAGTCGTTTTCGTTATAGTGTTATTCACGACTTATGCACAACTCATACATTTTTTTCCGTTATCAAAATTAGTCCATGTTGTTAATTTTTCAAACGAAAGGTTGATGCGGCGGATTGAAAAATTGACACGTGTCACCATTTTATTGGTCAATTTAACAACCGCCAAGCAATTGATCAATTTTTATAACGAAAAAAATTGTATTTTTTTTTCACCGTAAAAGCAAAAAGGAATTATTTTTAGCTATAAAGTAAAATGTAAGGACTAAAAACATATTTAACCATATATAAATATGAGGGCTGCTAATTTAGACCTAGTTGGGTCTAAATTAGCAAAGTGCACCTTTTCAGTTTGACCAAAATACCCATTCTTTTTAATTAATTAACCAAATTACCATCAATGGACGTGGATCCAGTGTCGCGCGCGTACCGCAGGACCATGGTTACAGGCCGTTGATTTCCATCAGACAGCCAAGATCTGATCTCATCAAGACTGTCTGATCAATCAGACAGCCCATATCATCCGAATCCATCAGATTCCAGCGCGTGCACCACACTGGATTACACCCTGGAGAGAGAAGAATCTACTTTTTAAAAGCAGGACACGTGTCGCTGTCTGATTGGCTGGGCGTGATTTTTTTCCATTTAATACTTTGAACTCAATTATTTCGTTGTAAATTAATTTTTTATTTTTTTTTTATACCAAAATTCATAATTTTTTTTTCTCTACAAATAGAGACTTGGTTCGTTTGATTTGGACACAGAAAAAAAAACCCAATTTTTCACTACCTTAATCTCATTTTTCACTACCTTACATCAACTCACTGAAACCATTCTACCAGGAAAATGGTTTCAGAGTACATACAAATCTCTGAAACCATTCTACCAGTTAAATGGTTTCAGAAGCAAACACAATTAATAAATTACTCACTGAAACCATTCTACCAGTAAAATAGTTTCAGAGTACAACTATGTGCAACCATTCTACAAGCTAAATGGTTTCAGAAGCAAATAACTAATAATCAACTTACTGAAACCATTCTACCAGCAAAATGGTTTCAGATTACAACTCTCTGAAACCATTGTACCAGATAAATGGTTTCAAAAGCAAACACAATTAATAAATTACTCATTGAAACCATTCTACCAGTAAAATGGTTTCAGAATACAACTATGTGCAACAATTCTACCAGTAAAATGGTTTCAGAAGCAAACATTAGTTTTTAATTACCGTTTTATCTCATTTAATTAACTAAAAATAGTTTCAGGTCTCCAAAAATTTCATAAAATATACCAAAAGTTCCAGAATATTATCTACTATTTTCCTGGTATAATGGTTTCAGTGAGTTGGTTGAGTGGTGCGTGTTAAATTACAACACACAAGTAACGTATTTAGTAGACAAAAAATGAGATTAAGGTAGTGAAAAATTGCATTTTTTTTTCGGTGTCCAAATCAAACGAACCAAGTCTCTATTTGTAGAAAAAAAAATTATGAATTTTGGTATAAAAAAAAAAAAAAAATTAATTTACAACGAAATAATTGAGTTCAAAGTATTAAATGAACAAAAATCACGTCCAGCCAACCATTGTGTGACACGTGTCCTACTTTTAAAAAGCAAATTTTTCTCTCTCCAGGGTGTAATCCAGTGTGGCGCACGCGCTGGAATCTGATGGATCAGGTTGATCTGGGCTGTCGGATTGATCAGACAGTCTTGATGAGATCAGATCTTGGCTGTCTGATGGAAATCAACGGTCTGTAACCATGGTCCTTCGGTACGCGCGCGACACTGGATTCGCGTCTATTAATGGGTATTTTGGTTAATTAATTAAAAAGAATGGGTATTTTGGTCCAATTGAAAAGGTGCACCTTGTTAATTTAGACATAACTAGGGTCTAAGTTAGAAAACCCCTATAAATATATAACTTTTGAATAAACAATTATTATTTTTTAATACATAATTATTAATTTTAGTTGTTTTTACTCAAAAAATAAAAAAAACATGTGCAATTGCAAATGTTCGACAAATTCTTTTTTCAATTCCAATGAAATAGTTTCAGAAATTCTATCTCAAAAATAAAGAAAACTCTCTCCATTTTCTATTGTTTTCATTTCTTTTATTATCAAAATTTTTAAATATTTTTGGATGTATAAATGATATTTGGACATACTTTTACATTTATATTCACAAAATTATATAATAATATAGGAAATTAAAATAATTAAAAATAGAGAGGATTATAAGATAAAAAAAATCTGTCTCAAAAATAAAAAAAATACCAAATAATGCAATTTTAATCCCAAAGCCCTAATTTCTCTCTCTTCCCCTTGTTTCTGAATTCGCTTTCTCCCAACCCTCAAACAATGACGAACGCAGTTATAGCTTCGTTCTAACCTGCCTCCGTTTAGTCGTGCAGCCTCCGCGAACTGTACTGTGACGAACCTGCAACCTGTAAACTGAACTTCAAGAACTTGGTACTGAGAAAAATAGAACAAACGAAGCAAATAGCTTGGAACAGAGTAATACAATGGGAACAACGAAGAACACCAAAACCCAAGTAATCAAAAACAAACAAAACGACAAGAAAACCATCGCTGATGGAACCAACAAGGAAACCAAATCAGACAACAATAATGTTTTTGCTTCTTGTTCATTCTCTAGTCTTGGTCTTCACCCAACCTTATGTGATCAACTTCATGGTAATTTTTTTTTTTTGTCAATTTAGTAATTCAGTTAATGGGTATGTTTCAATTGTCCAAAGTTTTAATCTTTTTGAATTTTGTTTTGAACAGAAAGAATGGGTTTTGAAGGTCCAACATTAGTTCAAGCTCAAGCTATTCCTGTTGTTCTATCTGGCCGTCATGCGTATCCTTTTTACTTCGTGTTTGGGTACTACCGTGATTTTGTTGAACCTCTAAAGTATAGTTTTTGCCAAAATCACCGTGACAGTGACATAATGTGATTCTGTCAAACTCACCGTTAGTGATTTAAACACTTTGCATCGAAAAATGAGAATGTGAATAATGATTAACTGTAAAATTAAGAGTATTTTTTTTAGTTAAGTAGTCTAGTGACAGGGGGTTGCTTAGTGGTTAGACTCACACACAAGTGTGTAGAAGCAGGGAATCTGGGGTTAAAACCTCGGCCCCTCCAATAATGTCCCTGACAGGGGGTTGCTTAGTGGTTAGACTCACACATTAAGTGTGGAGAAGTGGGGAATTCGGGGTTTGAATGTTGGCCCCTCCAATAATGTCCCTGGTAGCTACCTAAGCTACGGTAACGGAAAAAATTATGAGTATTTTATTAGTGCAAATATACATTAAATGATTTCTTAACATGTGTGTAAAAGGCTTAAGATATGAAGAGGGAGTAGGAGTATGTTTACTTGATGCTATAGTTTGTTGGTTTTTGTTTTTTAATTTGGTTCTTTAATGAGAAAATTTAGACTGGTTAATGCTGCTACGGGCACTGGGAAGACTATTGCATACCTGGCTCCAATAATTCATCATTTGCAGAGTTATGAGAAGCGAATTCAGCGCACTGATGGAACATTTGGTATGTGCTATTTTTCTTTTGAACACTATTTAGTATCAATTATGTTATGTTATTTTGGATATAGTGATAACGATAAAATAATGAAAACCATTCTTTAAAAAATAAATTAGCAGATAATTAATTTTTATTTTGACAAACATTAGCAGATAAAATTTATTCATATGGTTTTGATACTTTACTTTATCGATTATCATGTTAGGTTGTATTTGTTTTCATTTTCATTTAATGCCACTTGTTTAGAGGACAGACTGTATGAAGTTTAAATGTCATTGTCAATGGCTTTATCCCGAAAGGCAAAAGCTTAAGTTGTATGAATACATGAGTAATTTTGTATTTCTAAGACTGTAACATGCTCCCTCATGGAAAACCCCTTTGATCTTACAGTATTGATAGTGTTGAACTTGCTTTATATTTGCTTAAATTCAACTTCATGTAGAAGAAATTGGTCTAGGATCAATCAAACTCATCACCACTTAGTCATGGAGGCTATGATAGATGTAAAATATCCAATATTTCAAAGCTTAAATTGTTATGTGTAAAGTGAACTCATTAGTTCTTTTGTACCCTAATATTGAGGATAATTCGTCATCAGAAACAGATGTCAAACTGTATTCATGAAAGGGTCATCTAACTAACCTATAAATTATCACTGTTTTATTGTGTGTAAAAATATTTATCAATTTCACAGATTTAATTGGTTTATTGGCTATAGCGTTGGTTCTTGTACCAACGCGTGAGTTATGTTTGCAGGTTCATGAAATTCTTCAGAAATTATTGCACCGGTTTCATTGGATTGTTCCAGGATACATTATGGGTGGTGAAAGTAGATCAAAGGAGAAAGCCAGGCTGCGCAAAGGTACAACTTATTTATTCATCATCAATACTCATCTTCTGACTTTGAAATGTTCTTCATTAGTTGTTGAAAAATCAAATCTTGAAGTTGTGTAAAACTAAATTATAACAGAAAATAAGATAATTGTAATAGTATCTTTCAAGGTAGTTAAAATTGTGATGTTATTTGTAACATGGTTCCATTTTATGTATTTTGGGTGCATCAGCGATCCCACTGCCGTGCTAGAATATTTTATGATTTTTTAGTTCGTCAGCAATCCCTATGTTTTGCCAGAACACAATCTGGTAAGATTGCGTTGGACTTCTGTGCATACTTGTTGAATTGGTTCTGGTCGTGTTAGTATACTGAATCAGCCAAAAAGAATTGCAGGTTACTTCAGACCTGCTTCTGAAACACGTGAACTCTTTTTTTTAAGCTCTTTATTAACTTCCTCGCCAATTTTGTGCATATTACTTCAACCGAAAACTTGATTTGGTTGTTATTCTCCGCCCACACTGGTTTTTCTGTTTCTGGTTGTTCATTTGCTTGGGGTTTGGTTGTGGTGAAGGTGGAATGGCTGTGGTAGTTGGTTCAAATAGTCATTGTTAGTTAATGTATTGTCACTTGCCAAAAACTTCTTATTTTGTTTTTGGAGTTGTTAATTTGTGTAAACTTTGGCATAAGTTGTTATTTTGTGGATTTCGAATTTATATAAGTAATTGCTTGTAATGATTTAATTAAAGGATTTTTCTTAATTTATGCATATATATATGAATTTTAGGGTCTTATAATCCATGTTATGATTCCATGATTTACCATTTTTAGTACCCTCCCCAATTCTATTTCTAGGCAGGATCTCAAACAAAATTAATCTATCATAGAAAGGAAATGTGATGACGACAAACATTGTATGTATGCATTGTCTGAAAACATTAACAAGATTTTAACCTCTGGTTCTTATTTAGGTATATCAATTCTTATTGCAACCCCTGGGCGCCTTTTAGACCACTTGAAGAATACAACATCATTCTTGTACACAAATTTGCGATGGATAATTTTTGATGAAGCTGATCGGTATGCTTTTCATCTATTGCTGCAGTTGAAATTACTATATCTAAGTAAATACGGTGCTTTCCATCTCATGGATGAATTGGCTTAACATGTTTGTTTTTTCGCAGTATTTTGGAACTAGGATTTGGGAAAGAGATACAAGACATACTAAATCTTTTAGGTTCAACGAAAACAGGTCACAATGACCAAGCGAATGCAGTTCCAAGTCCCTCTAAATTTCAAAGACAGAACCTGCTTTTGTCAGCCACCTTAAACGAGAAAGTAAACCACCTTGCTAAAATTAGCTTAGAGGATCCAGTGATGATCGGCATTGATGATAAAATAATGGAACCAACGTCAAAAATTAGATTTGATCATTCAGATTCTGATGAAGACAACGAAGACAAGAATTCCAGTAAAATACAAGCAGTTGGAGCTTATAAAGTGCCTGAACAGTTAATTCAGAGATACTTGAAAGGTATGTGATAATTATGACTTTTTTCTGTAAGCTTTCTTATTTAGCATAATGTTTTGAGATTTTACATACCTAATTTGATTATTTTGCAGCACCCTGTGGATCACGGCTTGCTATACTTCTTTCAATTCTAAAGCATCTTTTTGAAAGGGAACCTTCACAGAAGGTAAGGCTTTGGTAGTTGAAATCAGTAGATTTTGCACTTTGTACATTCTTCGATTGTTTTCAATGCTTGAATTATTGCTTGTCAATAGGTATATGATGAAATGAATGACACAAATCATGTTAGAACTATGACGTGAATCATGCTTTTATATTTGAAGCAAAACTACACCAGAGATCCTTCAACATAATTTAAATTTTCAAATATGCGCTTTGTCATTTTTTGTGTGTCAAGTTAGGTGTTTATGTTTAAAAACGTCAACAATGTTGCATCAAAATTCATTTCTTATCTATTTATGTTACCAAAAGTTTTACTTAACCATTCCAGAAGGTAAATTACATCTTAAATTCATCAAGACAGCATCTAAATGACATCATTATGACCGTTACTGTATCTAATCCATCAAAATTAACATCATATTGTCTAGTTTTTATCTTAAGATGGTGACCTCGTGGTCAACGAGAGTCGAATTGTGGTGCTGAGTGGTGAAACATTGTTTATAATATATCATTCAATGATCATGTGCAAAAATTTGTAATAGAAGTGGATTGAAAATGAATATTGGTTCAATGTTATAAATTATTTTTTTTTTGCAGATTTTTAGCTCCTTTCCATGAACTGACATTTGCCATTAATCACATTGATATAAAAATATTATGCCTTATAAGTCACATCATTCATCTATTGACACCACAGGTTGTGCTATTCTTTTCAACATGTGATGCAGTGGACTTTCACTATTCTTTGTTAACCAAATTCCTTTTTTCATCAAATCCACAAACCGAAGAAGGGAACAGACCGATGTTTCTTGGATGTAAAACTCTTCGGCTACATGGTAATATGGAACAGGAAGATAGGACACGGAGTTTTCAGGCCTTTAAAACTGAGAAATCTGCCCTTCTTTTGTCTACTGATGTTTCTGCCAGAGGCCTAGATTTTCCGAATGTTAGATGTATCATACAATATGATTCTCCGGGGGAAGCTACTGAATATGTGCATAGGTACCTAATTCTTTTGTTTTTCTTTGGTAGTGTTTATGTTACATTATTTATCTATGGTTTCTGTTCTACCAGTGGGGTCTAGCGCAAGTGGTTAGTGCAGTGTGTGAGTGTTGTAAATTCCGAGATACCGAGTTTGGTTCCTACTGATAAAAGAAAGTCAATAATTGAATATTGCTAACACATCACAAAACAGCAGACAAATAGGGAAAACTGGTATATTTATTTTAGTAATATAAATAGCTGAAGTTCATATGGGATTCAACCAACTATTACAGAGATGAAAGAAAAGAAAAAAAAAAACGATAAAGACTGTAAGGTAGGTAAGGCAATTCGAGAAGCCTTGGATCTCCCAGAGCAGTAACAATACTGACAAAATATCTGAATGATTATTCCCCATCGTAAACTCCCTAATTATAGCATCTAAATTCTATTTTCTCTCTCTGCCACCTGGCATAGTCATCCAAAAACCACTGAGTTTGTTGCTATCATTTAGGAGTGCTTCCAGTTCATATTTCATGAATCATAGTGAATATTTAAATATTCCTAATTAGTGGTGTTAAATTTTACTTTTATTATGAGAAAGGGCCTAGAAATAATCCTTATAAAAAATAAAAATGTAGGCGTAACTCCCATTTCTATTGCATTGAAAGAGTTAGGGCCTGTTTGTATTGGATTATTTGAACTTATTTATTGTCATAAGCACTTTTGAGACTGTTTGGGAGAGCTTATAGAAACAACTTCTAACATTTATAAGCTGTTTTCAGCTTATTTTCATAAGCTCTTCATGAAAACAACTTATTGCTTATGTGAAAACAATTTTATTTGATTTTATGTTATCGAAATAGCTTATACATAAACACTTGTAGAATCAACTTTTGACGTCTTCATAAGCTGTTTTCAGCTTATTTTCATAAACTCTTCATGACAACAACTAATTTCTTATATGAAAACAATTTTATTTTATTTTATCTTTGTTATAGAAAACGCTTATACATAAACACTAAATTAAGCTGTTTATCCAAACATAGGGTTTTGTTTGGATTGACTTATTTGAGTTATCTACTGCCATAAGTTTTGTGAGACTGTTTAGAAGAACTTACGAGAACAACTTAATGACAATTTTCATAAGCCTTTATCAGCTTATTTTCCTAAGTTCTCCAATATAGGTTATGAAAACAACTTATAAATATATAAAAATAATTTAACTTTATTTTTATGTTTTGCTATAGACATAGCTTAGGTAAGCTTATACATAAGCACTTCATGGTAAGCGTTTGTGCTATAAGCTGTTTATCCAGACAAGGCCATATTATAATTCTAGAAGCATAAATGTACTCGCTTTGACTCAGTTTGTTTCACTAGATATCTCATCTAGTTGATGCAGAAGCATCTTCCGGAATTTGTCGTATATGAAAAGAAAAAATCTTCAAATATGATTTGAAAGGCTATCTTATTTACCATCTATCATTAAATCGCGATGCAGAGTTGGAAGAACTGCTCGAATGGGTGAAAGAGGAGAGTCATTGTTATTTCTGCAACCAAGTGAAATAGACTATTTACAAGACTTGGAGAAACATGGTGTCTCTCTAGTTGAGTATCCTCTCGTCAAAGTGTTGGATAGTTTCCCAATGTCTGCACACAAGAACAACATAAAGAAATCTGTTTTCATAGACTTGCATCCGTGGATCATGTGTCTCCAGAAGGCACTTGAGTCCTTCATCTCATCCAAGGTGATCATCCTCTTTGCTAATTTTATTGAATTTTATGCTTGTGCTGATTGTCTGCGGCTTATCTAATTGAATTGTCGTTGAGGAAATTGTATCAAACTTCGGAAAACATGTCATCAAAGTTATAAATTTGGAATCATCATTGGATTTGTGTTTAGAGTTTATAACTTTTGAAAACAACGAAGCCATATAATATGATCCTATAATGGCTTTTTGTTTCTTCTTTGCATCACGAATTCTTTGCATCACGAACCAATTTTTGCCTTGTCGTTTTCAGCCGAAGATGGAGGAACTTGCGAAGAGGGCATTTTGCTCTTGGGTTCGTGCATACACAGCGCATCGTGGAGATCTGAAAAGAATATTTATGGTTAAGAAACTTCACTTGGGACACGTAGCAAAAAGCTTTGCATTGAAACAACAGCCCTCATTAGTTGGAAAGTCATTCCAAAACCAAACTAAGAAGAGAAAGAGATTTGAAAAGAAAAATGGGTCGTCGAAAACGAGAAAAGTTGCACGGAGTGTGAAGTAATGCAGACCATGAAAATGGCTTATAAATTATACTTTATGTTTGATTGACGAAGCAAATGTTGTCAAATGTTGACTAACAGAATATAAGATTGACCTGAGATCAAGCATCAACATAGCGCCAAAGGCATTCTAATTCATCGACAGACAAGAATGACACTAACATGCTGCATGTTTATTTCTTCATTTAGGAGTTCTTAAAACACGGTGGTTTCAACTCAAGAGATTCTTCTCACAGAATGGACCTCTGGAACGCGTCCCAGGTAATGTCGATTGTTGAATGGTGTGTGGATGTATGAGATTATAATTATAATTTTATTTAGTTATGGTTTTGGTGTTCTGTTTTGTAGGACTTGGATTTCTCATGTTACTTAGAATTTTGTTTTGTTTTGCTATGTTACTTGCACAATAAAATTTGAAGTATTATTATGAAAATGATCGTGATTTTACGATCATAAGTGGGATTTTATTTTACGCGAATCCATAAAATATGAAACAGTTTGTTAACGTTCGTTTTCATCTAAAAATTATCATTGTTAATATAAAAAAAAAAAAAAAAAGAGTATCATTGTTACTTTGTCTTTAAAATTAAGTTTTTTTGTTGCTAAAACGAGGTAGCTTCTGATATAGACTACTAAGCCATAAGCCATGGTAATCACACTGCTCATCTTTGAACCACTTTAGAGAGGCTTGTCGTGTATGTCGAGTCTCGAGACCTTGATCTCGTTGGAAGCTATCTGCTTGCCTTCATCCATGAAGCCTTTTTAACACTTATTCCTCGACGCATATCCACGGAGTAGTGTGCTGGTAATCTATCAACAAAATAAATGTGCTATTTTTTTTTAACCATCTGGTTCCCAAAGGAAGTGATCTGGTAAACCAAAGTTCGGCCGTGAGGTAAGTATATCCATCAGGAATCTGACAAATATGTGTTATTTTATTTATCTTAACCCCCCAATTTTCGGGAGGAGTATGACGTCCCTATGTTTAAGAGAAAAAGTAAAATGTTTAAATTCAATCAAACAAGTTTACTTTATCAAATATGTAATGTCGAGTATAGATTTAACAAGTATATGCTTCTGCGTAAAAAAAAAGTATATGCTTCTAAATGGTAAAAAAGCATACTCTTCTAATATAAACCATTAATGTATTGCATATTTGCATATATGAACTGTTCCAATTAAATATTTTGATGTTACTTTGATAATAAAACAGATTGATGTTGTTTCTGCACCTAATTTTGGATTCAGAGGAGTAATTGGTTATAAGTATCTAAAACTTGCTTTTCCCAAAATGTATCTCATATGTAGTGAAGTTTTGCCCTATATTTATCAAATTAGGTAAGATTTATTCCTTGGGCGTGCCCCCTGAAATTCCTCACGCGCCTCCTAAAATTATCAAATTAACTCCCTCGCTTTATAGGATGCGAGCACTTTTTGTACTCTAAGTAGCGAGTGATAATATTTTTCACTCAAACTTAGCGTCTGCGCACCCCTAGATGAAAAAAATCATGAAAAAAAAAGTTCGCATGCTAGGAAGCCAACTCTTTTTTTCATGATTTTTTTTTATCTAGGGAGGCGCAGCCATTGAATTTGAGTATAAAATATTGTCACTCGCTATGTATAGAGTGCGAACTGAAACACAATTCACTATTTAGAGTGCGAATTCAATTTACACTTTAACTAGTGTACCTTATAAAAATGTGGCCACCATCTTATATCATATTTTAATTTGCCACTGGAACGATTGTGATAAAGTTTACTAAATTGTTACTTTATTCGATATGACCAAGTTTACATTTATTCTTGCAATAGACATGTATCAAGCTACAAGAGTTGATAATTTGATAGAAAATAAAAAATTAGGTGAATGAATGGTTCACACTTTAACTTACGAACTATGTTTCATTTAAAGTTATTTCATGGGAGATGAGAGAAAGGTAAAGAAGACAAAAAAAAAAATAAAAAATTATAAGGTTAACATCCTAGAATGCGATAGCAGTTTGTAGTTTGTTATTTATAAAGTGAACTTTTTTTTCCCCAATTTTTTCTATTTAGACACTCAGCTTTCTAAGTAGCGATAGAGGTAAGTTTGGAATATCATGGGACTCGCATGGAAGCCGGGGGTTCGAAAAGTAAAACTATATATAAAAAGATCCATTTTTTTTGTACCAAGATAAAAAGTATGTATAATATTCAAGTTTAAATAAATAAAAGATAGTCCACCTTATTTAACAGGTTAACCGATTATAGATTAGAAAAAAGGATGATGTGTTTAGTACTCTCTCCGGTTTTATATATAAGAAAAAATTGACTTTTTAAATTCATTGTAAAATTCATGTATTTAGACAATAATATAGTCCAAATACATTCATTCTACAATGAATCTAAAAAATGAAATGTTTCTTATATATAAGACCGGAGGGAGTATTTCTTTTTATTTATTTATCAATAAAGTAAAGAACAGTGAAGTCGTTTAATTTTTTAATTAATTATTTATTTATTGATATACACTTGTTTGAAATATAAATATTTATAATGTATATAAAAATTTCCACCACCTATTTGACATGATTGAATAATTGTAACATGAATCATTGACCCACAAATCATGTGCAATGGAGAAACAATAAATTCGGTGGAACAAACGATCATGTACTACATTATCAGCAATTTAGAGCCCAATAAATTTTGATTGATATTTTGTGGGCTGTTTCCTTCTTTTGTAGGGTGAAGGGATGCAGATTGCTCTTATCTACTACAAATTATCTTTTCGTAAGTTCGAATTTGAGATTATCCACTTATCTCATATAATGCGAGACTTTTAACAATATGTGGATTCCATGCAAAAGCTAGCCAACATTTCCAATGACCTTATAAAGAGTTATTGATGTCAAAAGATTGGTAATTTTATCCAAGTTTTCAAGATGGCGACATGGCGTTGAGCTGACCTTTAGGCCCAACTTCAATTGCTTACAAACTTCTCAAGAAACTTGGTTTTTAGAACCCTACATTGCTCATAGGCCCCTCAAAAACTTCAAATTTGCCCTTCTAAACTGAAGATATATATATATATATATATATATATATGTTCAAGACGCGTTAGGTTTTGGAAGCCATCTTCCAAAATGTGTGGAGGGCCCGATAATTCTATACATTTTGAAAATGATCTTCTGAAACTGATGTAGTTGTTGCATTCATTCGATTACCTAACATAGATAGAATATAGGGAAAAAAAAAACTATTTATCTAATTTCTCTTACACATTGGAATTTTCTTCACCATGTTCACTTCAATGCATCTTTCATTTCGAATTAATCTCCACAAAATATGTTTCAGATTAATATTTGTGTTAAGATTATAGTGTTAATATTAATATTTTTGGACTTAGTGTAACTAAAACCAATTCTAATATACTTCATCCGTCCCAAAATAGAAGAACTCGTTGATCATTGCACGTACGCCAATATATAATTTTGATTACGAATATCTTTAATTGTCTATTAGTAAAAATTATAAAAATTTGATGTGTTGAAACTATTCATCGAAACAAGTTAATCAAAATCTTATATGATAATATTTACATTTATACTACCTCCGTCCCTAATTATAAGACCATGTTTGACAAAAATGTACTATTCATTTACATTGTTTTGATCGTATTTTTTTAATAATATATAAATGTAAATATTAGCATATAAGATTTTGTTCAATTTGTTTTGATGAGTATTTTCAAAATATTAATTTTTTTATAATTTTTACTAATAAACAATTAAATATAGGGTATAAATAGTGTCATACCCCCCTGCAAAATAGGCGAGTTTTGCGTTACCCCCCTGCAAAATATTTTTTTAAGATTACCCCCCTGCAATGTCAAGATTCCTTGCGTTACCCCCCTGGCTCAACAAGTGGGCATATGACATGGACGAATCTTGACGTGGCATGACACGTGGAAATTAATTTATTTTTAATTACCAACTCAGTAATTATTTATTTTTTAATTAAAAAAAATGAAAAAAACTTTTTTTTTTAAAGAAACTTTTTTTTTAAAGAAATCTTTTTTTTTTTAAAGAAACTTTTTTTTTAAAAAAAAACTTTTTTTTAAAGAAACTTTTTTTTTTAAAGAAATTTTTTTATTTAAAGAAACTTTTTTTTTTGGTTACTCTATTATTATTAGTTATTATTATTATTATTATTATTATTATTATTATTAGTTTTTTGGTTACTATTATTATTATTAGTTTTTTTTTCATCTTCATTTTTTTTTTGGTTACTCTATTATTAGTTATTATATATATATATATATATATATAAGAATTTTTTTTTATATATATATAATAACAACTTTTAGTAAAAAAAAAAAACTTTCTTTTAAGTAAGTTCATAAAAATATAACAACTTTTAAGTTTTTTTTTCATTTTTTTAATTAAAAACCCACATTAATTAATGAGTTGGCAATTAAAAATAAATAAAAAATAAATTAATTTCCATGTGTCATGCCACGTCAAGATTCTTCCATGTCATATGCCCACTTGTTGAGCCAGGGGGGTAACGCAAAAAATCTTGACATTGCAGGGGGGTAATCTCAAAAAAATATTTTGCAGGGGGGTAACGCAAAACTCGCCTATTTTGCAGGGGGGTATAACACTATTTACCCTTAAATATATTAGTGATCAAAATTGTGCATTGACATACGTGCAGTGGTCAAACATGATCTTATAATTAGGGACGGAGGTAGTATATGTTTAGACAAATGCAGTCAAAACAAGATATATAAATAATGCAAATTCGGTTCGCAGAAACCGAATTTTTTCTAGTGCAAATTCAGAGTAAATTTCAGTTTTTAGAAATCGAAGAGAAAATATCATAGAGTATTAAAGGGCAAAATTGAAAATTCAAGGTTTATAAAAAAAACACGGGATCGGAAGAAAAAATATCATAGAGTATTTAAATCCACGTCAATCTTTTTAGGTTGAACCAACACTCCGTGCAGGGTTACTCTTCTATTTTCATAGTTGCTCTTTGCCTTTTAAATTAATCAGAATTTTTTCATTTTTTTTATTGAAAGATATCTTTTCAATATTATTAATGCTAAATAATACAAATCATTTTATAAACTATCTTCTGATAATAAATATTTTTTTGTCGGGTCATGCTAAACAGTGCCCCTGGGGCACTAGTTAAACATACTAAAAAATGAAACAAATAATAAAGTTAATGATGAGAGAAAATAACTTTTCACTTCATTAAAACATTGAATGCACAATTTACGAGATAAAACTTCTATATTTATATCCTTAACTAGTGTCCCGGGGCACTGTTTAGCATTTTCCTTTTTTTGTTTACAATGTTGTAACTAAGGATCATGCCTAAAACATTATAAATATTACCCGAATTTCTAGTGTAAATAGTGCGGATCTTATTTTATTTTTGGTCAAAGATGAAAAATAAATGTATCAATAAAAACAAAATGAAAGCTGTAGATCTTTGAACATGGCCCACATTGTGTTCCTATGTCGAGAGCCCTTGTCCACAGTTTCAAACCCATTTAATTTAATTTATGTTTTGAGTGGTGACCTTTCCTAATTCATATATACTACTCCATACTTGACCCTTGTGTTTGTCTTGGAACTAGAGATGTTGCTCAAGACCAAAGGTAAAAATATAATAAAAACTAAAATATAATTTTATATGTAATAAAAAAAATTATAATATTAATTTTAAAAACAAGTTTTAATATTTTTGCATGAGTATTTTGTTTTTTTGGGGGTTTTCACCCCATGCTTATGAAGGTGTGAAAACACAAGAAGGGGGGGTTGAATTGTGTTTTAGCCAAGTTTAAAACTTTTTCAAGTTCTTAACTTAACTACAACGGCAGCGGATAAATAACACAATAAACAAGATAAGAGAGAGAGAGATCACACACAAGCAATTTATACTGGTTCCTCTCACAAAACGAGAGTAGTCCAGTCCCCTTGCACTTCCAAGGGATTTCACTATAATCACACAAGATTACACCTGCTCAAGCACACAAGCAAGAGACTTCTCAACAATGCTCAAGCACACAAGCTTAAGACTTCACACTTAAGCACACAAGCTTAAGTTTCCTCAAGTAATAGTAAAGTATATGAAAATATACAAAAGCTCTTAGATGAACCTAAAGAGAGCAAATACAAAGAGTACAGAGTATTTGACTAAAGTGCAAAAACACTTGATAAGAGGTTCAGAGCTTGTATACACAGAATTCAGAGTTTGTTCAGCGCACATTCAATCCTTGATAATTGTGTTTTCATTGCAGTTGATCCTTCTAGTATATATATCACCAGAAAAGAGTCGTTGCAAAAAGAACCGTTGGAGTTGATAATCTTTTGTCTTCAAGCAATCTGTCTTGATGCAGTTTGTTTGTATCTAAAACTGAGTAAGAGTTTCAGACACTTTGACTACTGCAGAGTGGACTTTCCTTATTCAGCTAACAAAACTGAGAACCCACGTTCTCAAGAGAGTACAGACAAACTGAGGGTAGCTGAACTGATCAGGCTTGAAGGGTCCTTTTCTTCATTGGTAGAAGAGTTGTCTTGCAAAGGGAATCTTTACAGATATCAAAAAAGATCTTCAGAGGTTGATGAGGCTTTAGTCACTCAAGAAGTTCTGAAGACTTCATCCTCTGAAGGTTGTAACTTCTGAAGTCCAACATCTTCTGAGCGCTTGTGAACTTCTGAATTCACATCCTCTGAGCTTTCACTCAGAGCTTATTTGATGCTTATATCTGCACACTTAAAATAAATTTTTAGTCCTTCCAATTGTTTATTAATACTTTGTTATCATCAAAACCTTTATAGATTTAGGGGCTAACATTTTAAATCAATTTTGTTCCAACAATCTCCCCCTTTTTGATGATGACAAACATAAGTATTAATTGACAATTGTTGTTAAATTAACTTATCATGTTTCTCTTAGGTTTGTGAGGTTTGCAAGCTCCCCCTAAGATTGATATTCCTTAAAGCCAAAACTTTAGGTTATATCCATGATATTTTAATTTAGTATAAGGTTAAGATAATTTGAAATAAAACAAGTTTCATATATTTCTTCAGAGTGAGAGGTTTGCAAGCTCTCCCCCTAAGTCTCATAAGGCTAAGTTAAAATTGCACTCTTAACTTATCCTTACTTATGAAATTTATTTTAGTTTCAACTAACTTAGTCTCCGCATTGAAATACGTAAAACAACTTAAAAGTAACAACTTTTAACATAACGGATAAAAGCGAGATAAAAGTGTGGTTTCAGTTTTTAGAACTTATCACTTATCAATTAATGCGTAACTACTCCCCCTTTTGTCATTATCAAAAAGTAAAAAAATTTATATAACCAAGACAGTCAAAGAAGAAGAGTGGTTGTTACAAAGGTGAATTAAATTCAAAAACAAAAACCAACACGCTCAAAGGTTTATAAAAGGTGAACGAGTGAACATGCCTGCTTCACGAAAAAACAAGAATAAACGAGTAAAACAAGAGAGATTAGGAATAATGAAAAGGTTTAGTTTACGCATTGCAGAGTTTCGGAGAAAGAAAGAAGACGAACAACACGAAAAAGATGAGAAAGATAAAGAAGACAACAAGAAACCACAAGATGCTGAGATAATAATCATCTCATCAGATTCTGAAGCTGAAGAGAATGAAGATGATGCTGACTATGTTGAGTTCTTGGCTGGCTATGTTCCAGAAGAAGAACAAGAAGAACAAGAAGAGCAAAACCCAGATCCCATAGAAATTTCATCAGATGATGCTGAGGAGAAATCAGAGATTTCTTCTGAGTTTTATCCATCTGATTAGGATTAGGTTGTCTTTTTCTTTTTCTTTTTACCAATGTACTCAACATTGTTAGAGCATTAATAAAAATTTCGTTTAAAAGCATCGTGTGTTCTTATGTTCTTATTTATCAAAGACAAATTAGTATAAGCAAAACATAAACACAATAACGTGAAATATATAAACCAGACAAAAAAAAAAAAAAAAAAATTGTTCAGAAGATAATCAAGAAAACAAACAAAAACAGTTTAAAACAAGTGCATAGAATCCTAGGGTTTCTTAAGGAAAGCTAAGAGTTGGTCAAATTTGTCATTCAGCGATCCCACATTGGAAACTAAACCATCCACCTTGGTTTCCAATGTTTGGTGAGCAGCTCTTTGCCTTTCCAAACCTTCCTGCTGTTCCCTCAGGGCTTCTTGAAAGATCTGCAACTGATTAACCACCACAGGAGCTTGATCTTCAATCAAGGGCGCTTGTTCTTCAACCAACGGTGCCTTGCCTTTATCAGAGGATTCACCTTCCTCTGGATAATCAATCATCAGGACATCATCCTGGTTCAGTACATTCAGTACATCCTCTTCTGTGGCATCCTCATTATGTAGCTCATTTGCCAACTGGGCAACTCTAGCAGCAGCTTCTTCCAGACGTTCCTTCTCAACCCGGTGAGCTTCAAGATTCTGAAAAAGCTTGGAATCAATCCAGCAAACCTTGAAAGCAGATAAATGCTGTTCAGCAGCAGCAAGGGCTTCAAGCTTAGCACGCTCAGATGCTTCATGATTGAAAGACGTTATCCTCTTCAACTCAGCCCTAGCCAAACTGTCCTTCATGAAGCTTATAACATCCAGATCCCTCTTACCAACAACAGCCTTAATCTCTTCAGCAGCATCATCCAAAGCATTGCAAATCCTTGCCTTAATGCTTGACACTTCTAGGTCCACATCAGAAGGACAAACTAAGAACCTGTCCTTTATCTTAGATAATCTAAGTAAGTCATCATGAAACTGAGTGGATAGATTACTAAAAGGGTTAGATGATGAGGGTGAAGGATTGGGAATGGTAGAGAGATTAGGTGTTTCAGTAGCAGGGTTGTCAATAATAACAACTTCTGCCTCTGAAGGCTTGGGAGCACAAGTGTGAATACGCTCAGGAGAAGCATGTTCAGCACTTGGGTTAGGATTGGGTTCAGGGGTTGCTTCAGATGATGAGATGTCAGAGGTTGATTCAGGATAAATGTGTTCAGGAGATGGTTCAGGAGATTTGTGTGGAGAGGGTTGTTTTGTGGGAGAGATTGGTTCAGTGATTGGAATATGTGTTTCTGGTTCAGATGATGGAAGGGCAGATGTTTCTTTTTGTGATTGGGGTTGAGGTTGAGGTGATTTAGGTTTAGGGGGTGATGAAGATTTCTGGGTGAAGGTTTGATTATTCAGAGGGTCTGGACTAAGATGTTTCTCTAGTTCAGACAAAGGGTTATCAGAGGTTGGAATAATTGAAGGTTCAGGAAGTATGGTCCTAAGAGGTTTGGTATAACCTATCCCAATTTCAGCTTCATTAAAGACAAACTTAGAAGACTTACCTTTACCTTTAGGAACAGGAACAGGTCTTCTACGAAGTCTTTCAGCCAGTGTCTCTTCATCAGATTCAGTCTCATCTTCAGATTCAGATTCCTCAGATGAACTGTCAACTTCAACAACTATAGGCTCTTTGGAAGCTCCTTCAGCAGCCTTGGTTGCAGTTTCTTCATGCTTCTTCTTAGTTCTCTTTTCAGCATCAGCTTGCTCCACCTTAATCCTCTTCTGAGCCAAAAGATCTGGCTTAGGTTGATCAGTTTGAGCAACAGCCTTTCTCTTAGGTCTCCTTGTAGGATTATAAAAATTTGCAGGAGCAGGAGGAACCATACTTCTATCAACAACGAATCCTTCTTTTCTGAGCTCTTCCAAATAGTCCTGAATGATGTGCTCAGCATCAGCTTCTGAAATAACTGGATATCCATCCACATACAGACGATCTTCAAGTTTAGCAGATAGCTCGTGTGGAGGTGCAACAGGCTTAGATGCAATAAGACGCATCTTAGTAAGAAAACTAGCATGTAGAATTTCAGGTGTGAACTTCTTCTCCACAAGTTCTGGGTGAAATTTCTTTAAGTTCTGAACAACATGACCTTGATGCAGAAGGTCTGACAACAATCTAGGATAAACTATAGTAGTTTTCCTCTGAGATTTACTTGCAAAAATGGCTTCACAAATCCTTTCAAAGAAGTAATCTCCAAGATTTACCTTCTTTCCTGTCAGAAGGAAATACAGCAGATGACGATGAGTCCAGGAGATTGTATCAGTCCCACCAACTCTTGGACTGATAGTTGCTAAAAAGATTTTGAAGAGAACTCTACATTCATCCGTCAAACCCTTTACTTTCCCTTTCAAGGAGAAGTCTGTGCAGATGAGATGCAGAAGATCATCTCTGTATCTTGTATCCTTTTCAAAAACATCTAACTCTATCCCAGAGTTAGGCAGACCAAGAAGACCATTGAAATGAATGGGCGAGAGACTCATATTCATTCCACAGATGTTAGACCTAATCTGTACACCTGTATATTCCAGCAAACCCATTTCCTTCCTAGTTTTACCATTCAGACTAGGATTCCTTTCTATTGCAGCAAGCTCTTCTTTCTTAGCTTCATGCTTATCAAACACCTTTGCTTTCATCCAGAATTTCTTCAACAAATCTGGGTAGATAGGACCGTTAAGCATGTCGAAGTATTTATCCCAACCTTGAGTGATAAAGTACGGCTTAACGTCGAAACCATTTGCTTTCAAGCCGTCGAAATCAACTATCTTCTCTGACAGAAACGTGAGTTCAGATTCTGGGAATTCCATCTCGTTCCCAACAATCTGAAGGTTCTCGGTAGACCTTTTGATCTACTTTTCCTTCATCATCTGACTTGCTCATGTTGGTAGTTGAATGCATAGGAGTGTTCATTATCTTGCAGTCATCTAGATTGAACTTCTTCAGAAGTTCCTTGGTATATTTTGATTGATGAACATAAGTTCCTTCCTTCTTCTGATTGATTTGAATTCCAAGAAAGAATTTCAATTCTCCCATCATGCTCATTTCAAATTCATCCTGCATTATCTTAGAAAAATTCTTGCACAAGGAAGCATTAGTTGAACCAAAAATAATATCATCAACATAAATTTGAATGATTAAAATGTCTTCTTTGGTTGTTTTTCTAAAGAGTGTGCAGTCAACCTTTCCTTTTTCAAAACCCTTTTCAAGAAGAAAATTACTGAGTCTATCATACCAAGCTCTTGGAGCTTGTTTCAGACCATACAGTGATTTCTTCAATTTAAAAACATGTTCTGGGTTTGAGACATCTTCAAAACCAGGAGGTTGCTTAACATACACTTCTTCAGAAATAAGACCATTTAAGAAGGCACTTTTAACATCCATCTGATACAAGGTTATTCCATGATTAACAGCATAGGATAGAAGTAACCTGATTGCTTCAAGTCTAGCAACTGGTGCAAAGGTTTCAGTGTAGTCAATCCCCTCTTGTTGACTATAACCTTGTGCAACCAATCTAGCCTTGTTTCTTACCACTTCACCTTGTTCATTCAGCTTGTTTCTGAATACCCATTTTGTTCCAATAATGTTCTTGTGTGAAGGTTTGGGCACTAGAGTCCATACATCATTCCTTTGAAATTGATTCAGCTCTTCTTGCATTGCTACAATCCAAGCATCATCCTTCAGAGCTTCATCAATCTTTGAAGGTTCCATCATTGAGATAAGACCAACTAAAGATTCCTCATTTCTCAGTTGAGATCTTGTCTTTCTTGGACTATCCTTGTTGCCTAAGATCAGTTCCTCTGGATGTGATGATTTGTATTTGAAGGTATTTCTTGGGGGCTCATCATCTTCAGACTCATCAACATCAGGTTCAGCAGTTGCTTCAGCTCTTTGTTGTTCAGAGTCTGTAGGAACTGTTATGTTCAGAGGTTCTTCAGAGAATGGATGTTCTGAGTAGTTTGGAATATCTGAATATTGATCCTCTGATACCTGAAATCTAGACAAACCTTCCACAAGCTCTGACACTTGGTCAGGCTCTTTGTCATCAAATTTGACATGCATACTTTCTTCCACAGTGTGTGTTTCAGAAATATACAGTCTGTATGCTTTTGAGCGTTCAGAGTATCCTATAAAGATACCCTTATAACCTCTAGCATCAAATTTCTTTAGATGGACTTTGTTGTTTAAGATATAACATGTACATCCAAACTGATGAAAATAAGAAATGTCAGGTTTTCTTCCTTTGAACAATTCATAAGCAGTTTTGTTCAATTTAGATCTGATATAGATTCTATTTTGAACATAACATGCTGTGTTTACAGCTTCTGCCCATAAAAATTTTGCTACATTAGTTTCATGCATCATGGTTCTGGCCATTTCTTGCAGAGTTCTATTCTTCCTTTCTACAACCCCATTTTGTTGAGGTGTTCTAGGAGAAGAGAATTCATGCAGAATGCCATATTTTTCACAAAAGTTTTCAAAAGGTTCATTTTCAAATTCTCCACCATGATCACTTCTAACTTTTAAAATAGTGTAGCCTTTTTCATTTTGAATTTGTTTGCAGAAGATGCTAAACTCATCATAAGCTTCATCTTTTGTTCTTAAGAATTTTACCCAAGTCCATCTACTGTAATCATCAACAATTACTAATCCATACTTCTTTCCATTGATAGAGGCAGTGTGAACTGGCCCAAAAAGATCAATGTGAAGAAGTTCCAATGGTCTTGAGGTAGAAACAATGTTTTTAGGTTTAAAAGAAGATTTTGTAATTTTTCCTTTTTGACAAGAACCACAAA
This sequence comes from Trifolium pratense, assembly GCF_020283565.1. Taxonomy (NCBI): domain Eukaryota; kingdom Viridiplantae; phylum Streptophyta; class Magnoliopsida; order Fabales; family Fabaceae; genus Trifolium; species Trifolium pratense. The sequence continues at coordinate 58,956,965 of NC_060062.1, read as the reverse complement.
GTGTGTTTGAGTGATATTTGATTTTTGGTAAACCTCTGACAAGGTCAAGCTTGCTAAGTTTAGAGATTAATCTCCAGTTAGCATGGCCTAACCTCTTATGCCAGACCCATTTTTCTTCACTCAAAGTCAAAAGACACATCACTTTTTGTTCATTCAAATCAGAAAGATTAATTTTATAAACATTGTTCTTTCTAAGACCTTTGAATATAATGGAATTATCAGATTGTTTGGTTACAGTACATGATTCCTTATTAAAAATGACTACATAACCATTGTCGCAAAATTGACTTATGCTCAATAGATTATGCTTAAGTCCATCAACTAACCAAACATCATTAATAGATAGGGAAGAATTACCTACTGTACCTGTACCTATTATCTTTCCTTTTTGATTACCTCCAAAGCCAACAGATCCTCCTTCTTTCATAGTCAGCTTAGAAAACAGTTGTTTGTCACCAGTCATATGCCTTGAACATCCACTATCCAGATACCATGAATGATTCATGATACTTCTTTGAGTGGCAGGCTGTATGAGAAACAACTTTAATCATTGCGATAGAACTCTTCATCAAGGTTAATGATAAAGTCATCCCAATATTCTTCCTCTTCATTTTTCAAGTTCTGATTGTTAACTTGAGAACTTGTCAACCATGTGTCTAGGACATAAGCCCTTCTTCCTTTGCATAGGACTTGTTTCCATACTTTAGGTAAGACATATCCTTTCCTAGTTGGTAAATCTGAATGATACATTATTTCAGCTTTTGGTACCCATCTTCTGGGTCCACGCTTGTTAGTCCACACATGCTTACTATGTTGTCTAGTGTTAGAGAAAGATCTTGGTTTGGAATGATAACCTTTTTGAAACCTTTTCTTTGTTTGAAATCTGTTATTGTTCCAAGATTTGGATTGTTTATGATTCCAGGGTTTGTATTTATCATCAATCCCATGTTCTGATTGATTATATCTACTGACTCTAGAATCATAAATAATCTGAGTCTTGTACTTCATCTGAAATTTGGAGTTTGAATTTTTTCTTTTAAAAACTTCTTATGTTTTAGATTGACTAGCTTCAGGTACTGAAGTTCCTTTGAATCCAGAATTTGAAGTCTCAGATGTTGAAACTTTCAGAACTTCTGAACTAATGTTCTCAGGTTCTGAACAACTTCTATCTTCTGAACTTTTCTTTCCAGATCCTGAGGAACTAGGTTCCTCTGAGTTGTCAGCTTCTAAATCACTTAGATCATCATTGTCATTTTCAACAATACCAGGATTCTTTCCCTCTTCACTTGGTGGAACAACATAATAAACCCAAGATTTTCCAACCTTTTTGGCAAAGGTCTTCAGCTTTGAATATGTTCTACCATATTCATAGCCAAGTCCTTCTCCTCTATGTCTCAAAACATTATAAATTCTATTTGCAGCTTTGCTCTTTCCAAGGTTGAGATGCACAAACTGTTGAAGAGCTATTTCCTGCTCATCAATAGGTTTGTGACAAACAGCACAACCCTTTTCAAAGTCATTTACTCTATTCAGAGTTTCTTGATATAGACCTTGAAAATGTTCTGCTTGTTCAGTCAGAGTGTTAAGCTTTTCTTGTAAAACTTTTTGTTTACTTAACACTCTGAGATGTTTCTCAATGACCTTGTTAAGTGCAGTTATAAGTTGAGATTTAGAGCAGTCAGAAAATACCTCATCAGTTACTTCTGAATCTGATTCTGATTCATCGTCTGAGTCTACATCTGAGTCAGTTGAAGCCATCAGGGCTAGATTTGCCTCTTCTTCTTCCTCAACTTCTTCCTCAGATGATAGCTCTTCAAAGGTAGCCATCAGACTCTTTCTCAATTTACTCTTGAATTGTTGCTTCTTTGAGCTGTATCTTTTGCTTTTGTCTTTAGCAGACATTTCTGGACAATCAGCAATAAAGTGTCCTGGCTTCTTACAGTTGAAGTAGTTCTTCTGATCATCCTTTTTGCTGACAAAATTTCTGGAGCTGTTACCTCTGAAATTTCTTTTGTTAAATCTGTTCCATTGCTGAAACTTGGTGAATAAAGCAAACTCATCCTCATTCATCTCATCCTCTTGACCATCAGCAGAAGATTCTTCTTCAATATCAAGAAGCTGAGTCTTAAGAGCCTTAGAAGTAGTCCTAGTTGACTGTAAAGCCACTGACTTGGACTTCTTCTTAGTTTCTGAGTCAGCATCCAGAACCATCTCATGGCTTATGAGATTGCTTATCAGAGCTTCAAGACTCAGAGTCTTGAGATTTTGAGCTTCCTCTATTGCAGTGACCTTGGGTCTCCAAGCAATAGGAAGACTTCTCAGAATCTTCTGAACATGGTCATAGGTGGAATAACTTCTCTTAAGAGCTTTAAGACCAGATACAAGGATTTGAAACCTTGTAAACATAGTCTCAATGTTTTCATCTTGTTGCATAGTGAATAGTTCATATTGCCTTATCAAGAGACTAGCTTTGGCCTCTTGAACCTTTTCATTACCATCATAGGTAGCACACATAGAATCAAAGATAGATTTGGCAGTAGACTTGTTCTCTATTCTGACATAATCTTCATGTCTAATAGCACCAACAACAATGTCCTTTACTCTATGATGCTTAGTGTAGGTTTTTAAGTTAGCTGGTGTGAGTAACTTTCTATGCTCAATGGACAACCTTCCATGTTCATTTAAGTTTTCAAAAGTTACTCCCAGCTCAACCAAATCCCACAACTCATGATCAATAGCAGTAATATTGCTATACAGTCTTTCCTTCCACCACTCAAATAATGATGCATCACCATTGAATATAGGGGCTTTTCTATTGCCACTATGTTCATGTGATTCATTACTTAAGTAGTCATAACCAAAGGCATTTCTAGGACCACCACCAGCACCACTGGCCTCACCGGCTTCACCGGTTGTTCTAGTGCTACTATCGTCTCCTCCAGACATAGTGTTCTCATAAGATCTTTACTGTCTCACTGTTAAGTGAAAGTAACAGACCAGAGCTCTAGATACCAATTGAAGGTGTGAAAACACAAGAAGGGGGGGGTTGAATTGTGTTTTAGCCAAGTTTAAATCTTTTTCAAGTTCTTAACTTAACTACAACGGCAGCGGATAAATAACACAATAAACAAGATAAGAGAGAGAGAGATCACACACAAGCAATTTATACTGGTTCCTCCCACAAAACGAGAGTAGTCCAGTCCCCTTGCACTTCCAAGGGATTTCACTATAATCACACAAGATTACACCTGCTCAAGCACACAAGCAAGAGACTTCTCAACAATGCTCAAGCACACAAGCTTAAGACTTCACACTTAAGCACACAAGCTTAAGTTTCCTCAAGTAATAGTAAAGTATATGAAAATATACAAAAGCTCTTAGATGAACCTAAAGAGAGCAAATACAAAGAGTACAGAGTATTTGACTAAAGTGCAAAAACACTTGATAAGAGGTTCAGAGCTTGTATACACAGAATTCAGAGTTTGTTCAGCGCACGTTCAATCCTTGATAATTGTGTTTTCATTGCAGTTGATCCTTCTAGTATATATATCACCAGAAAAGAGTCGTTGCAAAAAGAACCGTTGGAGTTGATAATCTTTTGTCTTCAAGCAATCTGTCTTGATGCAGTTTGTTTGTATCTAAAACTGAGTAAGAGTTTCAGACACTTTGACTACTGCAGAGTGGACTTTCCTTATTCAGCTAACAAAACTGAGAACCCACGTTCTCAAGAGAGTACAGACAAACTGAGGGTAGCTGAACTGATCAGGCTTGAAGGGTCATTTTCTTCATTGGTAGAAGAGTTGTCTTGCAAAGGGAATCTTTACAGATATCAAAAAAGATCTTCAGAGGTTGATGAGGCTTTAGTCACTCAAGAAGTTCTGAAGACTTCATCCTCTGAAGGTTGTAACTTCTGATGTCCAACATCTTCTGAGCGCTTGTGAACTTCTGAATTCACATCCTCTGAGCTTTCACTCAGAGCTTATTTGATGCTTATATCTGCACACTTAAAATAAATTTTTAGTCCTTCCAATTGTTTATTAATACTTTGTTATCATCAAAACCTTTATAGATTTAGGGGCTAACATTTTAAATCAATTTTGTTCCAACAGCTTAATATTAATATAGCGCTCGTGCTGACTATAACATCTTCTCTTTGTTGCGCATTTTATTTTGACATTGTTTAGAGTTGGACACATCGACGTAGTTTTTAGGATATACAAGAAATTGATTTTGATCTACTTTGCTAAATTATCATGACTTTTTGCTAATCAATCTGAGCCCCTCCCCCATTTACTGTTTTAATCAACCCGAGTATAATATAATTTTTGAGCTACTAATTCATTTCAACCATGTCGATACAAACTTAAAATTATTACTTCATTCATGATATTTTGGCACACTTGCCAAAATGCCAACAAAGACCTTCGACACAAAAGGATTGAGACAAAGTCTATTCTCATCTTCTAGGCAAGTGTAGATGATTAAGCGATGTCAATGTGAAATTTTATCTACGATCTAGACAACAATTAAATAATTCAAGGGAAGAAAGTGATATTCTAAGATCGTCATCCTTTGGACATCACAAATGATCAAGAAAAGTCAACTCAACAACTCACTCCAATCTAGACATCAGTTGGAGATTTCTTCAATCCTCTAGACCGCCACTTATCCATTTGGTAAAGAGCGATTTCTTTAGAAAACACTATGTCATAACAAAATATTCAAACATAAGTGTGTCTCCAAGAAATGTTCAAATAGCGTCAGCTCAAAGTCGTACAAGATGTGAATATCGTAATTGTACGAAGTTGTACTCATCCACGATAGGCAAACCTTTATATCTCAATTGCTATATTGCAACAACTTTATTTGTATCAAGATAAATAGAAGATTCAGAAGAATTAGTTGAGTGTGTGCACTTATGCTAAATCGCCAAAACATGTTTGGATTATGATTCCTATATTCGCATTAAGGCACATGGGACTCTAGGTTACACTACCCATAACGGATAAATGACACTTGCATTGAATGTATGTTCCTCAATTCCACTCACACAGCGGGACCTACAATATATTTATGCAAATCCTCGTGCATATCCACTCCTACATATACACATATTAACTCATAAAAAAAATACAAATGATACTTAATAAAAACTTCAATAGTCTTTTTATATTTAGGGTTTAGACTTTTTTTTCTAGATAAATGTATGGTATTGGACATGAGCCAAATTATAATTTATAAATGATAAAAGGCGTAATTAATTATAAATAAAAAATAGATAGACCACGGGTCAACCCGCGAACTTGCAGATTTAACCCGCATAACCCACGGTTTTAACGGTCTAACCCACACGAGCAAAATTATAAATGGTCAGAAAAAAAATTGGCCTTAAATCCGCGCGGGTTGCGGGTTAAACAGGTTGGACCGCATACCTTAGCCCATATACCCAACTCTAGTTGAGGTCGAACTTCACTAGGTTGGATCTAGACATTGGATCTTGAGAAACCACATACATAAATGACTTTTGACACAACAGTTTCACCTAAAATCTTAAGGCATTAAATTTATGACGACTTCTCTCATTTATATGCCACTCAACCTCTACTCTTCCAACTAATATGAGACTTAACTCATACTTGATAAATCTCAAGATCTACTCTTAAGATCTCCACGTCCACCATCCATCACCATCTATGTTGAAGAAATTGAAGAAATATGAATGTATCAATGTAAAATAGCGTTTTTCTAATACGATGAGTTTAAAATTGGACAGTTATCAATTTTGGTAAAACTAAAGCAAAAAATGTAATATTTAATTAAAATTTATTACAAGTAGTAAGAGTGCACATTTAAACATTTTTAATTTTTTTTGATAATCAAATGATATTATATTATAATATAAGGGGTACTCAAACCCTTACAACAAAGAACAAGTAACTCAAGAGTTATGGATACACGACAACGAACCTAAACACCAACTAGAAAAAGGAATACAAACTACCAAACCGACGGGAGAACCATAACCAAGAAGTAAGCTTAATCTCTTCTAAAAGCGCTGACACATCCATAATGTCACCGTTGAAAATAACGTTGTTTCGGACTTTCCATAAATTCCAAGTGGTGGCCAACCAAACCAAATGACAAATACACCCCTTATCTTTAACATTGAACAACTCGCCAAAGGCCATAAAATGGTCGATTCCTTCCGCTCTCAAAGTGTTGGCGTTGTATGGTTGGCCTCATTTTGCTAAAACATGTGATCTTTCTTGATGTGGAACTACATGCTTCCACCATCCAGTATAAGCAAGATGTTTGGTACAATGCTTCAACATTGGATACCACATCCAGTAGGCCGGGCCTGTGTATGTTGGGATCTCGCGCCTAAGTTCTAAATATGGAATCCATAATAAATGATCGTTTGTGATAAGGAGCGTTGTCACGCATAATTATTAATGGATCTCGTGATCAAGTTTTGCTTACTAATCAGATCTTCAAGTTAAGGAAACAAAACATTTTAATCGAAGAATATTCCTTGAAGGATCCATTAATCAAGCTATGCCATTGAAGCCTAACTGAAGACCTAGCCTGAGCTCGTGAAGGCTATTTAAAGAAGGTTGAAGCCTTTGTTCAAACAACTGAAACCAGATTTGAGTCTTATAAAGCGTGAGTTTAGGTTTTAGTATTGTGTCTATTGTGTTCTAAGTCTTGTGTTGATTTCCCACTAGACTAGGAACTGTGTGTTTGTGCATTGTAATATCTCTGGAGCTTCTAAGCAAGGAGATAGTGTGTGTATACCATTCCAAAGCTTTTAAGCACGGAAGTGGTGTGAGTGTTTTATGAAGTGTGTCTTCACATATTAAATCTAGTATTGTACGATCACAGTGGCTGTGGTCAAGAGGAGGTGAGCGGAGGTTCTCATACCTAGGTGTGTCTTAGGTAGGATATAGCACGGGTGGTGATTAGGTGAGAAGTCATAAACGGGAGGTTTATTGAGGGCTTCAAACTAATACTATCATAGTGGATTCACTCCTGGATTGGTATCCCCCAGAGTAGGCTTATGCTGAACTGGGTTAACAAATTACTGTGTTAATTTACTTTCAGTTTTGTTTAGTTTATTATTCCTTGTGTATGCGCTGTTGGATGTTGGATCATTGATTCACGCATTAAAAGTGTACTATAGTGGTGGAGCGTTGAGTACAACATCTTAATACTAGTGTGCCAGAATTTCAATTGGCATCAGAGCAGGCACCCTGCTCGAAACTCAGGGTGAGCTTCAGGGACGGAAAATTCTGGTGAGATGGACAAGGAAGGAGGAACGGTTTCTAAACCACCACTGCTAACTGGGCCTGAGAACTATGACTACTGGAAAGCTAAGATGATGGTGTTTCTTAAATCCATTGATAGAAGAACATGGAAAGCTGTAGAAAATGGATGGGAACCCCCTATGGTCATTGATAAGGATGGAAAGCTAACAGGTGAAATCAAGCCTAATAAAGACTATTCCAAAGACGAGGATGACCTAGCTCTGGGAAATTCAAAAGCCTTGAATGCCATATTCAATGGGGTGGACATCAACATGTTCAGACTTGTTAAACGATGCACTGTAGCCAAACAGGCGTGGGAAATACTCAGGAAAGCACATGAAGGAACCAACAAGGTAAAGCTGTCCAAACTTCAGATGCTTCGCACAAATTTTGAAAATCTGAGTATGAAGGAAGAAGAGACTATTCATGACTTTCACATGAATATTTTAGAATTTGCAAATTCATTTGATGCCTTGGGAGAACCCATATCAGATGAAAAACTGGTGAGCAAAATTCTCAGATCTCTACCTAAGAGGTTTGACATGAAAGTAACAGCAATAGAAGAATCTCAGGATCTGGCCAACATTCAAGTGGATGAACTAATAGGCTCACTTCAAACCTATGAGATGAGCATAAACCAAAGAAAAGAGAAGAAAAACAAAAGTTTGGCTTTTACTTCTAATACTACAGAAGATGATGAGATAGATATGGAGAGTGATGAAAGTTTATCTGAAGCCATGGTGTTACTTGGTAGACAGTTCAATCGTATCATGAAGAGGATGGATAAAAGAAATAAATTCAATGGTCCAAACACCAAATCTGACTTCAACAATAAGTTCAATGGTCCAAGCACCAAATCTGACTCCAACAAACCTGTATCTACTCAAAGGAGGACCAGAAGTGATGACAAAGGTACTTCATCTAGAGGAGTTCAGTGTCATGAGTGCGAAGGATTTGGCCATATCAAATCTGAATGTCCTACTTTTCTGAAGAAGAAGAAGAGTCTTGCTGTTACTTGGTCAGATGAGGATGATTCAGAAGAAGATGAAGGTGAATCTGCTAAACTTGTCAATGCATTGACAGGTGTCTATGAATCTGATGCTGAATCATGCGATGAAACATCATATGAAGAACTGCTGGCTACCTATAAGGACTTATTCATCAGGAGCAATGAATTCTGCAAAGCCTTGGAAAAACAAAAGGAGACAAATTGTCAACTTCAGGCCGAGAAGAATGAATGTCTGGATATAATTAAGACTCTCAACAAAGAGATTGAAAAGCTGAATGAAGACTTGGAGCATGCTAGAAAACAAGTTAGAGTTTTTGCATCAGGAGAAGAAAAGTTTCAAGCCATGCTGCTAAAACAAAGTGCTGGTAAGAAACCTATTGGCTTTGATTACGAGATAGTGGATCAAGAAATGGGTTACAACAAAGCTACAATCACTACCCCCATTGATAAAACTTTTCCTGTTAGTGGTGGGTTACTACCTCCTCACCCTCCCACACATCAGGGAACTGACACATGGTTAAAACCCAAGCAGCATGTCCAGACTAACTCGATGCCTCAACACCCGCCTCACCATCAATACAACAGGTCAAGATCTAGGACTAAAAGAAGGAATTGGAGGTGTCATTATTGTGGTAGGAAAGGGCACATTAGACCTTATTGCTACAAACTGTACGGCTATCCACAGAATTCAAGGCCACTTGAACCCAAATCTGAGAACGTGAATGTCAAGAAAGAATGGAAGAAGAAGGAAGATGGTGTAAGCTTGATAGCTCATACATCACTGCGGGCATCATCTAGACAAGATTGGTATTTTGACAGTGGATGCTCTAGACACATGACTGGAGTGGAAGGGTATCTAGCCAACCTAAGGTCCTATGCCACAAGCTTTGTAACATTTGGAGATGGAGCTAAGGGAGAAATAAAAGGAATTGGAAACCTAATTGATAATGGGTTACCAAACTTAGACAATGTTCTGTTAGTAAAAGGACTTACAGCAAATTTGATTAGCATCAGTCAACTATGTGACCAAGGCATGAAGGTGAACTTCACACAATCTGAATGTCTTGTTACAGATGAAGAAGGAAAACTGATAATGAAGGGAGTAAGGTCCAAAGACAATTGTTACTTGTGGGTGTCTGAAGAAGGAAATTATATGTCTACCTGCCTCATAAGCAAAAATGAGGAAGTCAAACTCTGGCATCAAAAGTTGGGTCATCTACACCTGAGAGGAATGAAAAAGGCCATAGCTGAAGAAGCAATCAGAGGATTACCCAAGCTAAAGATAGACGAAGGAACAATATGTGGAGAATGTCAGATAGGCAAACAAACCAAGGTGGCGCACCCAAGGCTTCAACATCAATCTACTACCAGAACACTTGAATTGTTACACATGGATTTGATGGGACCTATGCAGACTGAAAGTCTTGGAGGAAAAAGGTATGCTTTTGTTATGGTGGATGATTTCTCTAGATTTACATGGATAGACTTCCTTAGAGAAAAATCAGATAGTTTTGAAACATTTAGAAACTTATGTGTACAACTTCAAAGAGAAAAGGGGTCTGTCATCATAAGGATCAGAAGTGATCATGGAAAGGAATTTGAGAATAGCAAATTCTATGATTTCTGTGCAGCAGAAGGTATCCAACATGAATTCTCTGCTCCCATAACACCACAACAAAATGGTGTAGTAGAGAGAAAGAATAGAACCATTCAAGAGTCTGCTAGGGTAATGCTTCATGCCAAGGGTCTTCCATATCAGTTCTGGGCAGAGGCTATGAGTACAGCCTGCTACATACACAACCGTGTAACACTCAAAAAGGGAACATCTGCAACCTTGTATGAATTATGGAAGGGAAGAAAGCCAACTGTGAAACACTTTCACATTTTTGGGAGTAAATGCTACATTCTTGCTGACAGAGAACCAAGACGAAAACTTGATCCTAAAAGTGAAGAAGGTATATTACTGGGATATTCCTTGAATAGCAGAGCCTACAGGGTCTATAACACAAAAACCAAAGTCATTATGGAAACGATCAATGTTGTGATTGATGATGCACCATCCACTCAACCATCGGATGTGGAAACTGATGTTGAACCATCTCCTGACAACTCTGATGAGATGACACAAAGTGAAAAGTCTGAATTAAAAGGTGATGAATCTGATCAAGACTCTGCACCTGCCCCAGCAAAAGCACCATCTATTAGGACACAGAAGAATCACCCTAAAGATCTAATCATAGGTGATCCAGACCAGGGCATTGCTACCAGAAGAAAGATTGATGCTATCTCAAACACTTGTTTTGTATCAAAATTTGAGCCTAAAAACATAAAAGAGGCTCTTACTGATGAGTTCTGGATTGAAGCAATGCAAGAGGAATTGAATCAATTCAAGAGAAATGAAGTCTGGGACCTTGTTCCAAGACCACATGGAGTAAATGTCATAGGCACTAAATGGATATACAAGAATAAGTCTGATGAGAAGGGTACAGTAACAAGGAATAAGGCAAGACTGGTAGCTCAAGGCTACACTCAGGTGGAGGGAATTGACTTTGATGAGACCTTTGCTCCCGTGGCAAGACTAGAATCCATAAGGCTGCTTCTTGGTGTAGCTTGCATCCTCAAACTCAAACTCTACCAAATGGATGTCAAGAGCGCCTTTCTAAATGGGTATCTTCATGAAGAAGTATTTGTTGAACAGCCCAAAGGTTTCATAGATCCAAATCATCCGGATCATGTCTACAAACTGAAAAAGGCTTTGTATGGCTTGAAACAAGCACCAAGGGCTTGGTATGAAAGGTTAACTGAATTCCTGATTAACCAAGGATACAAGAAAGGTGGAAATGACAAGACCTTATTTGTCAAAGAAATGAATGGAAACTTGTTGATAGCACAGATATATGTTGATGACATAGTCTTTGGAGGGATGGCGGAACCGATGGTCCAACACTTTGTGAGACAGATGCAGTCTGAATTTGAGATGAGCTTGGTAGGAGAATTAACCTATTTTCTTGGATTACAGGTGAAACAGATGGAAGACACAATATTTGTGTCTCAAAGCAAGTATGCTAAAAATATCATAAAGAAATTTGGCATGGAAAATGCTGCACACAAAAGAACACCTGCTGCCACACATCTAAAATTAACCAAGGATGAGAAAGGTGTAGATGTAGACCAAAGCCTGTATAGAAGCATGATAGGGAGCCTACTGTACCTCACAGCAAGCAGGCCTGACATCACCTTTGCTGTTGGTGTATGTGCTAGGTACCAAGCTGAGCCAAAGATGAGCCATCTTACACAAGTAAAAAGAATCTTGAAGTATGTCAATGCAACCTCTGATTATGGAATAATGTATTCCCATACCAACAATGCTAGGTTGATGGGATATTGTGATGCAGATTGGGCTGGATGTGCAAATGACAGAAAAAGCACCTCTGGAGGATGTTTTTATCTAGGAGAAAATCTTATCTCATGGTTTAGCAAGAAACAAAACTGTGTTTCTCTATCCACTGCAGAAGCTGAGTACATTGCAGCTGGGAGTAGTTGCTCTCAATTATTGTGGATGAAGCAGATGCTTAAGGAATACAATGTTGAACAGGATGCTCTAACATTGTACTGTGACAATTTAAGCGCCATAAATATTTCAAAAAATCCTATTCAGCACAGTAGAACAAAGCATATTGACATTCGCCATCACTTCATCAGGGATTTAGTGGAAGAGAATATTGTGAAATTGGAGCATGTTGCAACTGAAGAACAGGTAGCTGATATTTTTACCAAAGCTTTAGATGCAAATCAGTTTGAAAGGCTTAGGGGCAAATTGGGGATTTGCCTATATGAGGAATTATAGCAGTTAAGGCATTATGTGCGCGCAACCGTTTTTTTCTCCAAATTTCAACTATTGGCGCACGTAAATCAAGGAAAGACAAAAATAACTTTCCATAACTTCTCAATTACACGCTATCATCTCTCATATCATCATTATTCCTTTCCAAAACCTTCAACTTCCTCTGAACTCTTTGCTGCGATCTGCAAACACAAACCATCATCACAAATCATCAAAAACTTCAAAAACTTCAACAATCTCCGTGTGAAAATGTCTCAATCCTCCGGTTCCACTCAGATAAAAAACAAACTTGTTGATGCTGTGAAAACAAGATCAAAATCTAAGAAGGAAGGATCAACTGTTGTGGTCAATGCGACACCCATATCAAGTATCCCTGCTACTAGTTCGAAAAAGAAGAAGTCTGCAAAATCCACTAAGAAAGTAAGTGAATCGTCTCCCTCAATCTCTATTAAGTCTGATTCTGTTAGGTCTAAGAAGAAGAAACCCCAATCTCCCATAAAAAGGGGTTTGAGCATGTCTGATCTATACTTGAATAAGGATCCTTATGAAACTGCGAATGTGGAATCGCATGATGTTGCCTCCGGCAAAAATGCGAATGTTGAATCGTCTGTTAAATCTGTGTCAGAAAAGGTGAATCAAGAAAACCCTTCTGTAGAGGAAAACCCTAGTACTGTTGAAACCCTAGGAAAAACCCAAAATATTGCTGAGAATGTTGGTGTGAGCAATAATCCTAGTGCTCCTGAGAGTATGACAGTTCCCACGAATGTCATAACTGATGTTGCTGAAAAATCTCAAGAAAAGGCTGTTGTAACCGATGCCCCAACTGGTGTTGAACCATCCACTATACCAACTGATGCTGAGAAGGATGTTGAAGCATCCAAAGGAGGATCTAGCCCACATGCTAACACTGCCACTGGGTCGTTTGGCAGTGGATCTAATACTGAAGCTTCCACTGAAGAGGAAGTAAACAAAGAAAGTACCCCTGAAGATGTGGCTGATTCTGAACCAGAAAATGAAGCTGGTGAAGATTCTGAGAAAACCACCAATGAAGAGCAGGACATAGTAGATGTTGATGAAGTCCCCTCTGAAGAAGATCTGTAACCTCCACCTACTCAGAAAGGAATTGGGAGAAGACTGAGAAGCAGGACCACTACACCTGCACCTGCTGTTACCACTACCCCTGCTGTCACCAAGAAAGCAAAGGACACTACTCTGAAGCCTGTCAAGTATGGGCCTAAGAAAAGTTGGAGCAAGTCTATACCTCCTCCTGAAAAGAAAAAGGGTGTACTGAAAAGAAAGAGTGCACCATCAAGTGACTCTGAATTTGAAGCTGAAAAGGATGACTCAAGCATCAAGCCTCCTGCTAAGAAGGCTATGTCTGCTAAGAAGGCCATGCCTCAATCTGTTGCTCCTGACATTGAAGACTTTCCTTGTGACAATGTTTCATTTCATCTTCCATCCTATGCTCAACGATGGGGAATCATTTGCAAACGAAGATTGGCTCTGGAAAGGGAACTAGGTAAAGATATTCTGGAATGTGAAGAGATTGTGAGTTTGATCAATGATGCTGGATTGATCAAAACTGTGTGGGGCTTAGGCTCCTGCTATGAGAAGCTGGTTAGGGAGTTTGTTGTCAACATTCCTATAGGTTGTGACAATCCCTTGGACAAAGAATTTCAGAAGGTATTTGTTCGAGGAAAATGTGTGACATTTTCTCCAAGTGTGATCAACAAGGTGCTAGGTAATGCTGATGATCCTCACCCTGACATAGATGTATCTGACAATGTGGTCTGCAAAACTATCACAGCTGAAAAGGTGAAAACCTGGCCAAAGAAGGCGAAGGTACCTGCTGTCAAGCTAACCCAAAAGTATGCCATCTTGAATCGTATTGCATCTGTCAACTGGGTTCCTACAACACATGCATCTGATATTGCAACAAATCTGGGTAAGCTCATTTATATGATTGGTACTGGTACTAAGTTTAATGCTGGTCTATATATTTTCAATCAAGTTGTGCAGCATGCTAAAACCTCTGTCACCAAGCAACCCATTGCATTTCCAACTTTGATCTGTGACATCATCTTGTCCCAACATCCGAATATAAGGCATGAGGATGAGTCTGCTAAGAAAAGGGCAACTCCTTTGTCCATTCATCAGAAGCTGTTCAGTAAACAGCATGCTCCAGATATTGCTGGACCATCAAATGCTGCTGCTGACACTCCTATGACAAGGAAGGAGATGATTGCTATGCTGGAAGCAAACTGTAAAGAGCTAGATGAAAAGAAGTTGCAGTTTGAAAGGATGATACATGCTCTCAGGGTTGAAGAGGCTGCAGCTCAAGCAGCTGATGCAGATGATGATGGTTCTAGTGGTGGAGAAGAAGCTGACTCAGATACTGAAGGAGAAGAAAGTGATTCCCCCCCAAGTGCTTCTGTGTAATTCTGATGTTTTCTTATTTGGATTTTATCTTTTTGTTTTGCATGTCTGTGGGCTGAGCCCTGAATTTAGCACCTAGTGTGCATGGTTTGTAATATTTTGTCTGCACTTTCTGTTCTGCTACTATCTGCACGGTCTTTGGATATTTTTTTTTATGTAGTTCCCATTTTGTCTATTTTATGGCTAAAAAGGGGGAGTAGTTATTGTATGCCATAATAGATGCTGAGCTTGATGTGCCATCAGATGCTGGATCATCTGAATACTCCTATGCATGAATTAAGGGGGAGTAAGACGAACTTGGTACTCGATTCTATTCTTGAGGGGGAGCAATATTCTTGCTTAGCACACAATGTGCTACTGCATGTTGAAGCATCATCTGTTCCTGAGAATTTATTTTTCTCCGTTTTGAGGGAATTTATTTTTCCCCAGTGTTTCTTTTATGAGAATCTTATACTCTCTATTGGCAAATCTCTATGAGGCTCTTGTGCTTATCCTTCCGCTGTTGCATGCCTCTGAAGTTCTAATGTGATACATGATAAATATGCTATTTGTTTTTGAGGGGTTATTAAAACAAGCATGTTAAATTATTCTACTTTACTTCATGATTGTGTGCCTACGTTGAGTTGAAGAAAAGGTAGCCTGTGTATCCCTTTAGGACGGTTGAAATTATCTTAGGATGTTTTAGCCAAAAATTGCCAAAGGGGGAGATTGTTGGCGTTGTATGGTTGGCCTCATTTTGCTAAAACATGTGATCTTTCTTGATGTGGAACTACATGCTTCCACCATCCAGTATAAGCAAGATGTTCGGTACAATGCTTCAACATTGGATACCACATCCAGTAGGCCGGGCCTGTGTATGTTGGGATCTCGCGCCTAAGTTCTAAATATGGAATCCATAATAAATGATCGTTTGTGATAAGGAGCGTTGTCACGCATAATTATTAATGGATCTCGTGATCAAGTTTTGCTTACTAATCAGATCTTCAAGTTAAGGAAACAAAACATTTTAATCGAAGAATATTCCTTGAAGGATCCATTAATCAAGCTATGCCATTGAAGCCTAACTGAAGACCTAGCCTGAGCTCGTGAAGGCTATTTAAAGAAGGTTGAAGCCTTTGTTCAAACAACTGAAACCAGATTTGAGTCTTATAAAGCGTGAGTTTAGGTTTTAGTATTGTGTCTATTGTGTTCTAAGTCTTGTGTTGATTTCCCACTAGACTAGGAACTGTGTGTTTGTGCATTGTAATATCTCTGGAGCTTCTAAGCAAGGAGATAGTGTGTGTATACCATTCCAAAGCTTTTAAGCACGGAAGTGGTGTGAGTGTTTTATGAAGTGTGTCTTCACATATTAAATCTAGTATTGTACGATCACAGTGGCTGTGGTCAAGAGGAGGTGAGCGGAGGTTCTCATACCTAGGTGTGTCTTAGGTAGGATATAGCACGGGTGGTGATTAGGTGAGAAGTCATAAACGGGAGGTTTATTGAGGGCTTCAAACTAATACTATCATAGTGGATTCACTCCTGGATTGGTATCCCCCAGAGTAGGCTTATGCTGAACTGGGTTAACAAATTACTGTGTTAATTTACTTTCAGTTTTGTTTAGTTTATTATTCCTTGTGTATGCGCTGTTGGATGTTGGATCATTGATTCACGCATTAAAAGTGTACTATAGTGGTGGAGCGTTGAGTACAACATCTTAATACTAGTGTGCCAGAATTTCACAAAGGAAGAGAGTTTTGAAACCAAGATAAAACTTTGTTCCATACTCCATTACTAAAATGGCACGAGAAGAAAAGGTGTGCACTATCCTCAATATGCTGGAAACAAAAAACACATGGAAGATCATGGGGATTAAATAATATACATTTGCGATGAACAACGACCCTTGTTGGTAATTTGTTTAAAATTAGCCTCCACCCAAAAAAACTAATTTTAGATGGTACATTTGTTCTCCATAACCGTTGTATAGCATCTAACACCTTGTTATCCAAAGTTTCGGCCTGCCTTGAAGATAATAAACTAGCATAGCTGGATTTCACCGAAAAAATACCGTTAACGTTTGGTATCCAATGCCAATGGTCGAGAGCGGTCGACTGGAAAGAAAAACCAGAAAACAGCCCTTCAAGTTCCAAAAGCCGCTGCTCATCATTCTCATCCAACGGAGCAAGCCAACTCCATCTCCATAGTGGTACCGTAACAGAGCTATCCAAACGCTCAACCACCTTTGCATATTTGTCCGCCTCATGAACATACAAATCAGGAAACAAATCACACAATACTTGAGACCCAAACCATTTGAAATTCCATAATTATATATCATTACTATTACCAACACAACAACCGATGTTGGACTTAAACCAACTAGAACTACAGCTTTTCCCCGAACCGATGATATCACGCTACCATAAGGATGAATTACGACCTGCTATAATATCATGACAACCCAATAGCGGAGAAGGTAAGTGACCATACCTGTGACACAGCAACTCGATCCAAATGGCATTATCATGATTCAAGTGTTGAGACAAAATCCTATTTTGATGTTTTAAAGATAACAACCCTTAATTAAATTTTAATTTGATTCTGATCATTTTGTGATCTAACAAGTGCTCTTGAGTGATTTAATTTAAGAACAGATGCAATGGATTAAATTAACCTTGTTTCACTCATAAGAAAAGAATCTAACACGTTTTAGACAAATCTGCCTCAGAGAATGATCTCAGATTGGTCTCCAGACTCACGTGTTCAAAAGCATAAGCACTTATTCAAGTCAACTTGGTACAAGACAAGAATGAACTTTTAAGTTGGACTTATTAAAGGATCATAACAGTGCAAATAAGTCATTTAAGACAAGGAATTGATTTTGGTTCTTGAGCTTACTCGAATAAGCTTCTTTAAGGAATAATAACTTCACATCTTGCAACAAGGCTTTATGTTCTCCAAGAACATCATTAAAGAAGTTAATCTAGACCAATGAGAACTCAACAACAAGTACATACAGCTTGCAAGGAAGCTTCATATCTGATCCAAGTACAAGCTTATGACATGGGTGGCTACACTCTCCCATAAAATAGTACTTATCTCACTATTCATGTGTCCTTTGAAGGACAAGTGAACAGTGGCTACTCTATGCCTTTGATGAAGAGTTCACAGCTGTTTGACAACTTGCAACAACTTGCAACAGCTCTATTTTCGTTGGACCTTATCCACACCATCTCAGAGAATGGTCTCCAACGTCCTGGAGAATGATCTCCCAGTTTCTGCACTTAGGTGGCAATCTTATCCAAAGGAATTCAAATCTTATTTTCTCACATGGGAAATACATTTGCAAAGGATATACACTCAGAGACAACTCATTGACAGTTGGTTAAAGAATATTTCTGACCAACAAGTATAATGTGACAGTCAGAGACCATTAGAAGAATGATCTCCTGAAGCATCTAAAGGACAGATTCACATGGACTGTTTTGTTTCTCTCACATCGGCTAGTTCTTCACTCACAACGTATATGTGTGATGTCCAAGCAACAAATGAGCATCTCCATCTATAAATAGCACGTTGATTTGGTTGGAAGAGCAAGAACTTGAAGCACACAAAGCAATCTAATACATTAAATCAAGCTCTCCTTTTCACTCTTACTCTAAAGCTCTTTAGAAATCTAGGATCATATATTTGTAGAGTACTTTGAGTGTATCAATTTGTAAGCTTCACATCCGGTTAGGTGTATAAGCTTAGATCTAAAAGAAATCATTGAAAAATCATTAGGATTCTCTCAAGTCAATTGGGTATAATTAATTGAGGTTACCTTGTAAAGGTAGAGCAGCTGGTTATAGCTGGGTACTTTCTGATCTTGGTTTAGATCATAAAGGGTCTTTGATCTGGGCTTAGATCAAAGGGAAGTTTTCTGTAATCTTGGTCTAGATTATAGTGGATAATCTCACGCAAGTGGGGACTGGAGTAGCCCATACTATTAAGGGGTGAACCAGGATAAATTCATTGTGTTATTCTCTCTTCCCTTACTCCTTTTTATTTGTGCAAGCACTAACTCATTTTACTGCACTTATATTCCAGGAGAACGTTCTCCAGTTAGTCTAACCATTTACTGTCATAGTGTGTATTGTGCTTAAATTGTTTTGCAGTTAAAATTTTAAAGGGTCACAATTCAAACCCCCTTTCTTGTGACAAACATTGTTACTTCAATTGGCATCAGAGCACTGCCTCTAAAAGCTAAGCATCTAACAAGTGCTTGAGGAAAAGAGTCAGGAAGGAAGTAATGTCTAAACCTGCAAAATTCATCTCAGAAGGAGGATCATCAACTAGACCACCTCTTTTTGAAGGAAATGACTACTACTACTGGAAAGACAAGATGGAATTGTTTCTTAGGTCACAAGATATCAACATGTGGGCTGTAGTAGAAGTTGGAGACTATGCTCCACTGGTCAAAGATTCATTCACACCAAAACCACAGCTTGAGTGGACAACTCAAGAATCTGACAGGGTACTACTAAACACTAAAGCTCAATTATTTATTAAAAGTGCTTTGTGCAGGGAAGAATATGACAAGATCATGGAATGCAAGACGGCCAAAGAAATGTGGACCACTCTTCAAACACACCATGAAGGAACCAGCCACATAAAAGAAACAAGGATTGACATAGGAGTACGAAAGTTTGAACTGTTTGAAATGAATAACAGTGAAACTATAGATCAAATGTATGGACGGTTTACAGTCATCATAAATGAGCTAAATTCTCTTGGTAAAAAATATACCACACATGAGAGAATAAGAAAGCTACTAAGATGTCTACCAGAAGAATGGAGACACATAGTAACTGCAATAACTGTAGCAAAAGATCTCAAAACAATGGATCTGGAAGATTTCATTGGATCTTTAAAAGCTCATGTAGAAATACTTCAAGAGAAGAAACCAGCAAAGAACAAAACGATTGCTCTAGAATCACAAGTAGAAGAAAACTTAAAAAGGGAAATAACATGTGATGAAGAGAATCCTCTTCAACAAGATGATGAAGAAGAAATGGCTTTTCTCTCAAGAAGAATCCAAAAGCTAATGATGAGAAGAAATCAAATCAAAAGATCATTCCCATCAAGAAGAAATGAAACTGACTTAAGTCAAGTAAAATGCTACGGATGCAATCAAACTGGACATTACAAAAATGAATGTCCAAAGCTAAGGCAAAGAAAACCTCCCTACAACAAATCCATGATGGCTACATAGGACGATCTAGAAGAATTACCAGAAGAAGAAGAAGCAAATGTTTGCCTAATGATCAGAACTGACTTTGATGAGGTAAACCTTGAACCTTGTTCATCATGCATGAAAACTGAAAAATTATTTGATAATCTCTTATATGATTCACAAATTACTGCTCAAAAATATGATCAACTTAAAATTGAACTTACTAGAGTAATTCAAGAAAAAGATGAATATAAAACTAAAAATAAAATTTTAGAAGAAACTTTGGAAAAAGCTCAGCATGATCTAGATAAAGTTTATAAGTTAAAAGAAAACTTAGAACTAAAACAAAGTGTTTCAATTTTAGAAAAAGACATAACCAAATGTGTGAAAGCTACTGAAACTTTTGAAAATATTATAGGAGTTCAACAAAGAGTTGTTGATAAAAATGAAATAGGTTCTAAAACGTATCAAACAATTTATGATAAAAATTTCTTACCTAAAAAGGATCAAAAAATAAAAAGACTATTTTGTTCCTTCTGTCATAAACATGGACATATAAGATACTTTTGCTTTAAGAAAAGATCTACACACCATGTAAAAGATCATTCTCCAGATAATCTCCAAAACTATTTTCAAAAGAAATCATACAAAAGATCACCTCATAAGAAAATACCATTTAAAAACACTAACCATCAAGGACCCAAAACACTATGGGTACCAAAAGTCTTACTAAACTCAAATGCAGGAATGTCTGCTAGCAGTCAAGAAAAAGCCATGGTACTTGGACAGTGGCTGCTCGAGGCACATGACCGGAGACAGACACTGTAACACCCAAACCCATTATTTATATATTTCTACCTTAGTAAATTCTTTTTCAAAATACGCAACGGAAAATCACATTTAATTTATTGAATATCGGTTCGAGTATTACACTCCTCTACCAAAATAATACTAATGTAGTTAATTAGTAAAAATACTTGTTTATACAAATGTTAAATCAACTAATGTATTTATTAGCTATACAAAACAACCTAGATAAGGAGACTCTATATACATATAAAACCCCTTTTCCCGTGTCACAATCAGAGCAGAGCTTCACCGACGACTCGACATCGAATACCACAAAACCTGTAAATCTGGACCCCCAACGGTCCAGCACATAACACATAAAAGAGAGTTAGATAACATACTCAAATTATACAAGTGTAAGTAAATGGTACTTAAACACTTCTTCATAAAAACATGCATAATCATACATTATACATATACATCACCATCATTCATGCATATTCATATATCATGCATATACTTCATTTATCACCTAATCAAACATCCACAAAATACACCAAACATATAGTTTCACGTCGTCTCGGACAATACCAAAACATCAACAAATACACATAACTCAATTACAAATAGGAATACACATAAAGTTCCTAATGTAATCTAACACCACAAATACACGGTTCAGATTATGGTCATGACGGACCCTGCGTTGTTCATTTTATAGTCATGACGGACTCTACTCCTCACATACGGATTAACAATCAACATTTACCAAGTACGTGTCAACATTATTTATCATAAAATGCACACATAATCCCTAATGCAATCTAATGCTTCACATTCATGCTATGTCCTCTAGACACCTCTAATGCATGTGGTACCATCTTCTTTAAAATTCCACGTTAAATAAAATATTTTAACACATAAAAATAATAATACGAAAATTGGGTCGTTACAGACACAGCTTCCTTTCCCTTGAGGAAAAGGAAGGAGGAACCGTTACCTTTGGTAATAATGAAAAAGCTAGTATCAAAGGTAAAGGTATAATAGGTAAAATTAATTCTGCTAAATTAGAAAATGTTCATTATGTAGAGGGTCTAGAACATAACTTAATAAGTATTAGTCAACTGTGTGATAATGGTCTTGAAGTAATTTTTAAAACTCATACATGTGAAATTAAACAAATATCTACTGGAAAAACTCTTTTTAATGGATCAAGAAAAAAGAATGTATATGTCATATATCTAGATGAACTGCCTGTTGAGTCATGTTTTGTATCTCTTGAAAAGGATAAATGGATTTGGCACAAAAGGGCAGGACATGTAAATATGAGGACAATTGCAAAACTTTCTCAACTTGATCTAGTAAGAGGATTACCAAAGATAAGTTTTGACAAAGATAAATTATGTGAAAGTTGTACAAAGGGAAAACAAACCAAAAGTAGTTTTAAACCTAAAGACTTTATTTCAACTAAAAGACCTCTTGAATTACTTCACATAGATTTGTTTGGACCTGTCAAAACTACTAGTCTAGGTGGTAAAAATTATGGCTTTGTTATTGTTGATGACTACTCTAGATACACATGGGTTTTGTTTTTAAAAAGTAAAGATGAATCTTTTGAATCTTTTGAATCTTTTAAAATCTTTTGTAAAAAGGTTCAAAATGAAAAAGGTTCAAATATCATTTCCATAAGAAGTGATCATGGTGGAGAATTTGAAAACTCCTATTTTGAATCATTCTTCAATGAAAATGGTATTTCTCACAACTTTTCTTGTCCAAGAACTCCTCAACAAAATGGAGTTGTTGAAAGGAAAAATAGAACCTTACAAGAAATGGCAAGAACTATGATAGATGAATCCAATGTTGAAAAATACTTTTGGGCTGAAGCTATCAACACTGCTTGCTATATCTTGAATAGAATGTCTATAAGAAAAGTTTTAAACAAAACACCTTATGAACTTTGGAAAGATAAAAAACCAAATGTTTCTTATTTTCACATTTTTGGGTGTTATTGTTACATCTTAAATATTAAAGATAATCTAGGAAAATTTGACTCTAAATCTGATAAAGGAATTTTCTTAGGATACTCTCTAACCTCTAAAGCATATAGAGTTTATAATCTAACATCAAAATCTTTAGAAGAAAGCATGCATGTAAAATTTGATGAATTTGATGATATATCATGTGTAAGAGAAATAGATGATGAAGATGAGCAAAACTCATCAAAAGAACAAGTTATAGAACAGGAATCACCACCACAAGAACCTCCTAGAACTTGGAAGGTTGTAAGCAATCACCCTCAAGAACAAATAATAGGTGACACTGCAGAAGGTGTAAGAACCAGAAGATCATTTCAAGTTGATGAGAACAATCTAGCTATGATCTCTCAAATTGAGCCAAAATCCATAGAAGAAGCAATCACTGATGAATCATGGATAATTGCTATGAAAGAAGAACTTTCACAATTTGAGAAGAATGAAGTTTGGAAGCTAGTACCAGATCCTTTAGACCATTCTATCATTGGAACTAGATGGGTCTTCAGAAACAAAATGGATGAAAATGGTAAGGTAATTCGCAGCAAAGCAAGACTTGTTGCTCAAGGTTATAATCAACAAGAAGGTATAGACTATGATGAAACATTTGCACCAGTAGCAAGGTTAGAAGCAATAAGAATCTTACTTGCATATGCATCTCATAAATGTTTTAAACTTTTTCAAATGGACGTAAAAAGTGCTTTTTGTAACGCCCCAAAATTCTAGAATATATTCTTTAGTAATTCCCTTAAATTATTTATTTGTATTGAACTACTTATCTTAATATGTATCATTATATTTTGTTATTGTTTGATTATTTATTTTATAAATAATTTAGCTAGTCAATTTAATAAAATGTGAATTGTGTATTACATTGTAACCTTGCTTTCTTATTGGAGTATTTGTCGTGTATTATGCTTAGTGAGAGAGGGAATTAGTGTGGATAGTCATAGTGATACCAAGAGGAACCCACCTTCTCATTAACTTATCATTATAGGTGTATTAACTAGCTAACAAGTTAATTGCCATTTCAATTATTAGAATATCATTGTCATTATTTTATAATTATTTATCATTACTTAGTTGCCAAAACCAAACATATAAGTTGGAACCTTGGTATATTAACACTCCATTATGATAATGGAAAACAAACAACTCATTTCCTTTAATTATAATGATAAAAACGTATACTATCTGAACCAATAAAATTCAGCCTCCCTATGCTATTTGTTCTTATCTCATTGCCGCTCATATTTTCAACCAACTCTCAACATTATAAACAGACACCTACTTGTGTCACATAAAAACATATCAGTTTCACAAATCCCCTAGTTCACAAATAAGTATACTCTACTTGAGCTATTTTATCATCAATGGAGCAATTCTTAGTCTTAAGGAAACAGTAAGCACCCGATCGTTCGATTGACCGTAGGATATCGAGAGTCAGTATCGTTGAAAAGAAGTCCTCCAGGTAAGGGCTTTTTCCCCATAAACTATTGCTACGTAGGATTATGTTGTTAAATAATAGTAGAACTTTTGCCACTTAAAATGAACCAATGGAATCAGCCTTATAAAAAGTAAATAAATAATTTCGTGTGTCGGTTGTACATATAAGCTTGTGATAATTGAATTGATGGATATGTGCTTATGTTTGCAAATTAATGTTCAGTTCATGCCATGTGTATTGTGTTTGGTAGTTGCTAATTATACAATTACTTGTTGAAATTAAGAATTGGAATATATATAATTACGTAGTTACAAATCAGAGTGATTTATTGTTGTTTCGGTGAAATCGGCCTTGCTAAGAAAGTGGAGTATCATGCATCATATAGGATGTGTATAGCAGAGTATATTTAGGTAGCCTGTGTGGCTGGTTTACTTTTAGCCTGTGTGGCTGGTTTTACTTTTAGCCTGTGTGGCTTGAGCCTGTGTGGCTGGTTTACTTTTAGCCTGTGTGGCTGGTTCTCTCATTGGTATGAGATTTATTATCCGGATCATTAGTATTTCATATAGGGTTGTCTTAGTCGCATTGCACTTCATATAGGAAGGAAGAACTAACAAGAGTAAATAATTATTCTGGTCTTAAAAGAATTAATGTAATTGGAAGGAAGGAAAGAAAAATATATATATATATATATATATATAAGAATTATTAATGTACGTAGCAAAAACTATTGTTGCTCTCTTTTTATTTGGATGGTCATGTAATTTGGGTTATGTGTTAATATGTGTCACCGTTGCTTTTTGTTTCGGTTCTTATATTTGTACTCTAATCATCAAAGGTTTTTCTTAAAACTAATAATTATATTTTCGATAAGGTGAAGTGTTTTGTTATTATTTTGTAACATTTTCTTGTGGTGAGTATGATTCAATATGGATAAGGAAATTGACCCTTACAACCAACATTTTAGGTACTCAAGGAGAAAGCTTTGACTGAATGTGATGCTTGAAGCGCGACATGCGGGGGAAATTGGGTTTTGTAAATTTGAGAAATTTTATGTAATAAATAATTCGCTGTTGTATTTTCTTCCGCTGAAATTTTCAAACAATAATTCATTTTTAAATTAAGTTTATATTTATCTGAATTTCACTTCAGTTATCTTTATAACCATTTTACTTTAAAAAGAATAGAAAAATAGCGGCACATTTTCTAACTAAACAAGATTTTTAACAAATATCTTGGATAAAAATCCGGGATGTTACATTTGGTATCAGAGCAATAATCCTCAGACAAATTTTTGGGGTGGGAGCGACTAAGTATGACGTTTGCCTTCCTTGATGTGTGATTTTAGTTGTTGACTTTGTTATGATACATATGTGATTCTTAATATAATTATTTTATTTTGAATCAATGATTGTATTATTGCCTTGTCGAATAAAAATGACCTTGTGATTGTTAGAAACTATGCTCCTAGTTATGAAAGTCTATTTATTTATTTTAAAAAATATTTTCTTTTGCGCAGTATTTAATTATATTAGTATTTTATTTTATATATATTGAACTGTTTTCCCTAAATTATCCATAAATGAGTTTATCTTTGCAAATCATTTTGCCACTTATGTTATTGATCTTTGTTTGACATCAGAGTGCGCAGCGGAAACATAAATTTTTTCTTCAATGTTAAACTTTCTTATTTTGTTGATGTGTATTTAAGCGGTACCTTACATAAGGAGATTTTAAAAGTTTTATCTCAAATCTTTTTCTATTGTCTAGTTTCGGGGACGAAACTAAATTTTTGGTAGGTAGAATGTAAGACCCGAAAAAAAAGAATTTTTTTTTTTAATAGATAGATAACTATTTTACTCACGTGTGAAAACACTTTAACTTCATCTTTTATAATAATTTGTTCTACACTATACTTTTACTTGATGAGAGGACTCTACTCTAATATTTCTATTTTCTAGTTTCGAGGACGAAACTCTTTTAAGGGGGTAATAATGTAACGCCCCAAAATTCTAGAATATATTCTTTAGTAATTCCCTTAAATTATTTATTTGTATTGAACTACTTATCTTAATATGTATCATTATATTTTGTTATTGTTTGATTATTTATTTTATAAATAATTTAGCTAGTCAATTTAATAAAATGTGAATTGTGTATTACATTGTAACCTTGCTTTCTTATTGGAGTATTTGTCGTGTATTATGCTTAGTGAGAGAGGGAATTAGTGTGGATAGTCATAGTGATACCAAGAGGAACCCACCTTCTCATTAACTTATCATTATAGGTGTATTAACCAGCTAACAAGTTAATTGCCATTTCAATTATTAGAATATCATTGTCATTATTTTATAATTATTTATCATTACTTAGTTGCCAAAACCAAACATATAAGTTGGAACCTTGGTATATTAACACTCCATTATGATAATGGAAAACAAACAACTCATTTCCTTTAATTATAATGATAAAAACGTATACTATCTGAACCAATAAAATTCAGCCTCCCTATGCTATTTGTTCTTATCTCATTGCCGCTCATATTTTCAACCAACTCTCAACATTATAAACAGACACCTACTTGTGTCACATAAAAACATATCAGTTTCACAAATCCCCTAGTTCACAAATAAGTATACTCTACTTGAGCTATTTTATCATCAATGGAGCAATTCTTAGTCTTAAGGAAACAGTAAGCACCCGATCGTTCGATTGACCGTAGGATATCGAGAGTCAGTATCGTTGAAAAGAAGTCCTCCAGGTAAGGGCTTTTTCCCCATAAACTATTGCTACATAGGATTATGTTGTTAAATAATAGTAGAACTTTTGCCACTTAAAATGAACCAATGGAATCAACCTTATAAAAAGTAAATAAATAATTTCGTGTGTCGATTGTACATATAAGCTTGTGATAATTGAATTGATGGATATGTGCTTATGTTTGCAAATTAATGTTCAGTTCATGCCATGTGTATTGTGTTTGGTAGTTGCTAATTATACAATTACTTGTTGAAATTAAGAATTGGAATATATATAATTACGTAGTTACAAATCAGAGTGATTTATTGTTGTTTCGGTGAAATCGGCCTTGCTAAGAAAGTGGAGTATCATGCATCATATAGGATGTGTATAGCAGAGTATATTTAGGTAGCCTGTGTGGCTGGTTTACTTTTAGCCTGTGTGGCTGGTTTTACTTTTAGCCTGTGTGGCTTGAGCCTGTGTGGCTGGTTTACTTTTAGCCTGTGTGGCTGGTTCTCTCATTGGTATGAGATTTATTATCCGGATCATTAGTATTTCATATAGGGTTGTCTTAGTCGCATTGCATTTCATATAGGAAAGAAGAACTAACAAGAGTAAATAATTATTCTGGTCTTAAAAGAATTAATGTAATTGGAAGGAAGGAAAGAAAAATATATATATATATATATATATATATATATATATATATATATATATATATATATATATATATATATATATATATATATATATATATATATATATATATAAGAATTATTAATGTACGTAGCAAAAACTATTGTTGCTCTCTTTTTATTTGGATGGTCATGTAATTTGGGTTATGTGTTAATATGTGTCACAGTTGCTTTTTGTTTCGGTTCTTATATTTGTACTCTAATCATCAAAGGTTTTTCTTAAAACTAATAATTATATTTTCGATAAGGTGAAGTGTTTTGTTATTATTTTGTAACATTTTCTTGTGGTGAGTATGATTCAATATGGATAAGGAAATTGACCCTTACAACCAACATTTTAGGTACTCAAGGAGAAAGCTTTGACTGAATGTGATGCTTGAAGCGCGACATGCGGGGGAAATTGGGTTTTGTAAATTTGAGAAATTTTATGTAATAAATAATTCGCTGTTGTATTTTCTTCCGCTGAAATTTTCAAACAATAATTCATTTTTAAATTAAGTTTATATTTATCTGAATTTCACTTCAGTTATCTTTATAACCATTTTACTTTAAAAAGAATAGAAAAATAGCGGCACATTTTCTAACTAAACAAGATTTTTAACAAATATCTTGGATAAAAATCCGGGATGTTACACTTTTCTAAATGGATTTTTAAATGAAGAGGTTTATGTCCATCAACCTCCTGGTTTTAAAGATGAGCAAAAACCTAATGATGTTTTTAAACTTACCAAAGCTCTATATGGACTTAAACAAGCACCAAGAGCATGGTATGATAGACTAAGCTCTTTTCTAATTGAAAATGGTTTTTCTAGAGGAAAAATTGATACAACACTTTTTAGAAAAACAAATGAAAATGATTTATTAATTGTACAAGTGTATGTTGATGATATTATATTTGGTGCTACTAATGAAAAAATGTGTGAGGATTTTTCAAACCTTATGCAAAGTGAATTTGAGATGAGCATGATGGGAGAACTCAGATTCTTTCTTGGCTTGCAAATCAAGCAACAAGATGATGGAATTTTTATTAGTCAAGAAAAATACATCAAAGATCTTCTCAAAAAGTACAACATGAATGAGGCAAAAATCATGACTACTCCAATGCATCCATCAACAAATTTAGACAAAGATGAAAATGGTAAAACTGTATCTGAGAAAGAATATAGAGGAATGATTGGATCACTTCTATATTTAACTGCAAGTAGACCAGACATTGTATTCTCAGTTGGTCTTTGTGCAAGATTTCAAACATCTCCAAGAGAATCTCATCTTATAGCAGTCAAAAGGATTTTTAGATATTTGGTGGGAACACCAGATGTTGGTCTATGGTATAAAAAGGGATCTCATTTTGACCTAAAAGCCTATTGTGATGCTGACTATGCTGGTGACAAGCTTGAAAGAAAAAGCACAAGTGGTGCTTGTCAATTTCTTGGTGAAGCTCTTGTAAGGTTGGTGCTGTAGAAAGCAAAACACCATAGCACTCTCGACAACTGAAGCAGAATATGTATCAGCTGCAAATTGTTGTTCACAAGTGATATGGATCAAAAACCAACTTGAAGATTTTTCTCTAAGGTACACAAATATTAAAATTCTTTATGATAATACTAGTGCCATTAATTTATCAAAAAATCCCATTCAGCATTCTAGATTTAAACATATTGAAATTAAACATCATTTCATACGTGACCATGTTTGCAAAAAAGATATTGAATTAATATTTGTTGACACTGAATCTCAATTAGCTGATATTTTTACAAAACCTCTAGTTGAAGATCGTTTTAATTTTATAAAGGAAAATTTAAAAATTATAAAAATCCCAGTCAAGCATTGTTGAACAAAATTTTCCTTCTTGGAGAACGTCATGAGAACATTCTCTCTCTGAACGAGAAAGAACACTTCTTAAAAGGGTGATATATTTTTATCTGAATTTCCTATGTGTTTCTTAAAAAATTCTGATTAAAAAACTTAAACCTTTTACTCTTCCTAGGGCATCTCTCTCTCTCTCTCTCTCTCTCTCTCTCTCTCTCTCTCGCCTTAACTCTTTCTCTCTCCTTTTTAGTTTTCCTAAGTACTAATTGCAACTATTCATAATTGTACTTAGTGTTGGTGTAAGCCCTAGAGGCCAATTATTTATAATTGCATGATACTTGTATTGGACGATTTACTTATTAAATAAAGGCTTTTCTTTATTATGTTTATGTGTTAAATAATAATAGAGTCCCTAGAATAGTAAGTTCATTGAATGGAACGTTAAGTGTGACTTAATCGTGAGAATCCATTACACATGAGAACACTATTCTTAAAACATCCGTAGTCGAGTTTTACTGTGAATTGGGATAACATCAAAACATAGAGACTATTATGTTGGTAGAATGATGATCACATCTCACGGATCATAGATAAAGAGTTATCAAGTCTTCACATAGATATAAATATTAAGAGTAATATTTATATCGGATTGACCCACCATGAGAATACTACATAGTATGTTATGAAATGTCATAAGATATTCTCATAGTGATAAGTGGTGTATTCCACCCTTCGACCTGAAACCACTATGTTCCCTAGATGTAGGAGTGTAGTACTTTGTCGCCATTCAAAGTTATCCGTAACAGGATGACTATAAAGTTGGTTGATGGGTATTCCACGAATCATGCTAAGGGACATGAGTGACCTAGATGGAATTTACCCCTCCTACATAACAGGAGATATGTCTATGGGCCCAATATTGAACTTAACAAGGATGACGTACTATGCCTTGTGTTCAATATAGACATAAGGGTAAAAGGGTAATTATACACATGAGTTTTATCACGGAAAGGTTTGTCAGATCACGTGACATTCTTGTGACTTGGGTAGCAGTGATGTGTTGCTAGATACCGCTCACTGTTTATAATATTAAGATTAATATTATTGCCAACATCATAAGAACCTACAGGGTCACACACATAAGGACAGTCGATATGGAAAAAATAAGTAAGACTTATTTTGAGGGTGCGATTAGTGAAAAAACAGTTTTGGGCTTAAGAAGACCAAACACCGTTTGACCCAACTGACCACACAAGAAACTCTATAAATAGAAGCTTATGTAGTTCAGTTTGTTTTTGCTTTTTCACAATTCGTTTTCAGAGAAACCCTAAAACTCTGAAACCCTAACCGCACTTCCTAAGTCTTCATCTTGTAGCAGCTAGCACTGAAAGTTGAAGACCTGTTTGTGTGGACTAGCTAGAGGTGCTGCCGTCGTGTGGTGCTTGTGATCAATAAGAGAAGCAAAGAGTTTGCTGTTTCTGTTCTACAAAGGTATAACGTTTAACGCTGATCATGCCCATTCGCAAGGATTCAGTGAAGGAAATTTTAATTCCGCTGCGTTTTAATCTCTTTTATACACGCTATTTTCCTTCAGTGGTATCAGAGCCACTTGTGAAACCATGAATCGGTTTTGTTGTTATTTACAGTTTTATTAATATGATCAGAATCAGTATTAATAATAATAATAACAAAGATTAATAAAATTTGAATGATCAATCTTAACATATATGTGATATATGGTATAATTCTGATACGACATCAATGTATGTGATATACTGATAGTATCTGTAACACCCTAACCCATACTACCCTTAACAACGTAATTTTAAAAACTTTTCAACAAGTGTAAAGGCAGAGTGCCACGCGGTAATTAAAACACAAGCATACACACAGAGCGTCATGAAGTTTAACATGAAAAGCAACAGCGGATTCAATCACACCAAGCATGCATATATATACATATATATATACATAAGCCATATTCATCCCTAAGGATGTCACTTATACAAGAACTAGCATATCAAAAAGGTAACACCGATATACGATGAAATCCAAGCGTAATCCCCGACTCGATGTTACATTACCAGAGCATTTACTATTTACAAACTCTAACCAAAAGCTAGTACTAAGAGGAGTAATCTATGCTAAGTCTCCTCACCAAAAGGTACTTCAACACCCAGCTAAAACAACAGTCTAAACGTCGGCACAGTCCTCAGCCTGAATATCTGAACCCCCAAAGGTCCAGCAAATAACACAAAGCAGAGAGTTAGAAAAACATAATCGCATATCATACGAGCATAAGAAAGGTCTTGCACTTTCGAACTACATCATACATATTCTAACTCACGCCAAAACATCGCACTAAACGATTATCAATTAATAAGGTTCAACACATTTCAACCAACTAATGTCACATACCATTTACCAAATATATGCGCATTTACCCTAAGGTATCTAATGCCAATTAATTCACTGTCATGCCATCCCTAGACATAACTAAATGCATGTGGTACCAAGGTGTCTCACCAACGGTGGACCAAGAACAGTTTTATATCATGCTGGATATGTCGGAACTTACCGAACCATCTTATCTCCCTTGGATAAGCCAACACAGTTTTATATCCTGTTGGATAGCAACTCCGGACTCATGGATTCATCTAATCCGATCCTCGGCTTCATTATGGACACATAATCCATTTTCGTTATTGGAACCCAAGTTTCCAATGTTCACATACAATCATGAATGCATGTATGCATACACATATCAACCATATGATATTCTCTAGCTCGAAGCTACTCTTTTATGAATGCGGGAACACAAATCCTAACACATTCACTTAACATTGCAAATTAATGCCAAAACATAACATTGCTCACTTTAAGCTACAACTTATTGCATACACGTTTATCAATCATATAACGATTAACAATAAGCATTAATAGTATCAACATGTATCAACAATCATGTAAGGATACCCTTAAACCATGTTACAAGTGCCTAATCACACTTACAAACATCAACATGAATTGCTGTCACAGAGGCCCTCGCTAAGCGAAGCCTCAGCGAGACATGGCGAACCACGATCCAGGAAGTCACCTACTCATGGCGAGCATTGGCGAGCTTCAGCGAACATGTTCGCTACAACGAACTCCTGGTCGCTTAGCGAACTATACCAGAAAAATATCTGTTCTTGAGTTTCAATAAGGCGGTTTAACATTGAATCAACTCAAAAATTCATCCAAACATGTTATAAATTCTTATAAACAGCCATTCCAAACATATATGGTATCAAGGAACATTAATCATCCCTTCCAAACATCCAAATACCTCTAACAATCAAAATCATGCCAATTTCTTGGGTTTTAAGCAACTTTCATAAACTTTTTCAACATGATCCAAACACATACATATTTATCATGAAATCAAGCTAGTGATTAACACATACAAAGTGATGATGAAGAACATCACACTCACATACAAAAGCTTAATCAAAAGTCTAAAAGAAATTGAGTGGGAGAGTTCGGGAATGGAGACATAGACAATCTCCCCTCTCCTTGCCACTCAAGAATCATGAATTCTAATCTCTTACCTTAAGTTTGGTGATGATCCAAGCCTTTCTCTTGCTCAAGCTTTCTCTCTTGATCAAACCCTAGCTTAGCTCTATCTTGCTTCTAAGACAAAAGATCATGAAATGAGCTAAGTCTCATGACAAGTTTTCCTTAAATACCTCTCCCTAAAAGTCATGAACCAAGCCCAATTGGCTTAGGCCCAATGCCTCTCACGCCCATCAAGCCCAAAACCAAGGTTCTCGCGTCTAATAACTTACGTTCGGCTAAATAATTATTCGCCGCTCACTAAAATAATAAAAGCCAATTAATAAATAAAATAACATTTAATAAAATATACGAATACGAAAAATGGGTCGTTACAGTATCATTCGTTGAAAGTTTTAAGTGATTGTCGTGAGCATGGATGATTGTGAGCGTGAGCTTCGGAACCGATAACTGGTGAAGCATCATATATCCAATCGTCTGTGATGAACAAAATCCTGAAACGTTTTGATGAATGGTCGTTGTATTAGGGTTTATAACAATATAAGGGTTGTGTTGTTATACAAACAGAGTACGGCTAGGGTTTATATCTGAAGCATCAAGGTGATCAATCATGGTATTTTATTAATTGGACTAATTTAATAATAATAAATTATGTGTTTATTGTTATTAAAGTTGCATGATGAATGGTTATGGCCTTAGTTCTTCTTTTCGTTTTATTTGGGATTTAAATACGGCCTGCGTGTCGTGCCTGTCTTATATTCTCTTGATGTAATTTCTCTTCTCATCTCACTCCCTCGTATGAACACGAGTTTCTTGTAGTGATGTAATATAAGATTAGCAAATAGGACAAGAAGGACAGCAATGAAGATCTATCTTGGAGAAGTATAGGTCGTTCTTAGATATAGCATAGGTTCTCTCATTGGCTTGAGGGAACAATCACGCTAGGGGCCATAACGATGTCACTTTATTATATTATGTATGTTGATGCATGTTATGTATGGAGTGACGTCATTGTATGTAAGCCGTGGTAAGGTGAGATCAAATTAATTATAAAAGCCCTCAAAGGAATTAATATTAAGTTTTATCGCTTTCCAACGAATAGCGCCCTTCAAGATCAATATCGATCAATGTAGGTTTTGCCAACGCGAAGTGCATTGTCAATATTGATAAGTTGCGGTGAGGTAATTTGTTTATCCGATCGCTATTTAATGGGTCTAACTTAACTAAAGAAAATATAATAAGATTATATGACTTTAGAAGCAAGTATTGGGTTATTCCATGTGATGGATTAGAATAAGCGTTATTCACCCAATAGAAAGGATATGAGAGTTGTATGAGATACAATTGGAAAGGAGTTTCCTACCTAAATAACTAAATTTTGTGTAATAAGCCCAACGCTGACTTAAAACGAAGTGAAATATGGATCTCATTCTCACTAGAAAAACTTCCAACGGGATTTTCCGAATCAAATGTCGAGGGTCATTTGTTTTGAGTAAAATAGTGGGAGCACATGTTTAATTAAAGGCCTAATTAAATGTGTATTAAAATTGTTCAATACTTATATTTTCACTTTTACAATTGTAGATCACCATGTCAAACACCAATACTTCGAACAACATTTTGCGAAGCATTCTTGACCAAGAGAAATTGTCTGGGACAAATTTTCTTGATTGGCATCGTAACTTGAGGATAGTCCTCATGCACGAGAAAAAGCTGTATGCTATTGAGGAACCCCAACCTAACCCTGAGGATGAACCTGCGGCCAATGCTCCTAAGGCTCAAAGGGATGCTTATCAGAAGCGTCTTGATGATGCCATGGATGCAAAGTGCCTCATGCTGGCTACCATGACCTCTGAGCTTCAGAAGCAACATGAGGACATGTATGCGTTCGATATGATCGAACACTTGAAGACGCTCTACCAAGAGCAAGCCAGGATTGAGAGGTTTGAGGTTTCCAAAGCCCTGTTTTCAGCCAAGCTATCTGAGGGATCTCTAGTAAGTCCACATGTGCTCAAGATGATTGGGTACGTGGGGAACTTAGAAAAATTGGGATTTCCACTCGGAAATGAGCTTGCAACTGATCTGATCCTGCAATCGTTGCCGGAGAGTTTTAGTCAGTTTGTTCTGAACTTCACCATGTCGGACATGGAGAAGACTCTGCCACAACTGCTAGGCATGTTGAGGCAAGCCGAGCAGAACATGAAAACAAAAGGGAAGTCCAACCATGTTCTTATGATTGGCAATGGAAACAAAGGGAAGGGCAACAAAGGGAAGGGAGGCAAAGGGAAGGGCAAGGAAGTTGCCAAACCCAAACCTACCCCTCAAGCTTTGAAGCCCACTTGGGGAGTTGCAAAGGAGGGTAGGTGCTTCCACTGTAACAGGACTAGACATTGGAAGAGGAACTGCCCAAAATACCTGGAAGATAAAAAGAATGGAGTAGAGAGCTCCAATTCAGCAGGTATCTTTGTTATTGAAATTAATTTATCTACTTCTTCTACATGGGTATTAGATACCGGATGTGGTTCTCACATTTGTACTAATGTGCAGGGGCTGCAAAGGAGTAGAGGATTGGCTAAAGGTGAAGTCGACCTACGAGTGGGAAATGGAGCAAGAGTTGCCGCATTAGCTGTAGGAGTTTATGCTTTAACTTTACCTAGTGGACTAATAATACAGTTAGAGAACTGTTTTTATGTACCTGCCATTAGCAGGAATATTATTTCTGTTTCTTGTTTGGATAAACTTGGTTTTTCATTCATAATAAAGAACAATTGTTGCTCCATTTATATGAATGATATCTTTTATGCCAATGCACAAATGAGTAATGGATTATATATTCTTGACCTTGAAATGCCAATTTATAACATCGATACTAAAAGGATAAAACGAAATGAGTTAAATCCTACTTACCTGTGGCATTGTCGCTTAGGCCATATAAGCGAGAAACGTATTTCAAGCTCCATAAAGATGGGCTCTTGGATCCATTTGATTATGAATCATTTGAAGAATGCAGATCTTGCTTAATGGGGAAAATGACAAAGTCCCCATTCACTGGTAAAGGTGAAAGGGCAAATGATTTGTTGGTTCTCATACATACTGATGTGTGTGGACCATTTAACACACCTGCCAGAGGAGGTTTTCAGTACTTCATCACATTTACTGATGACTACAGTAAATATGGGTATGTATACCTAATGAAGCATAAGTCGGAATCCTTTGAAAAGTTCAAAGAATTTAAAAATGAAGTACAAAACCAACTAGGAAAGAAAATCAAAACCCTTCGATCAGATCGAGGAGGTGAGTATTTAAGCCTAGAGTTTGATGACCATCTAAAAGAGTGTGGGATCTTATCCCAACTCACTCCTCCTGGAACACCACAATGGAATGGTGTGTCTGAGAGAAGAAACCGAACCTTGTTGGACATGGTGCGGTCTATGATGAGTCACGCTGATCTTCCAAACTCCTTTTGGGGACACGCCCTATTAACAGCAGCTTATACACTTAACCGTGTTCCTTCTAAAACGGTTGAAAAGACACCATATGAGATGTGGAGTGGCAAGAAACCACATATGTCTTACTTAAAGATTTGGGGTTGCGAAGTTTATGTAAGACGCCAAATTTCTACTAAACTTGAACCTAAATCTGACAAGTGTTTCTTTGTGGGATATCCTAAAGAGACAAAAGGATATTACTTCTACAATCCTTCCGAGGGCAAAGTGTTTGTCGCTAGGACAAGAGTATTCCTAGAAAAGGATTTTGTTTCCAATGGAATCAGTGGGAGGAAAGTAGATCTTGAAGAAATTCATGATCCACAAAGTAATGACACACCAATGGAGGAACAAGAGCAGGATGCACAAGAGGTTGTGACAGAGAGTCCTACTCAAGTAACACAAGAACCGCGTAGGTCTAACAGGATACGTCAAGAACCTGAAAGAT
This sequence comes from Trifolium pratense, assembly GCF_020283565.1. Taxonomy (NCBI): domain Eukaryota; kingdom Viridiplantae; phylum Streptophyta; class Magnoliopsida; order Fabales; family Fabaceae; genus Trifolium; species Trifolium pratense. The sequence continues at coordinate 58,920,181 of NC_060062.1, read as the reverse complement.
ATGGATATTTCATATCGGAGCAAGGTGATGTATTACTCATGGATCAAGATGAGCCTGTGACTTACCAAGAGGCTATTACTGGCCCTGAATCTAAGAAGTGGCTAGAAGCCATGAAATCTGAAATGGATTCCATGTACACAAATCAAGTTTGGAACTTGGTGGAAGCTCCTGATGGGATCAAACCCATAGGATGCAAGTGGGTCTTCAAGAAGAAGACTGACATGGATGGAAAGGTACAGACCTACAAAGCGCGATTGGTTGCTAAAGGTTTCAAACAAATTCATGGGGTAGACTATGATGAAACATTTTCACCAGTTGCGATGATCAAATCCATTCGGATCTTACTTGCCATCGCTGCATACTATGATTATGAAATCTGGCAGATGGATGTAAAAACTGCCTTCCTTAATGGGAGTCTCCTTGAGGATGTGTACATGACACAACCTGAAGGCTTTTGCATTCCAGGAGAAGCCAAAAAGATATGCAAATTACATCGATCAATCTACGGATTGAAGCAAGCTTCCAGAAGTTGGAATCTTCGTTTTGATGAAACTGTAAAGCAGTACGGATTCATTCAAAATGAAGATGAGCCTTGTGTTTACAAGAAGGTTAGTGGGAGCATAGTCGCATTCCTAGTATTATATGTAGATGACATATTACTAATAGGAAACGACATCCCTACCTTGCAACAAGTTAAAACTTGGTTAGGGAATTGCTTTTCTATGAAAGATCTGGGTGAAGCAGCCTATATATTAGGAATAAGAATCTATAGAGATAGATCACAGAAACTGCTTGGCCTAAGCCAGAGTACATACATAGATAAAGTGTTAAGACACTTTAATATGCATGATTCCAAGAAAGGATTCATTCCTATGCAACATGGCCTATGTCTTTCAAAGACATAGTCTCCTTCATCTAAGGAAGAAAGGGACCGCATGAGTAAGATCCCTTATGCATCGGCTATAGGATCTATCATGTATGCCATGATATGTACTCGACCAGATGTTTCATATGCCTTAAGCGCAACAAGCCGTTATCAGTCTGATCCTGGTGAGGCTCATTGGGTGGCTGTCAAGAACATCCTTAAATACTTAAGGAGGACTAAAGACTCATTCCTAATATATGGAGGCCAAGAAGAGCTAAATGTAATTGGTTACACTGATGCTAGCTTCCAAACAGATAGGGATGACTTTAGGTCGCAATCAGGCTATGTGTTTTGCATAAATGGTGGCGCTGTGAGCTGGAAGAGTTCAAAGCAAGATATAGTTGTTGATTCTACAACCGAAGCTGAGTACATTGCTGCATCAAATGCAGCAAAGGAAGCTGTTTGGATAAAGAAGTTCATTACTGAACTTGGCATATTCCCTAGCATTGTGGATCCCATTGAATTATTTTGTGACAACAATGGTGCAATCGCACAAGCTAAGGAACCTAGATCTCACCAAAAGTCCAAACACATACTCAGGCGCTATCATCTTATTCGAGAAATAATTGATAGAGGAAATGTGAAGATATGCAGAGTACCAACACTTGACAATGCTGCTGATCCACTTACAAAGCCTCTTGCTCAGCCGAAGCATGAGGGCCACACTAAGGGCATAGGTATTAGGAGTATGCCTGATTGGCTCTAGTGATAGTGGGAGATTGTTGGTGTAAGCCCTAGAGGCCAATTATTTATAATTGCATGATACTTGTATTGGACAATTTACTTATTAAATAAAGGCTTTTCTTTATTATGTTTATGTGTTAAATAATAATAGAGTCCCTAGAATAGTAAGTTCATTGAATGGAACGTTAAGTATGACTTAATCGTGAGAATCCATTACACATGAGAACACTATTCTTAAAACATCCGTAGTCGAGTTTTACTATGAATTGGGATAACATCAAAACATAGAGACTATTATGTTGGTAGACTAATGATCACATCTCACGGATCATAGATAAAGAGTTATCAAGTCTTCACATAGATATAAATATTAAGAGTAATATTTATATCTGATTGACCCACCATGAGAATACTACATAGTATGTTATGAAATGTCATAAGATATTCTCATAGTGATAAGTGGTGTATTCCACCCTTCGACCTGAAACCACTATGTTCCCTAGATGTAGGAGTGTAGTACTTTGTCGCCATTCAAAGTTATCCGTAACAGGATGACTATAAAGTTGGTTGATGGGTATTCCACGAATCATGCTAAGGGACATGAGTGACCTAGATGGAATTTACCCCTCCTACATAACAGGAGATATGTCTATGGGCCCAATATTGAACTTAACAAGGATGACGTACTATGCCTTGTGTTCAATATAGACATAAGGGTAAAAGGGTAATTATACACATGAGTTTTATCACGGAAAGGTTTGTCAGATCACGTGACATTCTTGTGACTTGGGTAGCAGTGATGTGTTGCTAGATACCGCTCACTGTTTATAATATTAAGATTAATATTATTGCCAACGTCATAAGAACCTACAGGGTCACACACATAAGGACAGTCGATATGGAAGAAATAAGTAAGACTTATTTTGAGGGTGCGATTAGTGAAAAAACAGTTTTGGGCTTAAGAAGACCAAACACCGTTGGACCCAACTGACCACACAAGAAACTCTATAAATAGAAGCTTGTGTAGTTCAGTTTGTTTTTGCTTTTTCACAATTTGTTTTCAGAGAAACCCTAAAACTCTGAAACCCTAACCGCACTTCCTAAGCCTTCATCTTGTAGCAGCTAGCACTGAAAGTTGAAGACCTGTTCGTGTGGACTAGCTAGAGGTGCTGCCGTCGTGTGGTGCTTGTGATCAATAAGAGAAGCAAAGAGTTTGCTGTTTCTGTTCTACAAAGGTATAACGTTTAACCCTGATCATGCCCATTCGCAAGGATTCAGTGAAGGAAATTTTAATTCCGCTGCGTTTTAATCTCTTTTATACACGCTATTTTCCTTCACTTAGTCTATACCTAATCTATCAAACCATCTTTTCCTATTCTCTAGACACTCTCTCATTAGTGGTTTATTTAATCAATACAAACTTAACACATTTCATCATCACATCCGAAAATCCTTATCTCTTTCTCCAAATCATCAAACCCTTATCATCTACCACTGTTCATCTTCCAAAACAAAAAATTGTTTCCATGGCTAGAGTAAAGAAACCCGGTAACAAGAACAAAAAGGATAGCTCTTCATCCTCCTCTCAATCATCAAAACGCTCACCCTCTCCGCAAGTTGCTCCTCTTTCCAAAGACAAGTCAGGTACCAAATCAACTTCTTCCACCTCGTTTAAATCCCTTTCAGATCACGAGAATGAGATTGAAGTCCAATCCAATCCTTCAACTCAAAATGCTCCCATGAATTCACCATATACCTCTCAATCAAACCAACCTACTGTTGAAACTGTTCTTACACAACAATCACCACCAACAACTGTTCATATCTCTGAAGTGTTGATTGGAGCGATTCCAATTACTTGTAAAACCGTCACAACTGTCATTGATCCCATTCAATGTTCTCAAACCGTTGCTAAAACCACAAATGAAGTTCCACAGGTAACTGTCACTTCCACACCAAAAGCTAAAATTGTCTCTAGTTCAAAGTCTACTCCAATCCCTCCCAAAGCTAAAAAATCAAAATCTGTTGGCACCTCCAAAATTCGTAGATCCAATAGAATAGCTTCAGGTAGAAAACCAACCATTGAAGAAACCGTGTACTCAATATCTGATAATGATTCAGAAAACACACCTTCAGGATCACCAAAGGCAAAATCTGCGCCTATCCTTCAAACCTACTCTAAAAGGCCTTCTTCATCAAAAACCAAAACCAAACCCTCTAAAAAATCAGAGTCTTTTGAGGAAGAAGACATCATGATTAGAAAACTCAAAAAATTTGCACCCCTTATTCATGAGGACTGTCAACAAAGCTTTGAAATCTTTGCTAAGAAAAAACCAATTCTTCCAGGCAGAGTATACAATTTTGATGATCTTGTCAACACAAATCATGACCTAACCCAGTTCACTAATCCTCTTGGTTGGACATCATTGTTCAACATCAGAGAAACCCATTACCCAAACCTTATTTCAGCTTTTTACTTCAATGCTGTTATTCCCTCGGATAGAAACTCTATAGTTTCTGAGCTTAAGAAAGCTAAAATCAAGATAACCGAAGATTTGCTTGGAAAACTGTTAGATATTCCAACCACAGGTCACAAATTGTATGGAGAAAGCTGGTTCTCCATGGCAGAAGTGAGTAAGAACACCCTTATGTCTGAAATTTATGAACCTGGAACCAATCTCTCAAAGAATCCACCCTCATCCAAGCTCAAACACGTGTTTAAGATGTTGCACAACATGTGTTTACGCTCTATCTTCCCAAGGAAAGGAAGCAAGGACAAAGTCACTGATAATGACATGATGATTATGTATCACATGTTTAATAAGATTCAACTAAATTTGCCATATGTCATGATTCAACACATGATATACACCATAGAGAATGAGTCTAAGAGAGTCACCCTTCCTTATGGCATGTTTCTAACTAGAGTTTTCCACAAGTTCAAAGTGAGTTTTGAAGGATAAGAAGGAAAAAATTCGTCTACCACATTCTCCCTAAAGAATGTTGGAAGAATGAAATTCATTGGAGAAATTGTTGAGGATCACACCATTCTTAATCAAGGCCAGAAGAGAAAAAGAGAGGAATTTGAAAAGGATAACAATCTGGACCTTTTAGCTGAAGTCATGACAACACAACAGGAAGACCATCCAGAGATCGTTCTCCCAATCTCAGCTCCTAGTGAAAAAGCCAAAGAAGTTGTAAGTGAGAAAACCACCTCTGCTCAGTTTAACCCTTTCGTTTCCTTAGAATTTGATAATTTAAATGATTTTGGAAATCCTGAAAATCAACACACCACCATTGTGAATGATGGTTTTTCCACCATTAACAATCCTGTCAATACATCCATTTTCTCACCATTAATGACATCACCACAAACTTCTTTTGATACCACAGACTTTCTGAAAAATTTCCTATCAACTCCTTCTGTTTTTTCAAAAATTCATCAACCCATCTACACTGATGCTGGCCCATCTTTACCATCTTTCCCTCAGAATTTTGCCTCCATGAGTTCTTTTTGTACTAGTTATCCAACCAATGACTCTGCTGCATACCAAAGCTCTGCAAACATACCTCCTTTTGACACAAGACCCACCAAAAAGTCAAAAGTTGAGAAAGATATGGCTAAGCTCTTCCAAGCCATCAAGATCAACAACACTCTGATGAACTACACTATCCATGAGCACCAGCTCTTTAGGACCTGGCTCATTGAAGAATTTTGCCCTGCCATGCGTGTTAATCCTCCTCCATCCAATCCTCCTCCACAAGTTCCCGATTTTCCAGAACTTGACCAGGATTCCAGCTCTGATGACTCTCCACCAGCTGATCCTTAGAGGCGTTTTCTGCTGCCTCCCACCTCTTTTTGCTGTTGACAAAAGGGGGAGAATGAACTCTGTAGTAATTAGGGGGAGATTGTGAAGTTTTTAGACTCTTTTGAATTGTTATGTTTGTTTCTAATTATGCAGTATCAGTTTTAGAATTTGTAGATATAATTAGAAGTTGTTTTGGTTTCAACTTCTAATTGTATGTTGTTTGAATTCTAAGAACTTAGATTATGTTTTAAATTATTATGTTTTGAATCACTTTGTTTTGATCATTAATCATGTACCTGATAACTGTCATATGCTCTTGAATGAAGTTTTGATTAATGAATGTTATGTTTCATTCAAATTTATGTCTTTACATATTTTTACTCAATTTGCATATTTTATAAATTGATAAAGAATGCTTAAATTGAGGGGGAGCTTTATATGATTAAATCACAAGTATTATTACTGAATATGGTTAAATCAGAATCACAATCAAAAATTAATTAAAGGTTTTGTCATCATCAAAAAGGGGGAGATTGTTGAGACAAAATCCTATTTTGATGTTTTAAAGATAACAACCCTTAATTAAATTTTAATTTGATTCTGATCATTTTGTGATCTAACAAGTGCTCTTGAGTGATTTAATTTAAGAACAGATGCAATGGATTAAATTAACCTTGTTTCACTCATAAGAAAAGAATCAAACACGTTTTAGACAAATCTGCCTCAGAGAATGATCTCAGATTGGTCTCCAGACTCACGTGTTCAAAAGCATAAGCACTTATTCAAGTCAACTTGGTACAAGACAAGAATGAACTTTTAAGTTGGACTTATTAAAGGATCATAACAGTGCAAATAAGTCATTTAAGACAACGAATTGATTTTGGTTCTTGAGCTTACTCGAATAAGCTTCTTTAAGGAATAATAACTTCACATCTTGCAACAAGGCTTTATGTTCTCCAAGAACATCATTAAAGAAGTTAATCTAGACCAATGAGAACTCAACAACAAGTACATACAGCTTGCAAGGAAGCTTCATATCTGATTCAAGTACAAGCTTATGACATGGGTGGCTACACTCTCCCATAAAATAGTACTTATCTCACTATTCATGTGTCCTTTGAAGGACAAGTGAACAGTGGCTACTCTATGCCTTTGATGAAGAGTTTACAGCTGTTTGACAACTTGCAACAACTTGCAACAGCTCTATTTTCGTTGGACCTTATCCACACCATCTCAGAGAATGGTCTCCAACGTCCTGGAGAATGATCTCCCAGTTTCTGCACTTAGGTGGCAATCTTATCCAAAGGAATTCAAATCTTATTTTCTCACATGGGAAATACATTTGCAAAGGATATACACTCAGAGACAACTCATTGACAGTTGGTTAAAGAATATTTCTGACCAACAAGTATAATGTGACAGTCAGAGACCATTAGAAGAATGATCTCTTGAAGCATCTAAAGGACAGATTCACATGGACTATTTTGTTTCTCTCACAACGGCTAGTTCTTCACTCACAACGTATATGTGTGATGTCCAAGCAACAAAGGAGCATCTCCATCTATAAATAGCACGTTGATTTGGTTCGAAGAGCAAGAACTTGAAGCACACAAAGCAATCTAATACATTAAATCAAGCTCTCCTTTTCACTCTTACTCTAAAGCTCTTTAGAAATCTAGGATCATATATTTGTAGAGTACTTTGAGTGTATCAATTTGTAAGCTTCACATCCGGTTAGGTGTATAAGCTTAGATCCAAAAGAAATCATTGAAAAATCATTAGGATTCTCTCAAGTCAATTGGGTATAATTGATTGAGGTTACCTTGTAAAGGTAGAGCAACTGGTTATAGCTGGGTACTTTCTGATCTTGGTTTAGATCATAAAGGGTCTTTGATCTGGGCTTAGATCAAAGGGAAGTTTTTTGTAATCTTGGTCTAGATTATAGTGGATAATCTCACGCAAGTGGGGACTGGAGTAGCCCATACTATTAAGGGGTGAACCAGGATAAATTCATTGTGTTATTCTCTCTTCCCTTACTCCTTTTTATTTGTGCAAGCACTAACTCATTTTACTGCACTTATATTCCAGGAGAACGTTCTCCAGTTAGTCTAACCATTTACTGTCATAGTGTGTATTGTGCTTAAATTGTTTTGCAGTTAAAATTTTAAAGGGTCACAGTACAAACCCCCATTTCTTGTGACAAACATTGTTACTTCATCAAGAACCGCCACTTCCATTTGCTCAACAATGCCAAGTTAAAGAGTTCGAGATTTTTTACCCCTAAACCCCCTTTCTCCTTGGATAAACAAATATGCTCCCATTTAACCCAACAAAGTTTCTTATCTTCTACACCGTCACCCCACAAAAAATTCCTCTGAATTTTCGCTATACCTTTTAGTAGACATCGAGGAGCCTTGAAGAATGAGAAAAAATATAATGTCATACTTGTCAGGACCGAATTGATAAGAGTGACTCTACCGCCGAAAGAAAGATGACGACTAGTCCACGAACGTAACCGCTTATTCAAAGCCTCCATTATTGGATTCCAAGTCTCTCATCGACGCGGATTAGCACCAACCAGAATGCCTAAGAATTTAAAAGGTACAGCTGCTGTATTGCATGATAAAAACGCAGCCCCCGTTTCAGAAAACTCATATCAATATTAATACCAAACAATTTGCTCTTCACAAAGTTAATCTTTAGCCCGGATACCAATTCAAAGCCTCTAAGTAAAGATTTGATAGTCCAAAAATTCTCCCAACTGTCTTCTCCCATAATAATTGTGTCATCGCAAACTGTAATAACGAAAATTGTAGGTTGGCATTAATCTTGAAGCCCTTGAATTTTCCTATATCAACCGCTTTACGCATCATCCCTGTCAAACCTTCCACAACAATCAAAATAAAAAAGGAGATAGTGGATCACCTTGACGAAGACCTCTACCCACCGCAAAAATTTAAACATTTTTAGTGATGCATATTAAATTTATCGAAGAAAATAAAGTTCGATCCAAGTTGTGTTGGATTAATTATTTAATTAATCAATTATGGATCGACAATAATCAACTATTAGAAATTATTATTAATATAAATTATGGTCTATTATATTAAGCACTTAATTATTGATGAATTATATTAATGGACTGTGTTAGGAACAGATCGTGATGGGTTGGGCCGTTTCTCATAGTAAGTCCGTTGAGAGGTTCCTGCCTCCACTGATGAGTATATATGTTAATCATCCCATCAGGTTAAGATACACACTCTGACAACTACTCTCTCATCAGTGAGGGGTAGAAGAAGAGCTCTCAACTCCAGTTACTTCTCTGAATCAAATCTCATACTACAAGGTACACAATTCATTTCTTTGATTTATTTATTTAAAGTAGATATACTATAATAATGTATTTATGATCTGAGGCTAATTTAAAATCCTTGAAGTTGTTCATATTTTTAAACATAAAGGGCTAAACTGACATATATAAAAAAGATTAAAATAATACATTAAAAGAAAAAAAGAAAAAGAACATATAATATAGTTTTGAAAAATATATGTAGTGATTAAAAAACTAATCAATCATCACAACTCCATGCGATGGAAGTCAATAATAGCAAGAGTGCAAAACAATGATAGTAATTTATAATTAATTGCATAGTGGAGCTAAGAAAAAGCAAGGTGGCTACATTATTCTTCTTCCGTACTTTGTCGGTGTTGAAAAATCAAATGATGAAATTTTGCAAGCCTAACTTCTCTGTCCTTTTTCCTTAAAAAAATAAAATAAAAGAATTGTTTAACAATTTATTTTTAACCTTTTATTGTTTCATTATGCATGTGCTGCTGCAAAAAATAATTGAACAAAGGATTCGTGGGGTGTATCTAATAAACAAGACATAAACCGAAGATACATTACGGCCATCTAATGCTTTACAATATTTTATATATTAGAAATGTTTCTCGGACACAAAATTTTACATCAACATATCGCATCTATATGTAATTTTCGACTTTTATGTTACTTTTTCCTTTTCATCGTTCCGATACCACAAACATCTTAATTATATTTTATACGAGTTATGATTCGATATTCGATTTTTGTGTGTATAAATAAATGACGTATCTCTTGTCTCATGAGTATAACTCAATTAGTAAGGCATTGCATTATATATGTATGGGTCGGGATTCGAACCCCCGATCATCTCACTTATCTACATTAAGAGTAAAATTTCTAGCCAATAAACTACTTGATAAAAGAATAATTTAAAAATAAGGCTTAATTAGTAAATAGTCCCTTAAAGACATTTTTGGTTTCACATTGGTCCCTTAAAGAAAAAAAGGTCCGAATAGGTCCCTTAAAGAAAAAAAGGTTCAAATAGGTCCCTTAAAGACATTTCCGTTAATCAGTTTGGTCCTTTCCATCCATTTTTTCGAGGACCAAACTGATTAACGGAGATGTTTTTAAGGGACCAAACTGATTAACGGAGATGTCTTTAAGTGACCTATTCAGACTTTTTTTTTCTTTAAGGGACCTATTCGGTCTTTTTTATCTTTAAGGAACCAATATGAAACAAAAAATGTCTTTAAGGGATCATCTTATTAATTAAGCCTAAAAATAATGTACCTCTTTATATAATTTATAAACTATAGGGACACTTGGTAGGGAAGATACCTACCAAAGAGTTATTTGTGCCTTGAATTTCGTTTCTTGCTTGCTTGTGAGGGCTCCATGGATGATTTTGTATTCAAAGTTCATTGTACCATGTTGGGAGCTTGCATCTATATATATACCAATTGGGCATAGTTTTATATTTTCTTTCTTTCTTTTTAAATTGGTTTGTCGAAATTGGCATTTTATTGTCAGGCTCCATTGAGCATGTTCTCCCGGCAGGTTCTTTATTTTTTTTAATAGAGTTTTATGGTTTTTGTTAATTGCCATCTCCATTATAGCTAATACTAGTAACCAATCAACTGGGCTTAATTGTACCTTTTCAAAACAAAAAAACTGGTCCAATTGATAATTTGTTGGCTTGCACTATTTTTTCCTTGAAAGATGGTCTTGCTAATTACTCCCTTCCTAAAATTTCATGTAAAAGCAAAGATTTTTTTTAAGTTAATTGAATAATGGGTTAAATATGTTTTTGGCCCCTATAGTTTCACATAATTTTCGTTTTAGTCCTTGAAGTTTGTTTTCACACTATTTAGTTCCTGAAGTTTCTTCACTCAAGATTTTTAGTCCCTACTTTTAATCAAACTATTGTATACTTTCACATTTTTTAATAATCTTTTATATTCATGTTTATAATATTATAAGAACATTTCCGATAAAAATTTAGATTTTTTTAACATAAGATGAATTATTTAATGAATTTTTATGTGCAAAAAACTAAAAAATTCATATTTAATTCATCTCTTGTTAAAAAAAAAAACTTTTGTAGCAAATATTCATATAATGTACTAAACATGACCGCAAAAAAAAAAAATTTCGAATGATATGCACGAGTTGAAAGAATTGAAGTTGATCAATATATAAGTGAGATGATCCATAAATTCAGTGTTTAAAGTTTTGGGTGAATGTGTGGTATCAAAGTCACTTGTGTGGTTGTTGTGAAGCTTCCCCTTAATGACCTAATAGTGGTATCTGAGTCCGGTCTAAATTGATGAGAGAGCAATAAGTGAATGGTAGGATCACATATGTGGAGATACTCACACTCGAGGGGAGACGTTTAAAGGTATTAAGTGTGACTTAAGTTCCACATTGATCGAAAGAGTTAAAGTTGAGCAAACATATATAAGTAAGATGACCCATAAACATAATGTCTTAAGGTTTTGAGTGAAAATGTGGTGTTAAAATCACTTGTGTAGTTGCTCTTAACTCAATGTGTTAATCTAACCCAGTGAGGCCTCCCCTCAATTTCCCAACAATGCAATCAGAACCGGGTCCAAATTGTTGAGAGGGTCATGCATGAGTGGTGATGGATTATAGATGAAGAGAGACTCACACTCTAGATGAGATGTTGAAAGGTATCAAGTGTGACTTAAGCCTCACATTGGTTGGAAGAGTTGAAGTTGATCAACATATAAAAGAATCCATAAACATAATGCATTAAGATTTTGGAAGAAGATTTTGTAAAACAATCATACAAAGTCACTTTGTATGATTGTTCTTAATCCAATATGTTGATTCAACCTGGTAAAACTCCCCCTCGATGACCCAACACAAGCTTTAGGTCCTCAATTACAAATGATTCAATGTGACGATGAATAGAAAAATTAACTCTATTCCACTTTTTTCTAATAGTCCAAATTGTTGTCAACCAAATAATATACGATCTTTTATGAAAGTACACCACAAAATAAAAACAAACCACTAAATTAATGAGGATGAGATAGATTATCATTTGGTTTAGCACAACAAACTCATAATAATATTAGAACATCGAACCAAACTCGATGAAAACAAAGGAGTTAAAAGAATAAGTTTTCGAGTGAGAATAATGGTTATCACTATTGAGAATAATAAAATTATTTAAAATAAGATAGCGTAATTAGGATTTAATATTTATATTTTTGCTTAGAATATTTTAAGTTTTATTTCTTTTTTTTTATATAACATAATAATGAAGGCCTAAATCCAATAAATAAATAAATAATTGGGAATCAATCTAGTCGTAACTATCCTCAATTCATCAGTTAACAAAAGTGGGCAATCCTCATAAAATTTAATCTTCTTATCCAATGTACAACCAATAGTTGTCAAAGCATTTGAGCACTTATTTGATTCTCGATTCACATTTACATTTTAACCTCTCTGATCATGTAGACCAGGAGAATGCGACTGCACCGGCGTTGAAGGTGGTTGAGAGCGTTGAAGACGGTTGAAACCCCTGTTGGAGCGGAGGGGGGTTGTGTACCTGCAGGCACTCTGACGCTCAAGTCAGTTTATGTGTGAATAGGTTTTCTGTGCTAAAATATGCGTACCTTGTGAATGAAGTGGAGTCACATATATATAGCCCCCAGCGCAGGGCCAAGGCCCTTGATGGCATTAATGGCCATCAAGTGGCTGCCGGAAAACGGCTTGGAGGCCTTGATGTGCAGTAAATGCCCATCATTCCGGTTTACGGCCATTATGATACGTAAGAGTATCAGACCGTTGGAGGGTCGAGCACGTCTTGCGGGCTCTTCATGGCAGGCTCGTTCGGATCATGTTTGTTCGACACCCTCTAACGCTCGAGCATCTATGCTCGGCCCAGAATAGGAGCCCCCCAAGTTGTTATGTTCGTTGATGAGGATAATAACTTGAAGTTTGATCGATTCATCTTGTGTTTTTTAGATCTTACAATTTGTCGAACATAATAATTTCGAGCTGGTTCGCTGTACCTTTCTTCTTTGAATTTTCGCGGTTCCCCTTGGTCAAAGTCAGGCTTTGGAAAAGGGAAGCATTTTTTCCAAGCGGTCAACCCTAGGTATTAGTAGCCGCCTCTCGCATTTATGGGGCGTTAGGCATCGTGTTGGGCCCTTTGGACGGCAAGTTTCTTTATAAATACTTGCTGCCTTTCTTTTGCCTTTCATATTTTGTGCTTTGAGTGTCAGCGATGGATAAGAAGAATTCCAAGAAGGTTGTCGTTGAGAGCTTCAAGTCCCAGAGGGGAAAGAAGAGAGCTGAAGCGTCCACCGCTGTGGTGGCTCGTTCCCAGAAGGCAAAGGAGGCCAAGGTGATAATCCTCTCTTCAGAAACCTCCGACACGTCAAGCTCTGATGGGTCGGATGACTATATTGAGGAGTTCCTGAAGGCTCATAAGTTTCCAGATCTCTACCCTCCTTTCCCTCTTCCGTCAAAGGGAAATCTCAGGAGGAGGTAAGATCCAAGATGAAGCCAGCGGAGGTGTTGAAGGTTGATTCGGATTCCGAGCATGAGGATTAGATGCTCGAGTCCTTTGTAATTTTTCTTTCCTTGTATTGGCTTCCTATTAATAAAGAACGTTTTTATTTTAAATGTTTCGAGCACCTCTTGTTTGCATTCGTGCTTTATTTTTGCTCTTAATTTAATAATGTCGTTGATTTTCCGAACGATACCGAGCGGATTACTCGAGCGAAACCAAATTCTTTCGAGCAAGCCGAAGAACGCTGTGTTCCAATTTGGTAGTTGCGGTCTTCCCCGTATTTTTGGCGAAAATACGGGATCAAATCCCGAGGATCTTGCATTTCCTTTTTGGCTGCGATTTTCTCGGGACGTGGCGTCTTGGGTTCCGCGAGATTTGCGCGAGCAGAGGGATGTGACTTGAAAGGACGAGTCGCTTCGTTTTCTCTCGCCACGTGTAAAGGCTATTTAAATAGCACTCGAGTGGCTATCAATTGAGATTTGAATCTCGAGGTCGTCGAGAGCCGTTGGATTTTCGCGCCTTTTCATTATTCCGGAGATTAAATTTGGGCCGCTCATTTGCCGTTGATCCGGTTCGTTGGATTAAACTGACTGTCCAGATGGGGAATGGCGCAAAATTTCTCGTGCAGGCGTGTTCGCCTATATATAGGAGAGTGGTTTTTTCATTTGAAACTTTACAGTTTCTTGCTTACTCCCTCCAATCGTTTTCGCTTTCCGGGATTCTTCTGGTGATTCACACTTCGTTTGCTGCTACACTACGAGCACCTTCCTCTCGTCTCCATTAACCAAGTAAGTGCTTTATCCTTTAATCTTTGTAGATTTCGCTTTGGATTTTGCTTTGACCGTCTGGTTAAGTAGGACATAGTTAGTTTCTGTAGTAGGCAGTTTGTAGTGTGTTTTGTGTAGCCTGTGTAGTTTTTTGAGGGTTGTAGGTGGTGATTAGCACCCTTTTCCCCCCAAATAAGGATTTTTACGCGATTTTAAGGCGAAAATTCGCTATTTTATCTACTGCCCTTTGGGTTTCCCATCAAGAACAGTGTCGAGCATATCATGCATTTTGTGCTCGGATCATTTATGAACTTGATGTTCGAAGGGATAGCCTTGTTCCTTCTTTAGTTGCTTCGCGTAACTCTTCTAAAATTTTTTGTCGAGATCCTCGCCCTTTCACTTGATTTGGCGGTGGAAGGGTGGATTTGAATGTCGAATTCACTTTTCCTTCCTCTGCTTTTTCAGGTTCTTAAATGGCTGAAGGATCTCAAAGACAAGTCTCACTTCTAGGTCAACAGCCGTCTTCTTCGGTTCGCGTACGAGCCGACCATTCTTGGGTGGCGGATGAACCTCGGGAGACGGAGTCGATCTATAAAAATTGTGAGAGTGATATTCCGGACTCGATGTTTACGGATATCCAGACCCCTCCCACTGAAGACTTTGAAGTGCGGATCCCGACTGCTCGTCATAGGATTTGCAGTAATTGGGCGTGGGGGACCGTCCCTATGTACGAGATTGCGTTCAAACATCTGGGAATAAGGCTACCTTTTACGGATCTCAAGGTGTCCATTTTCCGCCATCTCCACTTAGCTCCCTCCCAACTCCATCCAAACTCTTTGGCCTTTATTAAGGCTTTTGAGATGACTGTCGAGCATCTGGGCTTGGGTCCTACCCTACCCTTGTTCTTCTACCATTTCGGCCTACAGCGAAGCTGTCCTCGGGGAGATAAGGCGAAAGGGAAGCTCGCAAAAGGGGCTCCAACACCTGAAACCAAGCACGGATGGGTTTCTTTGAGGCAACGAAAGCGCCTCTTTGATATGTACGAGGAATCAGTGCGGGGGTTCAAATCTGTCTTTTATGGGGTTAGACCCATGACGTCGAAGGGTTGGTACAATTTTGTCCGCAGAGGACATCGTGTAGACGACCAAGGATGGGAGGTTCTTGACGAGCAGGGGCGCCCCATAGAGGAGGATTTCGCAAATTCCCCTTTTACTGGCGTAAAGAGCATTATTCTATGCCAACTGGCAAATTTGTTTTCAAGTTGGGGGAGCTTACTGCTGAGGAAAGAATGGATTACAAGAAGCTGGTGGAGTTCGTGGAAGGCCTCCCTCCTTATGTTTTGGAAGATTCTGATGGCGAGCCTCTACTCGGGGAGGATGGTCAGAGGATGACCAGTACAAAGCTGATTGCCACAAGGGAGTTGATCGCTTGCGACACCCCGGAAAAATTAACTGTCTTTTGGAGTATGCTCGCAGTTTACTTTTATTTATCTTTATGCTTTGTCCTTTACTTTGCGCATTCTGATTTTTATTACTAACATGTCTTGTTTTGTTTACTAACTGCTGTTCGCATTTCCGTGCAGGTAAGATGTCTAGTGCTGCAGCTGCTCTTCGACAAGCTCGTGCGGCTAAAAACAAGAGAGAAGCGAGCAGCACAATGACGACCTCTTCTGCTCAACAGTCTCCGACCATTTCTGCCGCGGATCGCTCCAAGAGGATTCAGTTAAGTGGGGAGGAGGACACTTCTTCCCATCGGGAGCAGGAGGTTGTGGACCTCGACGGTCAGGATGATTCTTCAAATCCCGGCCCTCACAGGTTGACTCCTGGTGCTCCCGCCGAGGATTTTGTGCTTCCTCCTATCTATGCTCATGGTCCTTTGCTGGATGGGAGGACTAAAGTGAAGATCAACCCAGCAGACGAGGCAATCCTTACGGACATAGGTCCCGAAGCTCTCCGAAGTGAGATCGCCACTCAATCTATGGCCTTGCTCAAATTAATTGAGGTGGCTACGTTCTTGAATGGCCGCGAGTGCAAGTATCTGGCTGAGAGGGATGACGCTCGTAAGGCGCTGTTAGGGGTGGAGCGTAGGCTTGCAGAATCCGAGGCCTCCTGTGAGCGTTATAGAGAAGAGCACAAGACTCTCTCATCCAATCTCAAGGAAACGGAGGATAGGCTCAAGACCTTGTCGGAGGAGAAGGATGGCATACAGATAGAGGTTGAGGGGCTGAAGGCCAAGATCAACGAGCTAGAGGAGAAGCTGGTGTGTCAGCAAGCATCTGGAATGATCGAGGAGGAAGAGAAAGAGGTCGACCCTCAAGGGAACTATGCCTCTTCCAGTCGCGCAGCCCTGATTGCAAAGATTCAAGAGTATGAATCCAATATGGTCGCTGCAGCTTCCTTCAGTTTTAACAACGCCATTGCCCAGCTTCGGATCCTCAATCCCAACTTAGGCGAGGAAGGCCTGAACGAAGATAAAGAAGTCCGTGATGGCCAGATTTGCTCCCCTCCTCCTACTGATTAGATATTTATGTACTTATTTGATTTGCTTGGGCTTTGTGTTCGCCCTTTTTGGTTTGTACACTTTGATAGTTTACGATCCTTGTGATCGTTTTATTTCATTTCGCACTTTAAATTATTTACTTGCTCGCTTTTCACCTTTTATCTTTGCGTTTAGACTTAGGTTTTACGCGACAATTTTTGTGCAATGTTTTTCCTTTCGTTCGTAGCTTCAACTTAGACAATTTTCCAAACATTCTATACGCCGAGCTATTCGTATCTTCGCGCTAGTGTGTGTTTGGACGGTGGTCATCGTTATGATAGCTAGTACCATTGATGCCGAGCTTAGAAGGTGCGGGGAACCATTCTAAGTGTTTGGAGATGTTTATCCAAACTAGTAACGAGGAGAGGGGCTGTTGTTAAGCTTTCCTCCTCGGGGTGTGAACATCCCATCGCGAGCTGGGGTTCTACCGGGCGTGTACTGCGACGATGGCGTTCCGTGGTCTAGAACTTTCCTCGCCAACATCATCGAGCCCCCAATGTCTCGACTCTGTTTTATATTTTAAGATTCATGCCCGTACCTAAGCACTCCTTCGTTGTATAGGCGCGCTTCTCATGGACGAAGACACAGCCTTCGTCGAGGGATAGCTTTTAAGCTCCCCTCAACTGTAGTATTGTTTGAGCTTTTCGGCATTCCAAGGTCGGGGAATTTCTTTTCTGTAACGACCCGATTTTTAGTAAATCGATATTTTATATATTTGCTTATATTTTGGGTTAGGTTAAATATTTATTTACGCGACGTATAATTATTTATCGCGAACATAAGTTTGTGAGCGAAACATTTGTCGTGTTAGTGGGCTTGGGGCGTGTGATAGAAGCTTAATGGGCCTAAGCCATTGGGCTTGGTTCAAGGTCCATAGAGAGTGGTATAAGTAGCAAGTCAAACTAAGGAATAGTATCACAATTCATTTTTCATGAGAAGTTAGAAGTTGTAGGCTTAGAAGCAAGAGCAAGCTAAGCTAGGGTTTTGGCTAGGAGAGCAAGGAGAAGAACTCGAGCAAGGAGAAGAGTTTAGAGGCCAAGAATCATCGTTCAATCTAAGGTGAGAGTGGTTAAGCATAAGCTTGGGTGATCCAAGAGAGGGGAGGTGTCTAGCCTCCATTCCTGAACTCTCTCATCCAATTTCTTTGGGTTTTGGGTGAAGTTTCTTTATCATAAACATGTCTTTTCATCTTAGTATGCTTAATGAACATCTAGGAGGGAATATGTATATGTTTGATGATGGTTTTGCATGTTTATGCAACTTTGCTTATTTTGCAAGAAATTGGCATGATTTTGTATGTGTGATGTGTTTTGGTGTTTGTGAATGTTAATACATGTATATATGTATGGTATATACATGATTGATGACTTGTTATGCATTTATAACATGTTTGAATGTATTTTTGAGTGGATTCAAGGTTAAACCGCCTTATTGAAACTCAAGAACAGATATTTTTCTGGTGTAGTTCGCTAAGCGACCAGGAGTTCGCTGTAGCGAACATGTTCGCTGAAGCTCGCCAATGCTCGCCATGAGTAGGTGACTTCCTGGTAAGGTTCGCCATGTCTCGCTAAGCCCTCGCTTAGCGAAGGCCTCTGCGACAGCAATTTTTGTTAATGTTTGTAAAGTGTGTATATCCATGTATTTGGTTTCGTTTTGGTTTGGAATTATTATATGTTTAATAATCGTGTTGTGTGATGGCATTTATATAAAATGTCAAAGAAGTATATGTATTTTGTATATCGGGTTGTCCGATAAAGAAGAATATCAGTTTGTCTGATAAAGAAGTTTAATGGATTATGTTATCCATGTAGTGAGCAGTAGCTTCGTGCTAAGTGATTATCATATGTTTGGTAAATGCATGACATTCATAAATTCATGCATTATTTAGGGATATCAGACTTGTCTGATAAAGAAGGATATTGGACTTGTCCAATAAAGAAGGATATCAATGGTAAGTTCCTTGATAAAGAAGATGGTACCACATGCATTAGTCGTGTCTAGGTTGGCATGACATTGAATGTTTGGCATTAGTCGCATTTGAGTAAATGTGCAATTATGTGTTATGTGTTATGTGAGTTCTTTGTGTTGTCCGAAACGACGTGAAACTATCTGGTTGTGTATTTGTGAGTATGTGTTATCTGGTGTATTGCTTACGGAAAAACGTGATCTTAAAAACGTGATCTTAACACCCCGAACTAACTACCCTTAAAAACGTGATCTTAAAAACTTTTTAAAGATAAGTAGCCGGAGCGCTACGGAAAAACATTTTCTAAACGATCGTGCACATGACACGAAACGTCGCAGCGGAAAACATTAAATAATAAAGGATTTTCAAAGCAATGAACAAAATAGTTCAAAAGATAATTCATTAACATAAAACATAAGTTAAGATGTTCGCATCGATATACGACGGAATACAAACGATCCCCGACTCGATGTTACAAACTACCAGAGCACTAATATACATCACAACCAAACTAACTTAACAAAACTATACAAAGGTAGCCTACACTAGCTCCTCACCAAAAGTGCTCCACACCAAAACGATCTGCAGCTAAAACTCGTCGAGACCTCGACTTGAATACCTGAACCCCCAAAGGTCCAGCACATAACAAATAGGTAGAGAGATAGTAAACATAATCACATACATACGAATATAGAAACGCACCTATATTCAACCTATCACGTATTACTAACTCACACACATGCCTCGATAAGCAATACACCATATAACACATACTCACAAATACACAACCAGATAGTTTCACGTCGTCTCGGACAACACAAAGAACTCACATAACACATAACACATAATTGCACATTTACTCAAATGCGACTAATGCCAAACATTCAATGTCATGCCAACCTAGACACGACTAATGCATGTGGTACCATCTTCTTTATCAAGGAACTTACCATTGATATCCTTCTTTATTGGACAAGTCCAATATCCTTCTTTATCAGACAAGTCTGATATCCCTAAGTAATGCATGAGTTTATGAATGCCATGCATTTACCAAACATATGATAATCACTTAGCACGAAGCTACTGCTCATTACATGGATAACATAATCCATTAAACTTCTTTATCAGACAAACTGATATTCTTCTTTATCGGACAACCCGATATACAAAAATACATATACTTCTTTGACATTTTATATAAATGCCATCACACAACACAAATATTAAACATGTATCAACAATCATGCAAGGATACCCTTAAACCATGATACAAGTGCCTAATCACACTTACAACCAATAACAAAAGTTGCAGGTTCAGTACTGTTCGCTAAGCGAAGCCGTAGCGAACAGGTAGCGAACTTATTCGCTAAGCGAAGCTCAGTTCGCTGTAGCGAACTACATCAGAGGATTACAGGTGCATGGCGAACAGGTAGCGAGCTTGTAGCGAACATGTTCGCTGTAGCGAACTCCTGTTCGCTAAGCGAACTACACCAGAAAGAAAATATCTGTTCTTGAGTTTCTAAGGCGGTTTAACACTCAAATCCATCCAAAATACATTATAACATGTTATAAATGCATAACAAGTGATCAATCATGTATATACCATACATATATACATGTATTAACATTCACAAACACCAAAACACATCACACATACAAAATCATGCCAATTTCTTGCAAAATAAGCAAAGTTGCATAAACATGCAAAACCATCATCAAACATATACATATTCCCTCCTAGATGTTCATTAAGCATACTAAGATGAAAAGACATGTTTATGATAAGGAAACTTCACCCAAACCCCAAAGAAATTGGATGAGAGAGTTTAGGATTGGAGGCTAGACACCTCCCCTCTCTTGGATCACCCAAGCTTATGCTTAACCACTCTCACCTTAGATTGAATGATGATTCTTGGCCTCTAAATCTCTTCTCCTTGCTCGTGTTCTTCTTCTTGCTCTCCTAGGGTTTGCTCTTGGCTCTAAGCTCACAAACTCTAACTTCTCATGAAAAATGAATTGTGATACTATTCATTGGTTTGACTTGGTTACTTATACTACTCTCCATTGGATCATGAACCAAGCCCAATGGCTTAGGCCCATTAAGCTCTCACACGCCTCAAGCCCACTAACAAAGGTTTCGCTCACAAACTTGTGTTCGCGCTAAATAATTATAGGTCGCGTAAATAAATATTTAACACTAACCCAAAATATAAGCAAATATATAAAATATCGATTTACTAAAAATCGGGTCGTTACAACTCTACCCCCCTTAAAAGAATTTCGCCCTCGAAATTACCTAAGAGATAAAACAGAGAACGAACCCTCAACGCGGCATCTTCGGTTTCTTGCATACCGGACTCTTGTGACCTTCCTCGCCACAATTGAAACAAAACACTTTCACCCGACAAGCATCGGCCTTGTGCCCAAACTGTCCACAACTGAAACACTTGTCGCTTCTCCTCGGGCAATCATATGACATATGACCCCGCTCTCCACATTTGTAACAACTTCCACTTCCTTGCTTCTTCTTTCCACCTCCATTGCCCTTGTTCTCATACGGCTTACCACGATCCAAACCTTTTCCTTTCCTATCATTCAGAGCCTTATAGTAGTTGGTCTTGGCTTTGCTATCTTCATCACAAATCCTTGCCTTGGTCATAAGGGTCGGAAAATCCCTGATTTCAGAAAATCCAATCAAAAGCTTGATATCGGGATGAAGTCCACTCTCGAACTTGACACACTTATCTTCTTCGGCTTCCACCGTGTTGTAGTGTGGACTAAACACACACAAAGCTTCAAACTTAGCCGAATACTCGGCGACCGATAAATTTCCTTGCTTGAGCTCCATGAACTCGATCACTTTCTTATTCTTCACATCAGCCGGAAAGTACTTCCTTAAAAATTCCCTTTTGAAAGCTTCCCAAACGATGGCAACACCGTCCACTCCTATCCTGAGTCTCACATTCCTCCACCAAACGATTGCCTCCTCTCTAAGGGCATAAGTTCCCAAAGTAGTCTTGTTCTCCTCAGAACAACCCATTGCTTCAAAGATGATCTCAACCTCATCTAACCACTTGATAGCTCCCTCCGGGTTATAGCCCCCGGTAAACAGAGTTGGTTTATGCGACATAAACCTTTCCAATCTTTTCTCACTATCCCTTCCCGGGTCATTATCCCTTACCACCAATGTAGTCAAAGCAGTCAAAGCTTGTGCAATCTGAGCGTTGGTCCTAGCAGCAGCCATGATTCCTGAACGAATCACAACTCGACGTTAGAATGTATTAACAGTGTACCCAACACATGCTTCATACAAGAGAAAGAAAATCCTAATGGCTCACATGAACCGACCTGCTCTGATACCAACTATTGTAACACCCCGAACTAACTACCCTTAAAAACGTGATCTTAAAAACTTTTTAAAGATAAGTAGCCGGAGCGCTACGGAAAAACATTTTCTAAACGATCGTGCACATGACACGAAACGTCGCAGCGGAAAACATTAAATAATAAAGGATTTTCAAAGCAATGAACAAAATAGTTCAAAAGATAATTCATTAACATAAAACATAAGTTAAGATGTTCGCATCGATATACGACGGAATACAAACGATCCCCGACTCGATGTTACAAACTACCAGAGCACTAATATACATCACAACCAAACTAACTTAACAAAACTATACAAAGGTAGCCTACGCTAGCTCCTCACCAAAAGTGCTCCACACCAAAACGATCTGCAGCTAAAACTCGTCGAGACCTCGACCTGAATACCTGAACCCCCAAAGGTCCAGCACATAACAAATAGGTAGAGAGTTAGTAAACATAATCACATACATACGAATATAGAAACGCACCTATATTCAACCTATCACGTATTACTAACTCACACACATGCCTCGATAAGCAATACACCAGATAACACATACTCACAAATACACAACCAGATAGTTTCACGTCGTCTCGGACAACACAAAGAACTCACATAACACATAACACATAATTGCACATTTACTCAAATGCGACTAATGCCAAACATTCAATGTCATGCCAACCTAGACACGACTAATGCATGTGGTACCATCTTCTTTATCAAGGAACTTACCATTGATATCCTTCTTTATTGGACAAGTCCAATATCCTTCTTTATCAGACAAGTCTGATATCCCTAAGTAATGCATGAGTTTATGAATGCCATGCATTTACCAAACATATGATAATCACTTAGCACGAAGCTACTGCTCATTACATGGATAACATAATCCATTAAACTTCTTTATCAGACAAACTGATATTCTTCTTTATCGGACAACCCGATATACAAAAATACATATACTTCTTTGACATTTTATATAAATGCCATCACACAACACAAATATTAAACATGTATCAACAATCATGCAAGGATACCCTTAAACCATGATACAAGTGCCTAATCACACTTACAACCAATAACAAAAGTTGCAGGTTCAGTACTGTTCGCTAAGCGAAGCCGTAGCGAACAGGTAGCGAACTTATTCGCTAAGCGAAGCTCAGTTCGCTGTAGCGAACTACATCAGAGGATTACAGGTGCATGGCGAACAGGTAGCGAGCTTGTAGCGAACATGTTCGATGTAGCGAACTCCTGTTCGCTAAGCGAACTACACCAGAAAGAAAATATCTGTTCTTGAGTTTCTAAGGCGGTTTAACACTCAAATCCATCCAAAATACATTATAACATGTTATAAATGCATAACAAGTGATCAATCATGTATATACCATACATATATACATGTATTAACATTCACAAACACCAAAACACATCACACATACAAAATCATGCCAATTTCTTGCAAAATAAGCAAAGTTGCATAAACATGCAAAACCATCATCAAACATATACATATTCCCTCCTAGATGTTCATTAAGCATACTAAGATGAAAAGACATGTTTATGATAAGGAAACTTCACCCAAACCCCAAAGAAATTGGATGAGAGAGTTTAGGATTGGAGGCTAGACACCTCCCCTCTCTTGGATCACCCAAGCTTATGCTTAACCACTCTCACCTTAGATTGAATGATGATTCTTGGCCTCTAAATCTCTTCTCCTTGCTCGTGTTCTTCTTCTTGCTCTCCTAGGGTTTGCTCTTGGCTCTAAGCTCACAAACTCTAACTTCTCATGAAAAATGAATTGTGATACTATTCATTGGTTTGACTTGGTTACTTATACTACTCTCCATTGGATCATGAACCAAGCCCAATGGCTTAGGCCCATTAAGCTCTCACACGCCTCAAGCCCACTAACAAAGGTTTCGCTCACAAACTTGTGTTCGCGCTAAATAATTATAGGTCGCGTAAATAAATATTTAACACTAACCCAAAATATAAGCAAATATATAAAATATCGATTTACTAAAAATCGGGTCGTTACAACTCTACCCCCCTTAAAAGAATTTCGCCCTCGAAATTACCTAAGAGATAAAACAGAGAACGAACCCTCAACGCGGCATCTTCGGTTTCTTGCATACCGGACTCTTGTGACCTTCCTCGCCACAATTGAAACAAAACACTTTCACCCGACAAGCATCGGCCTTGTGCCCAAACTGTCCACAACTGAAACACTTGTCGCTTCTCCTCGGGCAATCATATGACATATGACCCCGCTCTCCACATTTGTAACAACTTCCACTTCCTTGCTTCTTCTTTCCACCTCCATTGCCCTTGTTCTCATACGGCTTACCACGATCCAAACCTTTTCCTTTCCTATCATTCAGAGCCTTATAGTAGTTGGTCTTGGCTTTGCTATCTTCATCACAAATCCTTGCCTTGGTCATAAGGGTCGGAAAATCCCTGATTTCAGAAAATCCAATCAAAAGCTTGATATCGGGATGAAGTCCACTCTCGAACTTGACACACTTATCTTCTTCGGCTTCCACCGTGTTGTAGTGTGGACTAAACACACACAAAGCTTCAAACTTAGCCGAATACTCGGCGACCGATAAATTTCCTTGCTTGAGCTCCATGAACTCGATCACTTTCTTATTCTTCACATCAGCCGGAAAGTACTTCCTTAAAAATTCCCTTTTGAAAGCTTCCCAAACGATGGCAACACCGTCCACTCCTATCCTGAGTCTCACATTCCTCCACCAAACGATTGCCTCCTCTCTAAGGGCATAAGTTCCCAAAGTAGTCTTGTTCTCCTCAGAACAACCCATTGCTTCAAAGATGATCTCAACCTCATCTAACCACTTGATAGCTCCCTCCGGGTTATAGCCCCCGGTAAACAGAGTTGGTTTATGCGACATAAACCTTTCCAATCTTTTCTCACTATCCCTTCCCGGGTCATTATCCCTTACCACCAATGTAGTCAAAGCAGTCAAAGCTTGTGCAATCTGAGCGTTGGTCCTAGCAGCAGCCATGATTCCTGAACGAATCACAACTCGACGTTAGAATGTATTAACAGTGTACCCAACACATGCTTCATACAAGAGAAAGAAAATCCTAATGGCTCACATGAACCGACCTGCTCTGATACCAACTATTGTAACACCCCGAACTAACTACCCTTAAAAACGTGATCTTAAAAACTTTTTAAAGATAAGTAGCCGGAGCGCTACGGAAAAACATTTTCTAAACGATCGTGCACATGACACGAAACGTCGCAGCGGAAAACATTAAATAATAAAGGATTTTCAAAGCAATGAACAAAATAGTTCAAAAGATAATTCATTAACATAAAACATAAGTTAAGATGTTCGCATCGATATACGACGGAATACAAACGATCCCCGACTCGATGTTACAAACTACCAGAGCACTAATATACATCACAACCAAACTAACTTAACAAAACTATACAAAGGTAGCCTACGCTAGCTCCTCACCAAAAGTGCTCCACACCAAAACGATCTGCAGCTAAAACTCGTCGAGACCTCGACCTGAATACCTGAACCCCCAAAGGTCCAGCACATAACAAATAGGTAGAGAGTTAGTAAACATAATCACATACATACGAATATAGAAACGCACCTATATTCAACCTATCACGTATTACTAACTCACACACATGCCTCGATAAGCAATACACCAGATAACACATACTCACAAATACACAACCAGATAGTTTCACGTCGTCTCGGACAACACAAAGAACTCACATAACACAAAACACATAATTGCACATTTACTCAAATGCGACTAATGCCAAACATTCAATGTCATGCCAACCTAGACACGACTAATGCATGTGGTACCATCTTCTTTATCAAGGAACTTACCATTGATATCCTTCTTTATTGGACAAGTCCAATATCCTTCTTTATCAGACAAGTCTGATATCCCTAAGTAATGCATGAGTTTATGAATGCCATGCATTTACCAAACATATGATAATCACTTAGCACGAAGCTACTGCTCATTACATGGATAACATAATCCATTAAACTTCTTTATCAGACAAACTGATATTCTTCTTTATCGGACAACCCGATATACAAAAATACATATACTTCTTTGACATTTTATATAAATGCCATCACACAACACAAATATTAAACATGTATCAACAATCATGCAAGGATACCCTTAAACCATGATACAAGTGCCTAATCACACTTACAACCAATAACAAAAGTTGCAGGTTCAGTACTGTTCGCTAAGCGAAGCCGTAGCGAACAGGTAGCGAACTTATTCGCTAAGCGAAGCTCAGTTCGCTGTAGCGAACTACATCAGAGGATTACAGGTGCATGGCGAACAGGTAGCGAGCTTGTAGCGAACATGTTCGCTGTAGCGAACTCCTGTTCGCTAAGCAAACTACACCAGAAAGAAAATATCTGTTCTTGAGTTTCTAAGGCGGTTTAACACTCAAATCCATCCAAAATACATTATAACATGTTATAAATGCATAACAAGTGATCAATCATGTATATACCATACATATATACATGTATTAACATTCACAAACACCAAAACACATCACACATACAAAATCATGCCAATTTCTTGCAAAATAAGCAAAGTTGCATAAACATGCAAAACCATCATCAAACATATACATATTCCCTCCTAGATGTTCATTAAGCATACTAAGATGAAAAGACATGTTTATGATAAGGAAACTTCACCCAAACCCCAAAGAAATTGGATGAGAGAGTTTAGGAATGGAGGCTAGACACCTCCCCTCTCTTGGATCACCCAAGCTTATGCTTAACCACTCTCACCTTAGATTGAATGATGATTCTTGGCCTCTAAATCTCTTCTCCTTGCTCGTGTTCTTCTTCTTGCTCTCCTAGGGTTTGCTCTTGGCTCTAAGCTCACAAACTCTAACTTCTCATGAAAAATGAATTGTGATACTATTCATTGGTTTGACTTGGTTACTTATACTACTCTCCATTGGATCATGAACCAAGCCCAATGGCTTAGGCCCATTAAGCTCTCACACGCCTCAAGCCCACTAACAAAGGTTTCGCTCACAAACTTGTGTTCGCGCTAAATAATTATAGGTCGCGTAAATAAATATTTAACACTAACCCAAAATATAAGCAAATATATAAAATATCGATTTACTAAAAATCGGGTCGTTACAGTATATACATGATTGATCACTTGTTATGCATTTATAACATGTTTGAATGTATTTTTGAGTGGATTCAAGGTTAAACCGCCTTATTAAAACTCAAGAACAGATATTTTTCTGGTGTAGTTCGCTAAGCGACCAGGAGTTCGCTGTAGCGAACATGTTCGCTGAAGCTCGCCAATGCTCGCCATGAGTAGGTGACTTCCTGGTAAGGTTCGCCATGTCTCGCTAAGCCCTCGCTTAGCGAAGGCCTCTGCGACAGCAATTTTTGTTAATGTTTGTAAAGTGTGTATATCCATGTATTTGGTTTCGTTTTGGTTTGGAATTATTATATGTTTAATAATCGTGTTGTGTGATGGCATTTATATAAAATGTCAAAGAAGTATATGTATTTTGTATATCGGGTTGTCCGATAAAGAAGAATATCAGTTTGTCTGATAAAGAAGTTTAATGGATTATGTTATCCATGTAGTGAGCAGTAGCTTCGTGCTAAGTGATTATCATATGTTTGGTAAATGCATGACATTCATAAATTCATGCATTATTTAGGGATATCAGACTTGTCTGATAAAGAAGGATATTGGACTTGTCCAATAAAGAAGGATATCAATGGTAAGTTCCTTGATAAAGAAGATGGTACCACATGCATTAGTCGTGTCTAGGTTGGCATGACATTGAATGTTTGGCATTAGTCGCATTTGAGTAAATGTGCAATTATGTGTTATGTGTTATGTGAGTTCTTTGTGTTGTCCGAAACGACGTGAAACTATCTGGTTGTGTATTTGTGAGTATGTGTTATCTGGTGTATTGCTTACTGAGGTATGTGTGTGAGTTAGTATTACGTGATAGGTTGAATAAAGGTGCGTTTCTATATTCGTATGTATGTGATTATGTTTACTAACTCTCTACCTAATTGTTATGTGCTGGACCTTTCGGGGTTCAGGTATTCAGGTCGTGGTTTCGATCGAGCTTTAGCTGCAGATCGTTTTGGTGTGGAGCACTTTTGGTGAGGAGCTAGTGTAGGCTACCTTTGTATAGTTCGTTAAGTTTAGTTTGGTTGTGATGTATATTAGTGCTCTGGTATTTGTAACATCGAGTCGGGGATCGTTTGTATTCCGTCGTATATCGATGCGAACATCTTAACTTATGTTTTATGCTAACGAATTATCTTTTGAACTATTTTGTTCATTGCTTTGAAAATCCTTTGTGTAATGTTTTCCGCTGCGACGTTTCGTGTCATGTGCACGATCGTTTTATAAAAATGTTTTCCGTAGCGCTCCGGCTACTTATCTTTAAAAAGTTTTTAAGATCACATTTTTAAGGGTAGTTAGTTCGGGGTGTTACATTTTCCATAAAGGTCTTCCAAGTAATAAGCACCGTTTTCGGTTTTGGCTCGGACTCGATAAGGTCCTTCTCAATTTGCCGCGAGTTTGCCCTCGCGGGAGTCTTTTTGATTACGTCGTAGTACTAGTGTACCAACGTCGAATTCTCGCTTGATGACCTTTTATCGTGCCGTTTTGCTATTTTTTGTTTCAAAGTTGCTTCTCGGAGGGCCGCGCCGTCCCGGAGTTCTTCCAAGAGGTCGAGCTCCTCTTTGAGCATTTCATGGTTGTCTTCCCCTTCGAGGGGTATTTCCGTTCGGAAGGAGGATGCCCCAGTTTCTACTGGAATTACGGCCTCTGTTCCGTATGTTAATCGGAAAGGCGTTTCTCCCGTCATAGAATGTGGAGTTGTTCGGTAGGACCAGAGTACGCTATGTAGTTCTTCTGTCCATTTCCCCTTCGCTTCGTCCAATCTCCTTTTAAGTCCTCGTAATATAACCTTGTTCGCGGCCTCGGCTTGGCCGTTTGTTTGAGGGTGTTCGACAGAGGTGAAATGCTGAGTTGTGCCTATCTTTGCCATAAACTCTCGCACTTTCTTGTCTGTGAATTGGGTCCCGTTATCTGTAATGACAACTTGAGGGATCCCAAATCTCGCAAGTATATTGCATTTGAAGAATCACAGCACATTGAATGTTGTGATGCTGGCGAGAGGTTCGACTGTTGGTGTAAGCCCTAGAGGCCAATTATTTATAATTGCATGATACTTCTATTGGATAATTTACTTATTAAATAAAGGCTTTTCTTTATTATGTTTATGTGTTAAATAATAATAGAGTCCCTAGAATAGTAAGTTCATTGAATGGAACGTTAAGTGTGACTTAATCGTGAGAGTTCATTACACATAAGAACACTATTCTTAAAACATCCGTAGTCGAGCTTTAATGTGAATTGGGATAACATCAAAACATAGAGACTATTATGTTGGTAGACTGATGATCACATCTCACGGATCATAGATAAAGAGTTATCAAGTCTTCACATAGATATAAATATTAAGAGTAATATTTATATCGGATTGACCCACCATGAGAATACTACATAGTATGTTATGAAAAGTCATAGGATATTCTCATAGTGATAAGTGGTGTATTCCACCCTTCGACCTGAAATCACTATGTTCCCTAGATGTAGGAGTGTAGTACTTTGTCTCTATTCAAAGTTATCCGTAACAGGATGACTATAAAGTTGGTTGATGGGTATTCCACGAATCATGCTGAGGGACATGAGTGACCTAGATGGAATTTACCCCTCCTACATAACAGGAGATATGTCTATGGGCCCAATATTGAACTTAACAAGGGTGACGTACTATGCCTTGTGTTCAATATAGACATAAGGGTAAAAGGGTAATTATACACATGAGTTTTATCACGGAAAGGTTTGTCAGATCACGTGACATTCTTGTGACTTGGGTAGCAGTGATGTGTTGCTAGATACCGCTCACTGTTTATA
This sequence comes from Trifolium pratense, assembly GCF_020283565.1. Taxonomy (NCBI): domain Eukaryota; kingdom Viridiplantae; phylum Streptophyta; class Magnoliopsida; order Fabales; family Fabaceae; genus Trifolium; species Trifolium pratense. Next base: position 58,890,232 of record NC_060062.1, on the reverse strand, counting down.
ATATTAAGAATAATATTTTTGCCAACGTTATAAGAACCTACAGGGTCACACACATAAGGACAGTCGATATGGAAGAAATAAGTAAGACTTATTTTGAGGGTGCGATTAGTGAAAAACGGTTTTGGGCTTAAGAAGACCAAACACCGTTTGGCCCAACTGACCACACAAGAAACTCTATAAATAAGAAGCTTGTGTAGTTCAGTGAGAGCTTGTTTTTTTCACAATTCATTTTTCAGAGAAACCTTAAAAGCTCTGAAACCCTAACCGCACTTCCTAAGCCTTCATCTTGTAGCAGCTAGCACTGAAAGTTGAAGACCTGTTCGTGTGGACTAGCTAGAGGTGCTGCCGTCGTGTGGTGCTTGTGATCAACGAATAGAAGCAAAGAGTTTGCTGTTTCAGTTCACCAAAAGGTATAATGTTTAACCCTGATCGTGACCATTCGCAAGGATCCATTGAAGGAAAAATTTAAAATTCCGCTGCGTTTTACACTCTGTTTTAAACACGATTTTCCTTCAGTGGTATCAGAGCCACTTGTGAAACCATGAATCGGTTTGTTGTTTTATTACTGTTTTATTAATATGGTTTTGAATCGGTATTAATAATAATAATAATAACAAGGATTAATAAAATTTGATTGATCAGTTTTAAAATATATATGTGATATATATTTCTGATACGACGCATCGGTGTATGTGATACATTGATCGTGTCATTCATTCGAATGTTTGAGTGATTGGCGTTTAATTTGGATGATTGTGAGCGTGAGCTTCGGAACCGTTTATGGTGAAACATCATATATCCGATCGTTCATCTAGAACTAGCAGTCCTGAAACGTTTTGATGAATGGTGGTTGTATTAGGGTTTATAACAATACAAGTGTTGTGTTGTTATATAAACAGAACATATTGTTCATTGAAAGTTTTAAGTGATTGTCGTGAGCATGGATGATTGTGAGCGTGAGCTTCGGAACCGATAACTGGTGAAGCATCATATATCCAATCGTCTATGGTGAACAAAATCCTGAAACGTTTTGATGAATGATTACTGTATTAATTTTGTAACAATACAAGGGTTGTCTTGTTATACAAACAGAGTACGACTAGGGTTTATATCTGAAGCATCAATTGTTGGTGCGATTAGGATTCATTGATGAAGTGTTCATCGAAATTTAGAGGAACCCCCGGCTAACTGCGTAAGGTGATCAATCATGGTATTTTATTAATTGGACTAATTTAATAATAATAAATTATGTGTTTATTGTCATTAAAGTTGCATGATGAATGGTTATGGCCTTAGTTCTTCTTTTCGTTTTATTTGGGATTTAAATACGGCCTGCGTGTCGTGCCTCTCTTATATTCTCTTGATGTAATTTCTTTTCTCATCTCACTCCCTCGTATGAACACGAGTTTCTTGTAGCGATGTAATATAAGATTAGCAAATAGGACAGGAAGGACAGCAGTGAAGATCTATCTTGGAGAAGTATAGGTCGTTCTTAGATATAGCATAGGTTCTCTCATTGGCTTGAGGGAACAATCACGCTAGGGGCCATAACCATGTCACTTTATTATATTATGTATATTGATGCATGTTATGTATGGAGTGACGTCATTGTATGTAAGCCGTGGTAAGGTGAGATCAAATTAATTATAAAAAGCCCTCAAAGAAATTAATATTAAGTTTTATCGCTTTCCAACGAATAGCGCCCTTCAAGATCAATATCGATCAATGTAGGTTTTGCCAATGCGAAGTGCATTGTCAATATTGATAAGTTGCGGTGAGGTAATTTGTTTATCCGATCGCTATTTAATGGGTCTAACTTAACTAAAGAAAATATAATAAGATTATATGACTTTAGAAGCAAGTATTGGGTTATTCCATGTGATGGATTAGAATAAGCGTTATTCACCCAATAGAAAGGATATGAGAGTTGTATGAGATACAATTGGAAAGGAGTTTCCTACCTAAATAACTAAGTTTTGTGTAATCAGCCCAACGATAACTTAAAACGAAGTGAAATATGGATCTCATTCTCACTAGAAAATCTTCCAACGGGATTTTCCGAATCAAATGTCGAGGGTCATTTGTTTTGAGTAAAATAGTGGGAGCACATGTTTAATTAAAGGCCTAATTAAATGTGTATTAAAATTGTTCAATACTTATATTTTCACTTTTACAATTGTAGATCACCATGTCAAACACCAATACTTCGAACAACATTTTGCGAAGCATTCTTGACAAAGAGAAATTGTCTGGGACAAATTTTCTTGATTGGCATCGTAACTTGAGGATAGTCCTCATGCACGAGAAAAAGCTGTATGCTATTGAGGAACCCCAACCTAACCCTGAGGATGAACCTGCGGCTAATGCTCCTAAGGCTCAAAGGGATGCTTATCAGAAGCGTCTTGATGATGCCATGGATGCAAAGTGCCTAATGCTGGCTACCATGACCTTTGAGCTTCAGAAGCAACATGAGGACATGAATGCGTTCGATATGATCGAACACTTGAAGACGCTCTACCAAGAGCAAGCCAGGATTGAGAGGTTTGAGGTTTCCAAAGCCCTGTTTTCAGCCAAGCTATCTGAGGGATCTCTAGTAAGTCCACATGTGCTCAAGATGATTGGGTACGTGGGGAACTTAGAAAAATTGGGATTTCCACTCGGAAATGAGCTTGCAACTGATCTGATCCTGCAATCGTTGCCGGAGAGTTTTAATCAGTTTGTTCTGAACTTCACCATGTCGGACATGGAGAAGACTCTGCCACAACTACTAGGCATGTTGAGGCAAGCTGAGCAGAACATGAAAACAAAAAGGAAGTCCAACCATGTTCTTATGATTGGCAATGGAAACAAAGGGAAGGGCAACAAAGGGAAGGGAGGCAAAGGGAAGGGCAAGGAAGTTGCCAAACCCAAACCTACCCCTAAAGCTTTGAAGCCCACTGGGGGAGTTGCAAAGGAGGGTAGGTGCTTCCACTGTAACAAGACTGGACATTGGAAGAGGAACTGCCCGAAATACCTGGAAGATAAAAAGAATGGAGTAGAGAGCTCCAATTCAGCAGGTATCTTTGTTATTGAAATTAATTTATCTACTTCTTCTACATGGGTATTAGATACCGGATGTGGTTCTCACATTTGTACTAATGTGCAGGGGCTGCAAAGGAGTAGAGGATTGGCTAAAGGTGAAGTCGTCCTACGAGTGGGAAATGGAGCAAGAGTTGCCGCATTAGCTGTAGGAGTTTTTAATTTGACTTTACCTTCTGGTTTAATAATACAGTTAGAGAACTGTTTTTATGTACCTGCCATTAGCAGGAATATTATTTCTGTTTCTTGTTTGGATAAACTTGGCTTTTCATTTATAATAAAGAACAATTGTTGCTCCATTTATTTAAATGATATCTTTTATGCCACAGCACAAATGAGTAATGGATTATATATTCTTGATCTTGAAATGTCAATTTATAACATTGATACAAAAAGGATTAAACCTAATGAGTTAAATCCTACATACCTTTGGCACTGTCGTTTAGGCCATATAAATGAGAAACGCATTTCCAAGCTCCATAAAGATGGGCTCTTGGATTCATTTGATTATGAATCTTTTGAAACATGCAGATCTTGCTTATTGGGAATAATGACAAAGACCTCATTCACTGGTAAAGGTGAAAGGGCAAGTGATCTCTTGGCTCTCATACATACTGATGTATGTGGACCATTGAACACACATGCTAGAGGAGGTTTTCAGTACTTCATCACATTTACCGATGACTACAGTAGATATGGGTATGTATACCTAATGAAGCATAAGTCGGAATCCTTTGAAAAGTTCAAAGAATTTAAAAATGAAGAACAAAACCAACTAGGAAAGAAAATCAAAACCCTTCGATCAGATAGAGGAGGTGAGTATTTAAGCCTAGAGTTTGATGACCATCTAAAAGAGTGTGGGATCTTATCCCAACTCACTCCTCCTGGAACACCACACTGGAATGGTGTGTCTGAGAGAAGAAACCGAACCTTGTTGGACATGGTGTGGTCTATGATGAGTCACGCTGATCTTCCAAACTCCTTTTGGGGACACGCCCTATTAACAGCAGCTTATACACTTAACCGTGTTCCTTCTAAAACGGTTGAAAAGACACCATATGAGATGTGGAGTGGCAAGAAACCACATATGTCTTACTTAAAGATTTGGGGTTGCGAAGTTTATGTAAGACGCCAAATTTCTACTAAACTTGAACCTAAATCTGACAAGTGTTTCTTTGTGAGATATCCTAAAGAGACAAAAGGATATCACTTCTACAATCCTTCTGAGGGCAAAGTGTTTGTCGCTCGAACAGGAGTATTCCTAGAAAAGGACTTTGTTTCCAAAGGAATCAGTGGGAGGAAAGTAGATCTTGAAGAAATTCACGATCCACAAAGTAATGACACACCAATGGAGGAACAAGAGCGGGATGCACAAGATGTTGTGACAGAGAATCCTGCTCATGTAACACAAGAACCACGTAGGTCTAACAGGATACGTCAAGAACCTGAAAGATATGGATATCTCATATCGGAACAAGGTGATGTATTACTCATGGATCAAGATGAGCCTGTGACTTACCAAGAGGCCATTACTGGCCCTGAATCTGAGAAGTGGCTTGAAGCCATGAAATCTGAAATGGATTCCATGTACACAAATCAAGTTTGGAACTTGGTGGAAGCTCCTGATGGGATTAAACCCATAGGATGCAAGTTGTAACACCCCGAACTAACTACCCTTAAAAGACGTGATCTTAAAAACTTTTTAAAGATAAGTAGCCGGAGCGCTACGGAAAACATTTTCAAAAACGATCGTGCGCATGACACGAAACGTCGCAGCGGAAAACATAATCATAAAGGATTTTCAAAGCAATGAACAAAATAGTTCAAAAGATAATTCATTTGCATAAAACATAAGTTAAGATGTTCACATCGATATACGACGGAATACAAACGATCCCCGACTCGATGTTACAATTACCAGAGCACTAATATACATCACAACCCAACTAAACTTAACAAAACTATACAAAGGTAGCCTACACTAGCTCCTCACCAAAAGTGCTCCACACCAAAACGATCTGCAGCTAAAGCTCGATCGAAACCACGACCTGAATACCTGAACCCCCAAAGGTCCAGCACATAACAATTAGGTAGAGAGTTAGTAAACATAATCACATACATACGAATATAGAAACGCACCTATATTCAACCTATCACATATTACTAACTCACACACATGCCTCAATAAGCAATACACCAGATAACACATACTCACAAATACACAACCAGATAGTTTCACGTCGTTTCGGACAACACCAAGAACTCACATAACACATAACACATAATTGCACATTTACTCAAATGCGACTAATGCCAAACATTCAATGTCATGCCAACCTAGACACGACTAATGCATGTGGTACCATCTTCTTTATCAAGGAACTTACCATTGATATCCTTCTTTATTGGACAAGTCCAATATCCTTCTTTATCAGACAAGTCTGATATCCCTAAATAATGCATGAATTTATGAATGTCATGCATTTACCAAACATATGATAATCACTTAGCACGAAGCTACTGCTCACTACATGGATAACATAATCCATTAAACTTCTTTATCAGACAAACTGATATTCTTCTTTATCGGACAACCCGATATACAAACATACATATACTTCTTTGACATTTTATATAAATGCCATCACACAACACAATTATTAAACATATAATAATTCCAAACCAAAACGAAACCAAATACATGGATACACACACTTCACAAACATCAGCAAAAATTGTTGTCACAGAGGCCTTCGCTAAGCGAGGGCTTAGCGAGACATGGCGAACCTCACCAGGAAGTCACCTGCTCATGGCGAGCATTGGCGAGCTTCAGCGAACATGTTCGCTACAGCGAACTCCTGGTCGCTTAGCGAACCACACCAGAAAAATATCTGTTCTTGAGTTTCAATAAGGCGGTTTAACCTTGAATCCACTCAAAAATCCATCTAGACATGTTATAAATTCTTATAAACAGCTAATTCAAGCATATATGGTATCAAGGAACATTAATCATCCCTTCCAAACATCCAAATACATCAAACAATCAAAATCATGTCAATTTCTTGCAAAATAAGCAAAGTTGCATAAACATGCAAAACCATCATCAAACATATACATATTCCCTCCTAGATGTTCATTAAGCATACTAAGATGAAAAGACATGTTTATGATAAAGAAACTTCACCCAAACCCCAAAGAAATTGGATGAGAGAGTTTGGGAATGGAGGCTAGACACCTCCCCTCTCTTGGATCACCCAAGCTTATGCTTAACCACTCTCACCTTAGATTGAACGATGATTCTTGGCCTCTAAATCTCTTCTCCTTGCTCGTGTTCTTCTAGCTCTCCTAGGGTTTGCTCTTGGCTTCTAAGCTCACAAACCTCAAACTTCTCATGAAAAATGAATTGTGATACTATTCCTTGGTTTGACTTGGTACTTATACCACTCTCTATTGTCATGAACCAAGCCCAATTGGCTTAGGCCCATTAAGCTTCTATCACACGCCCCAAGCCCACTAACACGACAAAGGTTTCGCTCACAAACTTATGTTCGCGATAAATAATTATACGTCGCGTAAATAAATATTTAACACTAACCCAAAATATATGCAATATATAAAATATCGATTTACTAAAAATCGGGTCGTTACACAAGTGGGTCTTCAAGAAGAAGACTGACATGGATGGAAAGGTACAGACCTACAAAGCGCGATTGGTTGCTAAAGGTTTCAAACAAATTCATGGGGTAGACTATGATGAAACATTTTCACCAGTTGCGATGATCAAATCCATTCGGATCTTACTTGCCATCGCTGCATACTATGATTATGAAATCTGGCAGATGGATGTAAAAACTGCCTTCCTTAATGGGAGTCTCCTTGAGGATGTGTATATGACACAACCTGAAGGCTTTTGCATTCCAGGAGAAGCCAAAAAGATATGCAAATTACAGCGATCAATCTACGGATTGAAGCAAGCTTCCAGAAGTTGGAATCTTCGTTTTGATGAAACTGTAAAACAGTACGGATTCATTCAAAATGAAGATGAGCCTTGTGTTTACAAGAAGGTTAGTGGGAGCATAGTCGCATTCCTAGTATTATATGTAGATGACATATTACTAATAGGAAACGACATCCCTACCTTGCAACAAATTAAAACTTGGTTAGGGAATTGCTTTTCTATGAAAGATCTGGGTGAAGCAGCCTATATATTAGGAATAAGAATCTATAGAGATAGATCACAAAAACTGCTTGGCCTAAGCCAGAGTACATACATAGATAAAGTGTTAAGACGCTTTAATATGCATGATTCCAAGAAAGGATTCATTCCTATGCAACATGGCATTTGTCTTTCAAAGACACAGTCTCCTTCATCTAAGGAAGAAAGGGACCGCATGAGTAAGATCCCTTATGCATCGGCTATAGGATCTATCATGTATGCCATGATATGTACTCGACCAGATGTTTCATATGCCTTAAGCGCAACAAGCCGTTATCAGTCTGATCCTGGTGAGGCTCATTGGGTGGCTGTCAAGAACATCCTTAAATACTTAAGGAGGACTAAAGACTCATTCCTAATATATGGAGGCCAAGAAGAGCTAAATGTAATTGGTTACACTGATGCTAGCTTCCAAACAGATAGGGATGACTTTAGGTCGCAATCAGGCTATGTGTTTTGCATAAATGGTGGCGCTGTGAGCTGGAAGAGTTCAAAGCAAGATACAGTTGCTGATTCTACAACCGAAGTTGAGTACATCGCTGCATCAAATGCAGCAAAGGAAGCTGTTTGGATAAAGAAGTTCATTACTGAACTTGGCATATTCCCTAGCATTGTGGATCCCATTGAATTATTTTGTGACAACAATGGTGCAATCGCACAAGCTAAGGAACCTAGATGTCACCAAAAGTCCAAACACATACTCAGGCGCTATCATCTTATTCGAGAAATAATTGATAGAGGAGATGTGAAAATATGCAGAGTACCAACACTTGACAATGTTGCTGATCCACTTACAAAGCCTCTTGCTCAACCGAAGCATGAGGGCCACACTAGGGGCATAGGTATTAGGAGTATGCCTGATTGGCTCTAGTGCTAGTGGGAGATTGTTGGTGTAAGCCCTAGAGGCCAATTATTTATAATTGCATGATACTTGTATTGGATAATTTACTTATTAAATAAAGGCTTTTCTTTATTATGTTTATGTGTTAAATAATAATAGAGTCCCTAGAATAGTAAGTTCATTGAATGGAACGTTAAGTGTGACTTAATCGTGAGAGTTCATTACACATAAGAACACTATTCTTAAAACATCCGTAGTCGAGCTTTAATGTGAATTGGGATAACATCAAAACATAGAGACTATTATGTTGGTAGACTGATGATCACATCTCACGGATCATAGATAAAGAGTTATCAAGTCTTCACATAGATATAAATATTAAGAGTAATATTTATATCGGATTGACCCACCATGAGAATACCACATAGTATGTTATGAAAAGTCATAGGATATTCTCATAGTGATAAGTGGTGTATTCCACCCTTCGACCTGAAATCACTATGTTCCCTAGATGTAGGAGTGTAGTACTTTGTCGCCATTCAAAGTTATCCGTAACAGGATGACTATAAAGTTGGTTGATGGGTATTCCACGAATCATGCTGAGGGACATGAGTGACCTAGATGGAATTTACCCCTCCTACATAACAGGAGATATGACTATGAGCCCAATATTGAACTTAACAAGGGTGATGTACTATGCCTTGTGTTCAATATAGACATAAGGGTAAAAGAGTAATTATACACATGAGTTTTATCACGGAAAGGTTTGTCAGATCACGTGACATTCTTGTGACTTGGGTAGCAGTGATGTGTTGCTAGATACCGCTCACTGTTTATAATATTAAGAATAATATTATTGCCAACGTTATAAGAACCTACAGGGTCACACACATAAGGACAGTCGATATGGAAGAAATAAGTAAGACTTATTTTGAGGGTGCGATTAGTGAAAAACGGTTTTGGGCTTAAGAAGACCAGACACCGTTTTGGGCTTAAGAAACTCTATAAATAAGAAGCTTGTGTAGTTCAGTGAGAGCTTGTTTTTTTCACAATTCGTTTTTCAGAGAAACCTTAAAAGCTCTGAAACCCTAACCGCACTTCCTAAGCCTTCATCTTGTAGCAGCTAGCACTGAAAGTTGAAGACCTGTTCGTGTGGACTAGCTAGAGGTGCTGCCGTCGTGTGGTGCTTGTGATCAACGAATAGAAGCAAAGAGTTTGCTGTTTCAGTTCACCAAAAGGTATAACGTTTAACCCTGATCATGACCATTCGCAAGGATCCATTGAAGGAAAAATTTAAAATTCCGCTGCGTTTTACACTCTGTTTTAAACACGATTTTCCTTCATCGACTTCGATCCATTTTGTGAAGTAGTCGACAGCTACTATTAGGTATTTGTTCTGTCCTGCTGCCGTCGGAAATGGTCCTAGGAGATCCATCCCCCACCAAGAAAAGGGCCACGGGGATGAGAGTGTCTTTAGCTCGTTTGGTGGGGCCAAATGCATATCCCCGTGTTGTTGGCATTTATCGCATTTTTTGACGTGCTCTTTTGCGTCTGCCTGCATGGTGGGCCAATAAAATCCTGCTCGCAAAGCCTTTCTGGCCAAGGAGCGTCCACCAATGTGTTGGCCGTTTATTCCTTCGTGGATTTCGCTGAGGATCGAGCTTACTTCGCTTTCCTCGACGCATCTCAGCAGAGGGATGGAAAATCCTCGGCGATACATTTTCCCATTAAGGATTACGTATGTGCAGGCTCTTTTTTTGACTTTAGCTGCCTCTTTTTTGTCAATTGGGAGGTTTCCTGTGTTCAAAAATTCGAACACGGGTGTCATCCAACTGTTGGCGTTGATTTCGCATATTAGGAACACCTCAGAAGGTTTTGTTATACTCGGTTTGGATAGCGTTTCCTGAATAAGCGATTGATTTCCGCCTTTCTTCTTCTTCTTCGTAATTGCGAGCTTCGATAGAATATCCGCTCTTGCATTGTGTTCGCGAGGGACATGCTTAACTTCGGCCTGCTTGAACTTGGTTAGTTTTTCCTTGATCAAGTTCAAGTATTCCGTGAGTCGCTCATCTTTTGTTTGGTATTCCCCGGCTATTTGTGATGCGACGAGTTGTGAGTTTGTGAATATCTTAATCTCCTCGGCTTCCATATCCTGAGCCAACCTTAACCCTGCCAAGAAGGCTTCGTACTCGGCTTGGTTGTTTGTGGTTAGAAAGGCGAGCTCGAGTGAGACTTCTATGAGCACTCCTTCGCTGTTTTCGAGCATTATTCCTGCACCACTCCCTTGTGGATTCGAGGATCCATCCACGAAGATGGCCCGTTTGTTTTTGTCCGGGGTAGATGGTGTGGTCATCTCGGTCACGAAGTCTGCTAACACTTGGGCTTTTAAAGCCTTTCTGCTTTCGAAAAAGATTTCAAATTCAGACAACTCGAGCGACCATTTTAGCATTCGTCCCGTCATGTCCGGCCTCGCGAGGAGTTGCTTAATTGGTTGATCGGTTCGAACAACGATGAAATGAGCTAAGAAATAATGTCTCAACTTCCTCGCGGCCATGACTACTGCTAGGGCCGTTTTTTCAATCTGTAAGTACCGGAGTTCTGGTCCTTGCAGAGCCTTACTCACAAAATAGACGGGTTTCTGCCCTTGCTCGGTTTCTCTTATGAGAACGGCGCTAATGGCCTCCGATGCTACGGCAACGTAAAGGTATAGGGTTTCCCCTTAATTGGGTCGTGTTAGGACTGGGGGTTCAGATAATGCTCGTTTTAAGTGTTGTAGCGCGTCCTCGCATTCCTTCGTCCATTAGAATGCGGATTCTTTTCGAAGTAATTTGAATAAGGGTAGCGCGTGTTGAGCGGATTTTGCGACATAACGAGATAAGGCTGTGAGCATCCCATTTAGTGATTGGATTGATTTCTTCGAGTCCGGTGTAGGAAACTCAAAAAATGCTCTGCATTTGTCGGGGTTAGCTTCCATTCCTCTTTCGGTTAAGTAAAATCCGAGGAATTTCCCAGCTTTTACACCAAACGTGCATTTTTCGGGATTGAATCTCATGTTAAACTTTCTCGCTTGGTCGAACACTCTTTTCAAGTGGGCTGTATGATCGACTTCCTCGTCGGATTTGACGATCATATCATCCATGTACACTTCGAGCATGTCTCCGATTTCATTATTGAAGACTTTGTTCATCATCCTTTGGTATGTGGCGCCTGCGTTTTTTAGCCCGAAAGGCATTACGTTGTAATAATAATTACCGGATTCGGTCATAAATGCTGTTTTCTTTTTATCGATTTCAGCCATTTTTATTTGATTATAACCCGAGTACGCGTCCATAAACGATAGTAATTTAAATCCTGATGAATTATCTACTAATTTGTCTATGTTAGTGATGGAATATTTCGCAAGTGAACGAATTACCACGTAGTAATAAAAATATCGATCCACAGGGATTGTGTGATTAAACTAGTCGAATCGTGTTCATAGACATTATACAGAAAATACACATAAATTGGGGGTATGTTGAGTGATGAATTGTGAGAAAACGTGCTTTGATATAATGGAAAGGCGAGGTAGAATCATCGGAATCGCCTAGTCTATAGTTAAACCACATGCAATCTACTATACCATAGGAATCTACTCAAGTGTTCACAACTAGATCGACAAATTAGTGAATCGCAATCTCTTGTCAAAATCCACTCTATTCGTTGTCGATACTCCCCCCGATCTCTCGGGCGGAAGCTACCTACAACGAATGATATTAACGCGCGTCAATCGTTCGCTACACTCTATGCCTCAATCTCTCGACCGGAGACACTCGAGTGCTCAATGCAATTCAGTTCAGAAATTAAATCAATACTCTCGCACGTGACTTAACTCGAAATCATTACAACACTAATGAAGGATTATAAAGCATTATGCATCGAATTGCATTAAATCAACACTATGGAAAGAGTAGATTCTTACACATATAGCAGATTACAGCTGATCTATCTACATCCTAGACTATCCTAGATCCTACCTCCAAAGAAGCTTAGCTCCTCATCTTCCTTTGTTCGCGTCCGAGCTTCAATGTCATGGCTTGTGAATCCATGCTATCGATGTGCTTGGAGCTATCCTCTGGAGTCTTGAATCCCAATCTTGAAGTTTCCAAACCCAGAATGTAGATCAAAGTTGCAGAATTTTCCAACCCCGATCCAGAAAACTGATTTTTCCATATATACTGACTGCAACCACGCTGCGCGTGAGATCTACCACGCTGCGCGTGGTTGCTGAAATTAACACTACGCTGCGCGTGAGATCTACCACGCTGCGCGTGGTTGCTGAAATTAACACTACGCTGCGCGTGATAGATCTCACGCCGCGCGTGACTAAGTCAGTGAGCAAGTCTTCTCAGGTCAGAGTTTCACGCCGCGCGTGGACAGTCCCCACGCTGCGCGTGATCAAAGCTGGTTTTTGGTCTCTCTGTGATAAGCATCACGCTGCGCGTGATGGACCACGCCCCCAGCGTAGTGAAAATCATCCATTTCCTGCAATTTTTCCTGTTTTCTTGCAAAACAAGTAATCAAGCTTATGGTTAGATTTCTCTTATATTTATTGCTAAAAACCTACTAAAATGCATCTAATGTTGCTAAAATAGGCATGGATTAGAGAGTGTGACGATTTGTCATCACAACCCCAAACTTAAACCTTTCCTTGTCCTCAAGGAAACAACTTTTACCTCAAGCTTTTGTGTCAAGACTTTGGCATTTTCCTTAAATTCACTCGAATCATACATACGTGAGAATCACCTGATGATCAATGCTCCACCTGCAAACAATGCTCAATTGCACAATCGTTCCCGCAAGACATTTTCAAGTAGTTCACACTTTTCGACCAAGGCTCTATGATTTCATCACACTACTCACATGCACTCTTCAGTTTTTTTGGTAATTCACTCAAATCAACACATCAATGCAAGTCAACAATAATTTTGCAAGTAGTCTAAGAATTCATTCGGTTCACTTTGTGCACACACATTAGAGGTCTTTTAGGGTTATAACGTGGCTTGGCTAGGGTGGATGGTGACATTTTGGGATAAGTAGTAGAAAAACTTGGAGTTAGATCCCCCTATTAGTCAAAGAACATTTTCATAAAACCAAACCCCTTTTGAAATATAGTGGACTAGAGAACTTTTTCAAAACATCAAACAAAGTTTTGCAATTCTTTGAATTCAAGGTTATCACTTCTTTTCTATATTTTTTTTTTTTTTAATTTTCACATTCATTCATCCTTTTTTTTTTTTTTCATTTTCTTTCTTTTCTCTTCTTCTTTGCCTTGCAATTTTTGAAATTTTTGAAAAATTATTCAATCAACACTTTTATAAGTTCTCTAGTAGTACCCTCACCCCAAACTTTATTTGTTGCTAATTCCAAAGAGCAACCCCAAACTTAGTGGTGAGCAATGCGCATCAACCACTAATTAGGTGCCTAACCTCCAAGAAAGTCATTCCTTTTTTTTTTCATCAAAAATTTCTTAAGGTTGTGCCAAATAACATTTTCTTTTTCAGCTCAAATTGGTTAAGCAAAGGATAATTATATGTAAGGGTGGATAGAAAGGCTCAAAGGTACCAAGGAACATGCCTCGTGTGTGCTACAAAAGTACCAATCAAATAAAAAGACGACAAGCAAAATCGAGAGACAATACATGAGTGGATATCACACATAGAAGAAAAAGGAGTGTTTGGCTCAATACCTCTCGGTTGGGTCGAATCAAAGAACCGGTCAAAAAGTATGCGTTCCTTTCCTTTGCCTCTTGATCACATGAGTGCAACAAGCTATTGCACTGCAAGTTTCACAAATCACACACGGAGAAAATCAAGTAATTGATACTCAAGTAACTAGAAGGAACATGCCAAAGTATTGAAACAAACTCTAAAAGTAAAAACCATTCCATAATCATACAAAAGAAGATTCAAATTCAGAGTTAAAATAGTACATCCAGCCAAATCCAAGCAACATCAAATTATTATTACAAACCAACGAAAGTAAAGTAGCATAAGAGTGAAAGAGAAGAAAAGACCGTAAACTCATGGGTTGCCTCCCATGAAGCGCTTCTTTCTCGTCATTAGCTTGACGCTTCATCCTCACAAGTTAGGGAGGATACTTCAAATTTGACTCAACCCGGCTCCTCTTGTTCTCTTCATTCAAAGGAGCAATATTAATATCAATAGGTAATGATTTCACACTTCCCGAATCACTCTTGAGATCTTCCCCTTTGGTCTTCAAATTGGTTCTTTCCTTCTTACTAGACCGTGATGGAGATTTCTTAGAACCTTTCTTCACCGAAGCTTTAAATGTTGAAGTGGAAGACTTTTGAGGATTGACAACCGGATCGGGCTCTTCTTCTTTGGCCATCTTGTGCAAACAATAGATAGGAACCACACCATCCAAGTCCCATCCTAGGTCGTCATTCACTTTCTCCGCTTCTTTTAACAAGTCATTCTCTTCTAGTGGAGTGAGCAAATCACTTATGATCACGGGTTTCCTAGAGTCGCCACCCAAAGACACATACTTCCATTTAGGAGGAAGTTCTTTCAATTCCGGTGGCTTTTTTATTGCCTTTGGCTCTTTCTCCTCTTCTAGGGGGTTATCCAAGTTTTGAAGAAAAATTTCAATCTCATGATCCCACTCTTCTTCTTTCTCATCTTTTACCACTTCCTCTAGCACTTCCACTTTGAAACATTCGGATACCACTCCACAAAATTCAAGGTCTTGGTTATTGATCTTCTTCATCCTAGGATAAGGCATTCTAGCATATGGTGAAGGAACTTGAAACTTGGGGCCCTTCACAAGAGGTTTCTTGCCTTTCTTGGCACTAGACTCACTCTCCACTCTCTTTGCAACTTCACCCTCATAAGCTTTTTCTTCCTTATTTTTTTCTTCTTCCTTATTTTCTTTTCTATCTTCAACTACACCATCCCTCATCTTTTCAACTACACCATTTTTACTCTCATCCTTCTTAGGATTCTCCACTACTTCTTGTGATGAAACTTCTCTACTCCTCAAATTAATGGAATTACAACTTTCATTACGAAGATCCGTGGTGTTTCCATAAAAACCACTTTGAGTTTGTAGAGAAGAGACTTGCCTTGCTAGTTGACCAATTTGATTTTCGAGATTTTTGATGGAGGCTTCATGACGTTCGCTTGACACTTCTTGGTTTGCCTTCATCACCTCAAAATTGCCTTGAGTCATCTTCATGGCTAAGATAAGAGTATCTTCAAAAGATTCAAGGTGATCTTCATCATGTTGATCTTGAGGAAATGCTTGATTCAGATTAGCTCCATAAGAACAATTCATGTGATTCTTCACTCCAAGATTGAAGGTGTTGAAATGAGGATTAATTTGAGAGGTTGCTTGCACCATACATTGAGCTTCTAGTTGTTTGATAATGATTTGTAGAAAGACATTATTGAACTTGCAACTAGTTAAGAGTGCCTCTTGATTGTATGATTCAAACATATCTTCCTTCCGCTTTACGATTTGCTCGTGCTGCTGTCTCAATTTCAGAATCGAAATCCAGCTTAATTGGACCTGTTCTCCGCATGCACAATGAAACACACAAGTAGAACGCTCCGGGAGAAAAATATAAAACAGAAAAATAAGGAAAACACAGAAAATATGAACACTATTGCCTTGTCGAATCAATCACAATCCCCGGCAACGGCGCCAAAAACTTGATGGAATATTTCGCAAGTAAACGAATTACCACGTAGTAATAAAAATATCGATCCACAGGGATTGTGTGATTAAACTAGTCGAATCGTGTTCATAGACATTATACAGAAAATACACATAAATTGGGGGTATGTTGAGTGATGAATTGTGAGAAAACGTGCTTTGATATAATGGAAAGGCGAGGTAGAATCATCGGAATCGCCTAGTCTATAGTTAAACCACACGCAATCTACTATACCATAGGAATCTACTCAAGTGTTCACAACTAGATCGACAAATTAGTGAATCGCAATCTCTTGTCAAAATCCACTCTATTCGTTGTCGATACTCCCCCGATCTCTCGGGCGGAAGCTACCTACAACGAATGATATTAACGCGCGTCAATCGTTCGCTACACTCTATGCCTCAATCTCTCGACCGGAGACACTCGAGTGCTCAATGCAATTCAGTTCAGAAATTAAATCAATACTCTCGCACGTGACTTAACTCGAAATCATTACAACACTAATGAAGGATTATAAAGCATTATGCATCGAATTGCATTAAATCAACACTATGGAAAGAGTAGATTCTTACACATATAGCAGATTACAGCTGATCTATCTACATCCTAGACTATCCTAGATCCTACCTCCAAAGAAGCTTAGCTCCTCATCTTCCTTTGTTCGCGTCCGAGCTTCAATGTCATGGCTTGTGAATCCATGCTATCGATGTGCTTGGAGCTATCCTCTGGAGTCTTGAATCCCAATCTTGAAGTTTCCAAACCCAGAATGTAGATCAAAGTTGCAGAATTTTCCAACCCCGATCCAGAAAACTGATTTTTCCATATATACTGACTGCAACCACGCTGCGCGTGAGATCTACCACGCTGCGCGTGGTTGCTGAAATTAACACTACGCTGCGCGTGAGATCTACCACGCTGCGCGTGGTTGCTGAAATTAACACTACGCTGCGCGTGATAGATCTCACGCCGCGCGTGACTAAGTCAGTGAGCAAGTCTTCTCAGGTCAGAGTTTCACGCCGCGCGTGGACAGTCCCCACGCTGCGCGTGATCAAAGCTGGTTTTTGGTCTCTCTGTGATAAGCATCACGCTGCGCGTGATGGACCACGCCCCCAGCGTAGTGAAAATCATCCATTTCCTGCAATTTTTCCTGTTTTCTTGCAAAACAAGTAATCAAGCTTATGGTTAGATTTCTCTTATATTTATTGCTAAAAACCTACTAAAATGCATCTAATGTTGCTAAAATAGGCATGGATTAGAGAGTGTGACGATTTGTCATCAGTTAGGTAAAGGGTAAGCGTCTTTAGGGCAAGCCCTATTAAGATCGGTCTAATCAACACACATGCGCCATTTTCCATTTGATTTCTTAACAAGTACAACGTTGGATAGCCAGGTGGTGTACCTGGCTTCCGAAATGAAATTTTCCTCGAGGAGGTCTTTTACAGCTTTTTCAGCAGCCTCCGCTTTCTCGGGAGACTGCTTCCTACGCCGCTGAACAACGACACTAGCCCTAGGATCTAAAGTCAATTGATGACAAGCGACCTCAGGGTCGATTCCGGGCATGTCTACAGCGCTCCAGGCAAACAGTTCAGCGTTGTCCTTCAGACAGGCGATCAGCTGCTTTTTGACCAAGTCGGGGAGCCCAGATCCAATCTTCATTCCTTTGAGGGGATCCTCGCCTAATGGCACCAGCTCGAAATCTCCGTCCGGAATTGGGCGGTAGATTTTCTTTTCAGCAACGGGGAGGTCCTTCTGCTTATCTTCATGATGCTCTTTTTTTGTGAGTCGAGCATCGATGTCGACGGAACCTCCAATAGTGTTCACCCCCGGATTTTTCTTTTGTTCAGACTTCTAAGGGGTCACCACGGTGCTCAGATTTTTTGCCGCGGCTTCAAAGCATCTCCTCGCAGCAGCTATGTCGCCGTTGATGGTGGCGACCTGATCGTCCGGTGTGTAGCACTTCATTTTCAGGTGAATGGTAGACGACACAGCGTACAGCTCGGCTAAGGTAGTCCTGCCGATGATGCAGTTGTACAGCGAGGGGCAGTCGACGACCATGAATTGTGTCCTCACGGATTTCATTGCCTTCTCCTCGCCAAAGGTGACGATAAGGTCCACGTATCCCCAAGGCTTGGTAGTTGACCCATTGAACCCCTGGAGGTCAGGTCCTACATATGGAATCAGGTTCTTCTCCGACAGCTGTAATGTTTTGAAGAGCCCTGAATACATCACGTCGCACGAGCTCCCCTGATCTACGAGGATGCGGTGGACGTCGAAGTTCGCCATGCGTGCCCTCACCAGCAGCAGTATTTGGTAGTTTGGTGAGCCTCCAGGAACTTCTGATTTGTAGAAGGCCAGTGGGTCGGAGCCTCCCTGGGGTTTGGAGATGGTGATGGGATTCACCGAGCAAATGTTTTACAGCTCCTCAAACTTTCTTTTTACGGAGCCGATGGTGACTTTGCAGAGCCCCCCCCCCCCCCCCCCCCCATTATCACCAATGCTTTGGGGAAATTCTCCCATGAGCCATTCATATGGGCGTTGAAATTCCTCATGAGTGCTTTTTCATCCGACCCTAGGGAGGGGAGTGGGATTTCTGGTGCCGAAATGGCGAGAGCTGATCACCGTCGTTTCGTGATCAAAATAATTTTAAAATAAGTAGTACAAGGTAGTGACCTTGGTCGTTTCGCAAGGACTCACGATCGTTTTAACAATATTAGAATGAATTTAAAGGTTGCAATTTGGGGTTTTTTTGTTTGTGGAAGCAATAACAGAGATTACGAATTTAATTAATATAAAAGCAATCAATCCATTGGTTTTAGGCAACTTTGTTTATCATCTATCATGGGTTCTTATATGAATATTCATACAGTTTATGCTTCGGCTGATTATAGAACTAATTTAACAAGCGAAAATCAGTTTTATAACGAATTCGTTGATTAAGCACCAGCGTGTTCGACTAACTATGGCGATGATCAAGCGTCACCAATAACACAGTTAAAAATCATAATAATAATTCGGCAGCCCTATTTTGCAAGCGAAAATAATATAACAATTTCCTATTCAGATTAATTTGAACAAGCGTGAATTAATTTGAATAGTCTCAATGTTATGAACGTGAAACAAAATAATTAAGCATCAATTGCATCAACTCATACACAAAAGAGAGACAAGAAAATTGATATATGATAAGCATAAACATAACGATTTGCTATTAAAACCGAACCTCAAGATTCGAGAACAAAGTTCCTTACACCAATGGATCAATAGAAGTTTAGTTCTCCATGGAAGATGACGGCTGCTCTAGGGTTTGAATATTTCGTGAACAGTGAATGAATAACCCTAGCTGCCTTTTTTTCGGTTTAAATAATACATGGAACGGGCCTTAAAACAATTGGGCCGAAAAATATAAAGTTGTGCTGAATTAAATTCGTCTGGAACATAAACGCAATTATTTGACACACTTGCGCTCCGAACTGGGTTTTGGCCTCAACATGAAAGTCGTAGCTCTTGATCTCAGCTTTCCAACGCATCTTCCCGCGCCTCAATCCGATATTTGTAACTCCAGTTATGACCTGCGGACCGGAAGGGTGTCAAAGTGCTATTTATTCATAAATTAAGTGCGAAAATAAAATAGAGTTAGAAATAAACTTAAATATAAAAACACCTTAAAATAGTGAAAATAGTAAATTAAACCATAGGAATACACTAGTACAATAGTAGAAGAATGTGCATTAAAATGCACTGATCAAATTCCCCCACACTTGAACTTTTGCACTCCGAGCAAAACTCAAATGAAAAATTTAAAAACAAATCACAAGCAGTCAACATATTCCAGGTTTCAAGCTTCAAACCTTGGGTCAAAATTCAAAGATTGGCACAATTCTTATCTATCAACTTTCAATAATAATCTTGCGTGTGTGTGTACTGTCTCCCACTGTCAACCAAAGTAATGTCAAGATCCCTCTCTGAAACTACCATTCTAGATGCTAAGTTGTCATTCTTTTCCTATAATTTTGGATTTAACCAGAATTTCAGACTAGGGGGGGCTATTTCTTTTCAAGAGATCAAAAGCTTTTCAACATCAACTTAGGGGCAACTACCTTCAAGCTTTATTATAGTTTATTATTATTTATTGTTTTTAAGCTTTAGGTACTACTCCACCTTTTCACCTGACGGGATCTTACTTGTAATAAGTCCAACCTGTTACTCAGAGTAGAGCATCCTACACAGCACTTGTTCCTCCAGTTTCGGGCACAGGAACTTGTTCCTCCAGTTTCGGGCACAGGAACTTATTATATTCATTAGTTTTAGCTCTTAAACAGTTTCCCTTTTTCTCAATTAATAGCAATGATCGGTCTATCTGTTACTCTAGCCTTTCCCCCACACTTAGTTCTAATCATACCTCCATTATATTCAAATTAGAGAACTTAGTCTAAAGAATAAATATTTCAGAGATTTATCTAGACATTACTAAGTTTGACAGTGTTCAAGCAGTTGTGCATTAAGTTGCAAAGACTATCATGTCAAGTATCAAAACAAAAAACTCCAAAAATTTCACTGACCCTACAGCTATCTGCCCTAGCCTTAGAACATGTGACTACTCATGATGATTTATTTTATTATTATTATTATTTATTTTTTTAAAAACACAAAAATGTAAATGTAAATGTAAAATGTCCCTCCCCCACACTTAAACCAGACAGTGTCCGCAATGTAATCTAAACATAAAGTGAGAGTAAAGGAAGGAACACACCCGAGGGGCTAAGGTGTAGCGGCTGGTGCTGGTGCTTCTATGTCTGGTGGTTTTGGTGGAAGCCCTTCCACACTTTTATGGAGCAGCTTCAACCGCTGTCCTTTTGCTTTGAAAACCTTGCCAGTACCTGTACTTTTAATTTCTATAGCACCAGAAGGAAAAACATTAGTCACGACAAAGGGGCCAATCCACTTGGATCGAAACTTACCAACCATATCTTTCAGGCGAGACTTAAACAGCAAGACTTTTTGGCCAACAGAAAATTTCTTTTTGGAAATCATCTTATCATGGAAGTGCGTAGTCTTTTCTTTATCATGGGAGTGTTTGGTTGGGGCAGCCGGAATGTCAAGAACTTTAACCGTACAGACTGCCTCATTGACAACAACTTCACCTGTATGAATGTTATTATCCTGCAAATCAGATTCAATCTTAGCACAAACAAAGCAAAGGTTAGTGTTAGTAACTAAATCCATATAAAAAACAGAATGTTCTTCCACGGGATGTTTCATGGCATCAAAAATGTTAAACTTAGCGACAATGTCGCCAAACTCCATGGACATGGTTCCATCATAAACATCAACTTTTGTTCTTGCCGTTCTCATGAATGGTCGGCCTAGAATGATGGGTGCCCTGCTGGAATTAGTTTCTCCCTCCATGTCTAGAATGTAGAAATCTGCAGGAAGAATCAAGTCATTAACTTGCACCAGGACATCTTCTACCTTCCCAGCAGGGCGGGCATTGCTCATGTTTGCTAATTGCACGATTAAACCTGTAGGCTGCAAAGGACCAAGATCAAGGTTATTATAAATAGAAGTAGGCATAACATTAATACCTGCTCCCAGATCAAGCATACAATTTTCAAACTTGTGATCCCCAATGGAACAGGGAATACCAAAAATCCTGGATCATCACACTTTTCTGGCATGGTCTGACTGAGAACTGAGACATTAGCTGAGGAACCAGTTTTGGGCTGAATGAAAGCAGAAACATTTCGTCCCAAACTGACTCTCTCATTTCCCTTCAACTTCCTCTTGTGTGTGCACAAGTCTTTCAGGAATTTTGCATATTTAGGAATCTGTTTAATTGCATCAAGGAGAGGAATGTTAACCGCACATTTTCTGAATACATCTAAAATCTCCTTGTCTTCCTCAACTGTCTTCTTGATATTTTTCTGCACCCTTTGAGGAAAAGGAATTGGTGGCACATATACTCTTTATTTTTCGGGTTCGGTCTCAGTTGTAACAGAAGGAGGTTCAGGAGCAGATGATGATGCAACGGTTTTCTTCTTCTTTTTCTCTAGAGCTGGTTCTGACACTCTTCCAGATCTCAAAGTAATTGCACTCACATTCACATTCGGATTCGGCACTGTTTGTGCAGGAAGGTTACCAGAGCCCTGGGCTTGTAGTTGGCCTATTGCATTGGCCATTTGTCCCATCTGCGTTGTCAGGTTCTGAATGCTAGCATCTGTTCGTTGTGCCAGTTGCTTGACAAGGTCTTCCAGTGAAGAAGTGGCTGGTGGGGCAGCAGGGGCTGCAGCTTGTGACTGATTCCCATATTGGAGGTTTTGATGATTCCTCCAACTAGGGTGATATTTGTTGGTGGAGAGGTCAGGATTGTTGTACCTGTTTTGATTGTAAAGGGCTGCTGCTGCTGCATATGCTTGAGGAAGCTCAGTTATTGTTTCATCTTGTAGAATGGGGCATGTATCAGTCGGGTGCTCAGAAGAAGTACAAATACCACACACTTTTGCTGGTTGAGCTTTGCTAACTGCCAACTTTTTCACCAAGGAAGTAAGTTCATCAATTCTAGCATCAAACTTGGTTTCGAGCGCCTTGATGAAGGAAGAGGAAGACTGAATCTCATTTACACTTGCAGAATTATTTCTGGTTGTAAACTGTTGCGAGTTGAGTGACATGTTCTCGATCAAGGCCTTTGCAGCAGCTGGAGTTTTATCAACAAGTGCTCCACCACTTGCAGCATCCAAAATGTTTCGATCCATTGGTAGCAACCCTTCATAGAAATATTGGATGAGTAATTGCTCGGTGATCTGGTGTTGGGGACAACTAGAAACTAGCTGCTTGAATCTTTCCCAGTATTCTGCCAATGATTCGTTTCCCTGCCTAATGCCGCATATTTCTTTTCTGATTAACGCAGCTCTAGAAGCGGGAAAGTATCTCTCTAGAAAGACCTTCTTCAAATCATTCCAAGTTGTGATAGAATTCGGCTCAAGATAGTACAACCAATCTTTGGCAGCACCCTGGAGCGAGAATGGAAAGGCTCTAAGCTTGATATGATCCTCTGTTATACCTTCAGGCCTCAATGGTGTAGAACAAACTACCTGAAATTCCTTCAAATGCTTATGCGGATCCTCACCTGCAAGACCATGAAACTTGGGCAACAAATGTATCAAACCAGATTTCAATTCAAAAGGAATATCAACGTCAGTATATTGAATGCATAGACCATTGTAATTGACATCAGGAGCAGCAAGTTGCCTTAGTGTTCTTTGTTCAGCCATGTTATCAAAAGCAAGTTTAGAATCAAATAAAGTATGCAAAGAGAAACTATGTAAGAATCAGAATCAGACTCGTTAATGAAACAAATAGAAAGAAGAGATATGGTTAAAATAGATTCAAAAAAATATAAAAACACGAAATTTAGTCTAATTAAGTAAAATACGAATTTTGGAAATTAGTTTGGAATTTTCTGAAACTATAAAAACAGAAATAAATTAAAATAAAATAGTAAAACACGGAATTTGGACTTTTTAGGTTGCCGTCACCTATTTTGTTCCAAAATAGGGGATTTTAAACTCTGATTTTTTTCTGATGAACAGGTACAGGAAAAACTCGATTTAGAAAAGATTTTTCAGAAAACTGTTTTTTTTACGAAAACTGATTATTAGGGCACGTAAAATCCAGAAAACACGAGAAAGCAAAGGCTAGAACGCAACCACACAGAAACTGAGTCTAATATTAGCTAAAATCAATTGAGAGTCCCCGGCAACGGCGCCAATTTGATCACCGTCGTTTCGTGATCAAAATAATTTTAAAATAAGTAGTACAAGGTAGTGACCTTGGTCGTTTCGCAAGGACTCACGATCGGTTTAACAATATTAGAATGAATTTAAAGGTTGCAATTTGGGGTTTTTATGTTTGTGGAAGCAATAACAGAGATTACGAATTTAATTAATATAAAAGCAATCAATCCATTGGTTTTAGGCAACTTTGTTTATCATCTATCATGGGTTCTTATATGAATATTCATACAGTTTATGCTTCGGCTGATTATAGAACTAATTTAACAAGCGAAAATCAGTTTTATAACGAATTCGTTGATTAAGCACCAGCGTGTTCGACTAACTATGGCGATGATCAAGCGTCACCAATAACACAGTTAAAAATCATAACAATAATTCGGCAGCCCTATTTTGCAAGCGAAAATAATATAACAATTTCCTATTCAGATTAATTTGAACAAGCGTGAATTAATTTGAATAGTCTCAATGTTATGAACGTGAAACAAAATAATTAAGCATCAATTGCATCAACTCATACACAAAAGAGAGACAAGAAAATTGATATATGATAAGCATAAACATAACGATTTGCTATTAAAACCGAACCTCAAGATTCGAGAACAAAGTTCCTTACACCAATGGATCAATAGAAGTTTAGTTCTCCATGGAAGATGACGGCTGCTCTAGGGTTTGAATATTTCGTGAACAGTGAATGAATAACCCTAGCTGCCTTTTTTTCGGTTTAAATAATACATGGAACGGGCCTTAAAACAATTGGGCCGAAAAATATAAAGTTGTGCTGAATTAAATTCGTCTGGAACATAAACGCAATTATTTGACACACTTGCGCTCCGAACTGGGTTTTGGCCTCAACATGAAAGTCGTAGCTCTTGATCTCAGCTTTCCAACGCATCTTCCCGCGCCTCAATCCGATATTTGTAACTCCAGTTATGACCTGCGGACCGGAAGGGTGTCAAAGTGCTATTTATTCATAAATTAAGTGCGAAAATAAAATAGATTTAGAAATAAACTTAAATATAAAAACACCTTAAAATAGTGAAAATAGTAAATTAAACCATAGGAATACACTAGTACAATAGTAGAAGAATGTGCATTAAAATGCACTGATCAAGAGCCTGAGGGACTACGCCTCGGTTATTTACCTGTTCGGAGACGTCAATGGCCATTGCGACCTCTTGAGGCTCCCGCTGTTGTACTTGTTCGTTATTCTGAACGTATTTTCGGGTATAGCCCTTCTGTATCAGAATCTCGATGGCGTCCTTCAGGTGGACACAGTCTTTAGTGACGTGTCCATGGCTTTTATGATAGCGACAAAATTTCGTCCTATCAGTATTTGCCTTCATGGGCTGCTGCCTCGGAAAATGGATTCCGGCTTTTTTGAAGTCTGCAGCGGAGACTTCTGCAAAAATGCGATCTCTGGGCGCATTTAGTGGAGTGTACGTTGTGAACTTTCCGCGTGGAGGTTTGGACTCTTGGATCCTATCCTCCCTTCCTTTTTCGTTACCTCTTCGCGAGGTTCCAGCTTCATCTTTCTCATGGTTCCTGGGTTTTTCCTGACTTTTAGGCCTCCTAAAATCTATGGCCTTCTGTTTTTCCTCGTAGGCGATATACTTCTTCGCCTTTTCGAAGAAAGCATCCAACGTTTTCGGCTCTTCGATCCCGACAGCTTTGGCAAAGTCGCTGTCCCGACGAAGTCCCCTGTCGAGGAGGTATAGTTTCATACTCTCTTCGACCTTTACCTCGACAACCGCCTTGTTGAAACGCTCGAGATAGGATCTGAGGGGCTCCGTTTCGCCTTGAATGATGGCTTCGAGTGTCGCTTCCGTTTTTGGATGGCGCTTTGAAGATGTGAAATGGGCCCGGAAGCGGGCGCAGAGATCCGACCAGGAATCTACGGATTCTGGTGCCAAGCTCTTATACCAAGCCATAGCGCCTTTCCTCAGAGTCGTGGGAAAGAGCTTACACTTGATAGAGCCTCGTACAATTCTGTACTCGAGGAGAGCCTCTAAATTCTCGATGTGCTCGTCAGGATCTGTCGAGCCATCGTAAGTATCCATTGCCGGTGGTTTCTCGAGACCGACCGGTAGAGGGAGTTCCCGGATCCTACGGGAAAGGGGGCCTTGGTGGCTATCCCTTTCTTCCGGGGATCGGTGTCTTTGGTGGCGAGGAGGATTGTCCCTCCTAGGGGAGTGCCTCCTCGGTGGGGTGGAGTTTCGAGATATTTCTTCGTTTCTCCTCGGACTCATCCTCCTCTCGCTTCTTCTGCGAGGTGGTGAGCGTGACCTAGAGAAGGTTCTGCTCCTCGCAGGTGTGGGTGAACGGCGAGCTCGGCGGGCTTGCACCGTCACCCTCGATTCAGCAATTGCGTCGATCCGACGGCTTTGGGATTCGAGCCTTTGGTTCTGCTGTTCGAACCTTCGGTTTTGCTGCAGGATTAAGTCCGACTGGCGATTGATTGCATTCACCAGCGCAGCCATGATGTCCTGCACGGGAGCATCCGGAGCAATAGCCATTGCCGGAGTCGCCTGTGGCGGGGTAGCCACAGGGATCTGCGGTTCTTCTGGATTGTAGGGCTCATCATGCATGTTTTGCCCTCCTTGGCTGTCTTCCGTTACGGAGGCGAACTGGCCGTCCTGCGGGTGGTACGGCGCGTAGTCCATCGGTTGAGCGTTGTTCTCCGCCACGTGCTCCGGGTTTTGGTGGTTGTTGACGCCAGCCATTGATCGCAAAGTGGTTATTTTTGGAAGAGAGTTTAGTTTTTGGTTTGAACAAACAGGGAAACTATTGTTCCCACAGACGGCGCCACTGATCGTGTAGACCAGGAGAATGCGACTGCACCGGCGTTGAAGGTGGTTGAGAGCGTTGAAGATGGTTGAAACCCCTGTTGGAGCGGAGGGGGGTTGTGTACCTGCAGGCACTCCGACGCTCAAGTCAGTTTGTGTGTGAATAGGTTTTCTGTGCTAAAATATGTGTACCTTGTGAATGAAGTGGAGTCACATATATATAGCCCCCAGCGCAGGGCCAAGGCCCTTGATGGCATTAATGGCCATCAAGTGGCTGCCGGAAAACGGCTTGGAGGCCTTGATGTGCAGTAAATGCCCATCATTCCGGTTTACGGCCGTTATGATACGTAAGAGTATCAGACCGTTGGAGGGTCGAGCACGTCTTGCGGGCTCTTCATGGCAGGCTCGTTCGGATCATGTTTGTTCGACACCCTCTAACGCTCGAGCATCTATGCTCGGCCCAGAACACTCTCATTCCAAGTCCACCAGCCGCCGGATATTTTTCACCAAAGATAGCCATCGAAATTATGAATTATGCCCTTCGTTATCACTAGAACCACCACTATTGAATTATTGTTGAGCTCGACTTTCATAAAACCCAACTTCCTCACATAAACCAACCCTTCAAATATACCATACCTCCGCCACACTTTTAACAAAGCCACCGACCAACTCTCCTTGATTACCCCGATTAATACCTCCACATCCGGCTATATTTTGATCCTTTCGAGACCCATATGTATTAAGTTTCACAAAATTTCCACACGGTGGATGTCAACCAATGTGAATGATTTATATTACAAATTATATAGAGTCATAGAGTTGTAAATAAAAGAAGAGTATCCACATAAAAATTTATCTCAAAGAAAAGAAGAGTATACAAACCCAACCACCTTTTAATTTATTTGTTTTATAATTGTTCAAACCTAGACTTTCTATAGACCCCCAACGACCAATCCTTGCGTGAATTGCCAAGGATCCAATAAGTCCGACATTGATTCCTTCCGAGGTGTCAATTGGACAAAACGAAAAAACAAAAAACACAATAGAAGAAACAAAAAAAAAGGAAAAAAAGCGGAGATAGTTTAAAAGTTAGTTTCATTTCAAGTTAGTTGGTTGTAACTAACTTGTTAGTTAGTAGTTGGTTACTTGCCTATTAAGTTAACCGCCTATCTTTTGTTTTCTATAAGTAGGAGTTAGAATAAAGTGTAAACACACCTCTTGTAAACTTTCCACAATATTCACAAATCAATAAAATCTCTTTTCTTTCTCCTAAATCTCCTTCCTCTTCTTCAATAACACAAAAAGTGTGTGTGCTTGTTCTCCAACAAATTGGTATCTAGAGCCTTTTGGTTCATTGTGTAGCATCACAAGATTCAGGTTCTCGGGTAAGATTGTCAACTTACAGAGGCAATGGCAAGTGGCAATGGTGGTTTACCCAACAATCTTCCAATTCTTGATGGAAAGAATTGGGAACGATGGAACAAGCTAATAAAATCTCTGTTTGGGTTTCAAGATACACTAGATGTGGTGATTAATGGTGTTGCAGCATTACTTGCAAATGCAAATGCAGAGGCAAGAAACAATCACAAAGATTTGAAGAAGAAAGATTGCAAGGCAATATATGCAATTCAGGCTGCACTGAATTCAGCAAATTTTGATAAGATCTCTCATGCTGAAACATCTAAAGAAGCATGAGATATCTTGGTGAAGTATTATGATGGTGGAGAAAAGGTGAAAGTTGTGAAACTACAATCATTGAGGAGGCAGTATGAATTACTGCAAATGGACAACAATGAATCGATTGGATCTTATGCATCAAAGTTTCAAGCACTGGTTCACACCATGAAGAGTTGTGGTGAAGAAATCTCGAGAAGATGATTGTTGAAAAAGTAATGAGAACCTTAACCCCTAATTTTGATCATGTTATTGTTGCTATCCAAGAAGCTGGTACAGTAGCAGACATGAAATTGGAAGATTTGGTTGGTTCTTTAGAAGCACATGAATTGATGATTAATGAGAGAAAGGGTGTACAAGAATTTGTACAAGCGTTGAAGGCTCAAACATTCAAGAAGAATGGTGGCTACAAAGGAAAGAATAAGTCCAAGAATGCTTCACAAAACCAGCAGAAACTTGATGAAAAATCTGAATCCTTCAAGAAAGGAGGAGGAACAGTGGCGGATCCAGGACCCTGGGTCATGGGGTGCAAGTTTTTGCGTCCTACAAATTTTTTATTTTTTCCCTAATTTTTTTTTGCACATTTTAGTTATTTAAAACATCTCCATCTACAAAAACGATCATTTTCTATTAGGTTAATGTTGCTTCAATTTTTTTTTAAAACTTGGTATCCGGCCCTAGAACCGACTAATCCAAGGGGACCAATCCTACCGCCCACTTGCTTTAATTTTAACCTTTTTGAATGTATTATATAATCATGTTTAAAAATTACTATGTTTTACAAAAGACAATTTATTTTTTAAATTTATTGAATAATTGATTTATATTATGACTCAGATATATCAATTATTGAATGAATATAAAATATTAATAATTCTTATAAAAAGGATCAAATAGTGTAAGTACTAAAAAAATTATTTAACTCATTCTAACATTTATCAATTGGAATTTGAAGAAAAAAAAAATACTGTAGTATAGTATTATGGATAGTAGAGTCTATAGAGAGATAAGATGGGAAAAAAACAAAAAAGAGAATAAAATATATGGTCAATATTATGAGGTGTTTTTTGAGGTATACTAATATTATGAGGAGTATTAAATTTACGGTCCAATAGTATTTTTCTAAATTTATAGGCAAGTGATACTGTGACACTACAATCAATTTCTCAATGGCAGTAGCTTTTACCTTTTGGCTGAGATGTGATGCATTTGAACCATGAGATGAGATAAATGAAATTTAAAATTATGTTTGTAGTACAATGAAAGCTCAGACGTGTTAGAAAAGGTGATGTTTTCCGATGCAAAATGTCCGGTTGCGTCAGTTGATGGGAGTTCTTTTGGGTCAAATTAAAAAATATTTGGGTCCATGGTGCAAAAGAAAAAATTCAGGGTGGTCAAAATTCAAAAATATAAGATTATTAGTGTAATTTTTCAAAGTTCAGAGGGTGCAGGTGCACCCCCTCGTAACACATTGGATCCTCCCCTGAGGAGGAACATCAAATTCGAATCCAAAGAAAAAGGATAAGAGTCACATTCAATGTTACAATTGCCAGAAGTGGGGTCATTATGCATCTGAATGCAGATCAAAGAAGGCAAAAGACAGTGATGATGAAGCAAATTTGGTGGAAGAAAACTCAGATGAAGGAAAAGGTGTTGTAACCTTCATGGCTGCAATGTCAGAAGATAAAATTGCTAGTGGAGCATGGTTCTTGGACACAGGGTGTTCCAATCATATGACTGGTCATAAAGACTGACTGATCAAATTTGATGACACAAAGAAAAGCAAAGTGAAACTAGCAGATGGTAGGTCCATACAAGCAGAAGGCGCTGGGAACATGGTAATCAAGAGAAAGAATGGTAGTTCTGCCATAGTTGAAAATATCTTGTTTGTACCAGGTATGGATTGTAACTTGCTTAGTGTTGGTCAATTAATAGAGAAAGGTTTCTCAGTTAGTATAAAGAATGAAAACTTTGAACTCTATGATCCTGCAAACATGTAAGTATTGAGGTCACCTTTGGCTAAGAATAGAACTTTCAAAACTGTGATCAACAATGCTACAGTAGAATGCATGAAAGCTGTGTCAGAAGATAAACAAAATTGGTTGTGGCACTTGAGATTTGACCATTTGAATTTTAAATATCTGAACCAGTTAGCAAGCAAGGAAATGGTAGCAGGACTGCCCAAAATTCAAATGCAAGATAAGATTTGTGAGGGTTGCTTAGCAGGCAAGCAAACCAGGAACGTTTTCAAAAAATCTTTACCATTAAGATCTGCAAATGTTTTGGAAGTTGTACACTTAGATGTGTGTGGACCATTTGATGTGAAATCGCTTGGTGGAAACAGGTACTTCATAACATTTGTGGATGAATTCAGCAGAAAAATGTGGGTTTACTTGATACAGTCAAAAGATGAGGCATTTGATGTGTTCAAAAGATTCAAGGCTTTGGTAGAGAATCAATGCAGCAAGAGAATTAAGATTCTCAGAACTGATGGAGGAGGTGAGTATACTTCAAGGAGGTTTGAGTCATTTTGTGAAGAGAATGGCATTGAACATGAAGTCACAGCTCCATACACACCTCAGCACAATGGTTTGGCTGAGAGAAGGAACAAAACAATACTTGACATGGCTAGATGCATGGTGAAGCATAGAAATCTGCCTAAGTCATTCTGGGGTGAAGCTGTAAGTACTCCAGTGTATGTGTTAAACAGATGCCCTACAAAGAAACTCAAAGACAATGTACCTGAAGAAATATGGAGTGGCAAGAAGCCAAGTGTAAGTCACTTTAGAGGTTTTGGTGCATTGTGCTACAAGCATGTACCAGAAGCAAGGAGGACTAAGCTGGATGATAAAAGTGAATCAATGATTCTAGTAGGCTATCATGTAACTAGAGCCTACAAACTGTACAATCCAACAACAAAGAAAATGATATAGAGTAGAGATGTCATTGTTGATGAAGCAAAGAGTTTGGATTGGATATCTGGCAGCAGTACAAGCAAGCCAGTGATAAGCTTAACTGAAGACGGTGATAGTGATCAGAATGCTGAGATAGATGCAGAAGCAGCATATGCTGAAGCCTCAGAAGCAGTAGATGCTGAAGCATCAGAAGTTGGAACCAGAGCCAGATCATCAAGGGCAAGAAAAACTCCAGCCAGATTACAAGATTGTGATGTGGTAAATAATAATGAGGTAAATGAAGATGGTGATCTAGTACACTTTGCACTGCTAGCAGGAGCAGAACCTGTTAATCATATTGAAGCTCTGAATAACATGAAAGGGAAGTAAGATATGGAGGAAGAACTATGTGCCATTGAGAAGAATCAGACATGGGAGATAGTCAAGTTACCATCAGGCAAGAAAGCAATAACAGTAAAATGGGTGTTCAAATTGAAGCTCAACCCAGATGGTTCCATAACAAAGCACAAAGCAAGATTGGTTGCAAGAGGTTATCTGCAAATAGAAGGGCTGGATTACTCAGAGGTTTACTCACCTGTTGCTAGAATTGAGACTGTAAGGCTGGTAGTAGCTATAGCAAATGCAAGAGATTGGCCTATGTACCATCTAGATGTCAAATATGCTTTTCTAAATAGACCATTAGAAGAAGTAGTTTTTGTGACTCAACCTCCTGGTTTTGTGATAAAAGGTAAAGAAAACATGGTATACAGGTTGAAGAAAGCCCTATATGGTTTGAAGCAAGTTCCAAGAGCCTGGAACAAAAGAATTGATGGATTCCTTGTGAAACAAGGTTTCAGCAAATGCAAGTCAGAATATGGAGTTTATGTACAAAAGTCAACTTCAAGCATCATTCTTATATGTTTGTATGTTGATGATCTCTTAGTAACTGGGAGTGACATAGCTAAGATTGAGAAGTTCAAAACGGTCAGGATGACTGAATTTGAAATGACAGATTTGGGAGAAATTTCTTACTTCTTAGGAATTGAATTTTTGAAAACTTCAAAAGGATTAATGCTACATCAAAGAAAGTATGCTGGTGAGATTTTGAAGAGATTCAATATGTCTGATTTGTACCTATGCTATAACTCCAATGGAGACAAATCTCAAGCTGGAAAAGAATGAAAGTGAAGATGCAGTGGATCCTACAATGTTCAAACAGATTGTTGGTTCATTGAGATATCTGTGCAATAGCAGGCTAGACATATGCTTTGCAGTTGGCTTGATTAGCAGATTTATGGAGGATCCTAGACAATCTCATATGAAAGCTGCTATGAGAATATTGAGGTACATATCTGACACACTAGATTTTGGAATTCTCTTTCCAAAGTCAGCAGTGAATGCAAAATCAGAGATAATTTGCTATTCAGATGCTGATTGGTGTGGTGATAAAGTGGATAGAAGGAGTACCACTAGCTATTTCTTCAAGTATTTGAATGCTTTAGTTGCTTGGTGTTCAAGGAAGCAACCAGTAGTTGCACTTTCCTCGTGTGAAGCAGAATATATTGCTGGTTCTTATGCAGCATGTCAAGCCCTATGGATTAACTCAGTGCTTAAGGAATTGAAGATCAATGTGAAGAAGCCAATTACACTGCAAATTGACAATCAATCTGCAATAAACTTAGCTAAAAATTAAGTGCTGCATGGAAGAAGCAAACATATAGAAGCCAGATTTCACTTCTTGAGGGAGCAGGTGAATCAAGGTAGCTTGGAAGTAATTCATTGTGCTACTGGTTCACAAGTTGCAGATATTATGACTAAGAGTTTGAAGATTGACAGATTTTTGAACTTAAGGAATTCACTTGGTGTGTTCCAACTTAGATCATGATGTTGAACATGTTGCATAGGTTTGAAAATTAAGGGAGCATGTTGTTTTATAATTGTTCAAACCTAGTTTAAAAGTTAGTTTCATTTCAAGTTAGTTGGTTGTAACTAACTTGTTAGTTAGTAGTTGGTTAGTTGGTTACTTGCCTATCAAGTTAACCACCTATCTTTTGTTTTCTATAAGTAGGAGTTAGAATAAAGTGTAAACACACCTCTTGTAAACTTTCCACAATATTCACAAATCAATAAAATCTCTTTTCTTTCTCCTAAATCTCCTTCCTCTTCTTCAATAACACAAAAAGTGTGTGTGCTTGTTCTCCAACAAATTCTTCCACCTCAACTACCAAATTAACATCATAACTTTAGACTATGTAAAACTTTGATTGCTTGCTAGAATTCCCTTATACTTGAATAAATTCTTTGCTTATAAAAATCACTTTTGAAAAGAAAAGAAAAGAAAAGAAAAGAAAAGAAAAGGGTATCATGCATATATCCAATTGGCTACTTGTGCTTTGTGATATACTCGTATATGGTGTCACACATCAAAACTTTCTTGCTCTCACACCATACAATAGCACATTCACATTCACATAAAATTACTTGTCTAAAACTTATCTCATACAAATCTAGTCTTTATCTTAAGGTGTTGGAAGAAGGGAACATAAGTTGATTGATTAAACCCCACATTTAAATGGTGCTTATTAAAGTTGGACCCACGAAGAGAAAATATTGTACATGTAGCTATGTATTCTTTCCTAAGTGGTTAATATATATAGAAAAGCACTTAGAGTCTTCCTTGATGATATAGTTGAATATTAAAAAAGAAAGAAAAGAAAATATTGTTGGATTGAATCACCTGGATGGTGACATTAGTGTGTCTCTATCTTCAAACTTCCAACACCAACGTTTCTCTTTAATTTGATTCTATATGCTTTTTTTTGCCTACATAATACACATGTACTAACATAAAGAACTTTTAGTGTAAAATGTTTTTTACACTATCAATCCATCATACTCTAAGAACAATTAAAACAGTTTGAATTTTATTATTACCATTTTAAAGTCAAACACATAATTCATTGTTGTTAGAAATCTTGATAAAAATCATGAAAGAGAAAAAGTTCAAACTAAGAATAAATTTGTATTCATAGAGTGATCAGAATGTAATTACATCAAGGATTGCACTGAAGTACTATAGGCAATTAGTGTAAGTAATATATTGGGCATGAGGGAGTAACTATGAAATCATCTATATTGTGTAAGATTAATTATTTAATTAATCAATTATGGATTGACAATAATCAATTATTAGGAACTATTATTAATATAAATTATGGTCTATTGTTATTAAGCACTTAATATTGATGAATTATATTAACGGACTGTGTTTAGGAACGGGTTGTGATGGGTTGGGTCGTTTCTCATAGTAAGTCTGTTGAGAGGTCTCTGCCTCCACTGATGAGTATATATGTTAACCATCTCATCGGGTTAAGATACACACTCTGACAACTGCTCTATCTCATCAGTGAGAGGTAGAAGAGCTCTCTGTCACGAATATCGAGGCCTAACTCATTCTTACAAAACCAGCTTGTAAGGTGAGGATTGCCTCCTCTTTATAAACTCTTATCAAGAATCCTATCTATCCGATGTGGGACTAAATCCCACCGAGTGTTGGCCGCTAACACACCCCCTCACGCTCCGGGCTGAAGCGTGTACGATGTAGGAAGCCCAACGATAGACCCGATAGGCTCTGATACCATGTCACGAATATAAGAGGTATTTTAAAATACCTACATAATGAAGCAATGTTCTACAACATTGCCAGCAATCGAACCCGAGTTCGAAAGGTAATAGCTTAGGACAATTACCAAACCGACCAGGCTTGCCAGCATATTTAACATGGTATCAGAGTCGGGTTAAGGACTGCAATGTGGGCACTGACCTAGGACCACGCTAGGCGTGAGGGAGGGTGTTGAATATGTTGTTGTGTTGTTGGAGATTGTTTGAAGTCTCACATTGCTTAGGTTCCTGGGATGTGAAGTGTATAAATATGTGAGGGCAACCTCATCCTTTGAGCTAGCTTTTGGGGATGAGATCCTAACATAACACTCTCAACCCTAGTTACTTCTCTTATTCAATATCTCATACTACAAGGTACACAATTCTTTTCTTTGTTTTATTTAATTAAAGTAGATATGCTATAATCATGTATATATGATTTAAGGCTAATTTAAAATTCTTCATATTGAATTTAAAGCAACGATATAAGTGAGTTGGACATCATATCTTAATCCAAAATTTTAAGGCATTGGGTTTATTGGCCCTCTCGTTAATAAAGTACTCAATGCAAGGAGCCGATCGAACCTTTCGTCGAACCATCGACTTTGATACCACTATTGCGTCACGAAGGGGCAACCGGGGATCATCCACATTGGATTCAAGCAACTATACAAGTGAGTTGGACACCACACTTTTACCAAAAACCTTAAGGTATTAGGTTTATGGGTCCTATCACTTATAAAATGTTCAATCTCCACTATTCTAATAAATGAAGTCCCAAATTGCTTAGAAGAGTGGAAGTAGTGACTTTTAGGTGGAATTTTAAGATTGGAAAGCATATTGGATAGTGAGAGGATTCATCGGAGGAATGATCTAAGCTTATTCTCTTATTCTTTTTTTTTTTATCATTGAAGTTGAGGAAAAGGGTAAAAATTAGATTTGCTCTTGTTGAATTCTTGAAACTAATTGCCGTGAACTTTATTTTTTTCTCTTATAAAAATTTATTAATAATAGATTGGAGAGTTGTTTCCTCCCCGAATATACATATATAGGAGAGTTGTTTTTTTATTTATTAACAATATATCATTGAAGTTGAGGAATGATCTAAGCTTATTCTCTTTTTTTTTTTTATCATTGAAGTTGAGGAAAAGGGTAAAAATTAGATTTGCTCTTGTTGAATTCTTGAAACTAATTGCCGTTAACTTTATTTTTTTCTCTTATAAAAATTTTATTAATAATAGATTGGAGAGTTGTTTCCTCCCCGAATATACATATATAGGAGAGTTGTTTTTTTATTTATTAACAATATATCATTGAAGTTGAAGAATGATCTAAGCTTATTCTTTTTTTTTTTTTATCATTGAAGTTGAGGATGAGGAAAAGGATAAAAATTAGGGCTTGCTCTTGCTGAGCTCTTGAAACTAATTGCTGATAACTTTATTTTTTATAAGATTTTTTTTTTTTTTGAATGCAATCTTATAAAGATTTATTAACAAAAGATTGGAGAATTGTTTTCACCCCCCCCCCCCCCCCCCCCCCCCTAAATACACAGGCCAATTTAGTGCGGAATTGGACAACTGATATTAGTGTATTTTTTTGGGTTATCATGATATTGGTATGAAATTTTCACCTTCGTTAATGATAATTAATCTTCGTTGGAAAACTTGTGGAATACATTAGGTGGATTCTCCCGTTCCAACCAAATTTTCTCCATAGATATTAGCGTATTTATATTAGTGTATTTGGTCTGTTTGTTCTACATTCGTTATTGGTTGATTTTATTTTTGTTTGAACTGTTTAGTTTGGTTATTATTATTATTTGTTCTATTATTCTTACTTTTTTTTTTACAATCATAATTCTTACTATTTGATTTACGATAAAAGTGTCAATTAACAACATAAAATTTTCCACAATGAAATAAAATAATTGCATTAATGTTATATATATTAAGCTAACCTCAAGGGTCAACCCTTATACAATTTTCTATATTTTCATGTAAGCAGCACTCCTTCATTTAAATGCTATCTGTTCTCCATTTATATTAAAATCATCATAATTTTTGAAATCCTTGGTATTTTTTTGTTTTTTATTTGTATAAGCAATCCTAGTATCTTTTTAATCGGTATACCTTTTCACAATTCTTCCTCTCGCTTATTTGTCTGCCTCAAAACACAACTCATATATTTTTGGCAAAATTACACTACAGGTTCTTTATCTTATTTTTTTGTAACACTTTGGTCCTTTATCTTTTTTTTGTAACACTTTGGTCCTTTATCTTTTTTTTGTAACACTTTAGTCCTTTATTTTTTTTAATTTGTAACACTTTAGTCCCTTTTTTGTAACAGTTTGGTCCTTTATCTTTTTTTTATTTGTAACACTTTGGTCCTTTATTTTTTATAAATAAATAAGATAAGGACCAAAATGTTACAAAAAAAAAAGATAAAGGACCAAATTGTTACAAAAAAAAGATAAAAGACCAAAATGTTACAAAAAAATAAGATAAAGGACCTGTAGTGTAATTTTGCCTATATTTTTCCTTATTTTCATGAGCCTTCGTTGTCTATTATTATTTTTTTGAACAAGCCAAAATGAGATATATATATATATATATATATATATATATATATATATATATATATATATATATATATATATATATATATATATATATATATATATAGATAATAGTCTTTTAGCACAAGGCGTGCCAATAAGACCAAACAAGGTTACAAATAAAGACAACAATACAGCTCTCGTTGTCTATTATTATTGTTGGACATTCAAGTAATTTTTTATTTTTTTTGGTACAGACATTCAAGTAATTTTTAAGTATTAGTCTACAGCAAAGTTACCAATCAAGATATAACTCATGTTAGATCTCCTTTTATTTATTTTTTAATTTAAATAAGGGATAATTGCTACTAAGTGCATATTGTGGTAATTATTCATTAAACCTAAATTGTGGTCTTTATTCTTTCCCTCAAATATAGTAACCGCCCATAAAGATAGTGTGGCAGTTATGATTGCAATATTTTTGTGATGGACAAAAATTATAAATAGAGTGCAACCTTGTTTTGGTTCCCTAAGCCTCATATCTCTATTCAGTAACTTGCACTATTTAAGGGAGATTGTAGATGGTTTAGAAGAGCTTTAACATCCTTAAGCAAGCATAAGCAACAACAATCCTCAGACAAGAACGGTCTTAAACAAGAGCAATAGCTGGAGGTATTACGGATATTTAATTCCAATTTCGTTTCCTATTTCCATTTGATTACTTCTACAAGGATTTCAATTTTTAAATTTCGACACGTAATCTATCACAAAGTACTTTAGGCCATTTAATTGAGTTTCATTGTTTCAAGCAAGTATATAAGTATTTTTCTGACTAATATTCCAGCCTGGTATATATCCGTGACATGCAAGAATCACTGTATTTGTCCCCTAAGCATCTTATTATAAGAAACAATACGAAACAAATCGTAAGGTTTTGTTCACCATTGGTATATGCTATATTCAGCAGTGTAGGGACACCAAAAGACTCGTGTTCAATGGTGAGAGTGAATTAATATATCTATCAAAAGAGATATTCATTTTATTTTTTTTCTTCTTCTTTGTTTTACATTGGGCTCACATTGAACCAAGACCTATAACATATTACTCAAACCCCTCACTACTACATAAAACATAGTG
Organism: Trifolium pratense; assembly: GCF_020283565.1. NCBI lineage: Eukaryota > Viridiplantae > Streptophyta > Magnoliopsida > Fabales > Fabaceae > Trifolium > Trifolium pratense. Next base: position 58,851,885 of record NC_060062.1, on the reverse strand, counting down.
GCTTATTTCACTTTATGTCTTTGTGTATACTAACACGGAAAAGGATTTCATGCTATAATTGTGTCATGTAGTTATAACTTTTAACCGTTCGATCTGATAGACAGTCTAGATTATTTTATTGTGTAAGTGATCTAGACAGTTTGATTTCCAATTAACAGTCCAGATTTATTACTGCCTAAGACAACGTGAATATTGGACAGCAGACAATCTTGATCGTAGTAACACAATTAACATCTTATGTGTAGTACAAATTTTATAGGTTTTGAAAGACAAAAAGAACAAAATTGTTTAGTGGAGGAATCATCCCATGATTAGCTTAATTAATCATAATTAATCATAAGAATGTACCCTTGTTTATTAACATTTTGAGACATTTCACTAGTAATACTTGTTAAAAAGCAAATTAACTATATCCAACTACTAACTAGAAATAATATGATTAGATTTTTATTTATGTGGTACATGTACATCCATGTGCATATATATTCCGAACATTACATGAATAATTTCACTGGCGTGTCGAGTGGCAGAGGCAAAGGAATTCAAAGGGGAATTTAAATTGCTTTTTTTTTTGCTCCATTACCCTTTTTTAAAGGTTTTGTTTTGATTTGATGGAGTGACTAAGCCTTAATTAAATTTCTAGTCTTTTTCTTAATTAATTTGTGTGTTGATGAAGCATATCTTTGGGGTGATTCTTGTAGATCTTGTTGTAAGACTATATGTGTTGTAGACTTAGTTTGGTTCATAAGTAACTATGTTTTGATATTTTTATTACTTGTTGGGTTTAATTGTGAGTCGTATACATCGATTTCAGTTGAATAAAAAGTTGAATGTATAAGAGATGTGATCTATATTTTCAATGTTTTTTTTAAGAAGATTAAGAAACGAAAAAGAAAAAAAATTGTCATATTAGTCTATGCTAGATCATCAGGCCACACATCTCACAAATGTTCCAACTCAGAATGTCAGTCATGTATCCAGAAAACCGACACATTAGCTTTTTGTAAGGTTAATGGTCATTTTTAATGTTAGAGACCAAAGTGACTAACAAATTGCAGAGTCTAAAACTATTTTGTATTTTTTCTAGAGTCAGGGACCAGAATGACAGCGAGTTGCACATTCAGGGACAAAATGGTTGTTTCCCCTAAATGTTATAATATTTTAAAATATTGATTAATAGTAAATTCTTTTTTTGACCAGTAACAATTTACTCGATCCGTACCAAATTATAAGTAATTTTGATCACACATTAAGAAATATAATTAATGTTGAATGAAAATTGAAATTATGAGGTAGTTTATAAAATTGTCCTTCATTAATGGTATGAAAAAGATAAATTGAAGAATTGAAAGAAGAGAGTTTTTTTTAGTTTATAACCCTCTGGTTCCTAGGGGAAAGAAGAGAGTAATAAATAGTTAAAAGTATTAAAAAAACTAACATTAAATATTTTATTAATATTATAAGGGTCTTGCTAACATGTGTCATTAGAGCATATGTTAAGGAGCTTAAAATGGAAATTTTGTATTGAAAAAATCAAGATTTTGACTTTGTAAAAATTGAATGCACAACTTTTAAAACTAATTTTCTACATTAAGTATCTTAAAATGTGTCATTAAGGCACATATTACTTTTTTCCCTATTACAAAGGGGTGTATAATTTGATACACTTTTATTTCTCAAAACAATACGGAAGGAGTATATATATTGTAACTTGACACATGCATATTGGGATCAAATTGAAGATATTTGTTGGGAGACTTATAAAGAAAAATATTAACTACCTATTCAAAAATAAATAAATAAATGTTAACTAGTGTCTTTTTAAGGACATCCAATATTTATTTATTTTTGACAAAAAAAGGACATCCAATATTTTTTTGTCAAAAAAAAAGACATCCAATATAATAAAACTATATATTACAATTTGTATAAACAATGTTTATAAAATATTAAAAGTTTTATTTTAATTTCAATATAAAAGTTACATTATTTGGATCCTTAATGTCTCGGAGACACCAATCATGGCAATTGAATTACTTTATTGTATTAATTCAAGGGTATGTTACCTAGTGCACTCGTCTTAAAATATATGGGAAAATTGATAAAAAAAAAAGTTAAAAATTTGAATTAAATGTACATCAACTTTGTTTGACCAATTAAGTAAAAACAAAATAAATTGTTTGACCAATTTTCCTTTATATGTTGGGACAGAGGAAGTAAGTTTTTTATTAAAAATAACATCTTTCTTATATTTTTACAAAATAAAATACAAAAAGTTTAAGAATTTTTTACGGTATTTTTTTTTTTTGTGAAATAGTCTAGTGGCTAGAAATTTTACCCATAAAATGGATAAGTGGGATGACCGGGGTTAGAACCCTAACTCCTTGTATATATAAATGCAATGTATCTGCCAATTAAATTAAGCTCACGAGATATTTTTTACCATATGTAGTTCTTTATAATTAATACCTCAAAAGTACTAGGTAGTACTTAGGTACAATATATTTTTCTTAATTTAATGGTCATTAGAGTAAACCTCGCAGCCAAACTCCGGTGAAAACAATTTCTGATCAAACTTTTCTAACTTTGGGTAAAACTCTTAAGTTTATTTAGGTCCCTAACTTTGTTTGGATGAGAAGAGAAAGTGGACGGAAAGAAAGTAGTAAAAGGAAAGAATGTTGAAGGAATGATTATGAGTAGAAAGTGAATAAAAAGTAAGATGATTGTTTAGTTGTTTGATATGAATATGAATGAAAGTGAATAGAAAGTGACAGGAAAGAAAGTTATACTGTTTAGTAAAAGACATAACTACCCTTATTTAAATAAAATATATTTAGGTAGAAATGATTTTTTTTCATAATAGGTAGAAATGAAATTAATAAATAGATTATATATTTATATAATATTTTTAACCTTAAAATAAGTACTACTCCCTCCGGTCTCATAAGTAAGCAAAAATAGCTTTTTAAATTCATTGAAAAATTAATGTATTTAGTCTAAAATATAGACTAAATACATCACTTTTTCGATGAATCTAAAAAAGATATTTTTTTCTTACATATAAGGCTAGAGTAGTATTACGTTAATTATTTATTTATTATTTTAGTATTGATTTCATTATTAATTGAATTTTGTACTTCATCAATTTTTTGGCAACTATTTAATCAACTGAAAAATCACAGGTGACAATATGGTATAGAAGCCGAGGATTGTTTTCATCTTTTGTTTAATTGTTGCAAAGTCCAAGAAATGTGAAGGAAAGTATTTTTGTGGATGGAATTTTTTTTTTTTTTTGAAAACTTGGTATCCGGCTCTAGGATCGACTACTAGCTTACAGGAAGGTGGATGGAAAGAATTTTTTGCTATTTGGTTCTCTTGTTAAATCAAAGAAGGGCACGAAGGTCAGACATCTAATTTGGTTAGCAACAACTTGGTGTTTATGGCATATGAGAAATAATATTTTGTTTAGAAGCGAAAAAAAATAATAAAAAAAATATATAGAAAAAATATAAGATAAATACAAAAAAAATGATATGCTAAAAAATAGAAACAAAATAGATTATAGATTGGAACAAAACTGGACAATCTATACTCATAAAAATAGCAACAAAACAGATGAATACAATCAACTCAATAATCTATTAAAAGAAAAAATAATTCAAAAAAAATATTAAAAGAAAAAAAAAAGAATATACGTAGTATATAAAAAAAGAATAAAATAGTTAATAAAAAATTATAGAAAAAATAAGATGAATATCCATAAAATTAGGAATATAGAAATAGAAACATAAACAATATTTTTCATAAAAAAACTACTATTAACTATTAATAATATTAATATACGAGTAATAATAATACAATAAAGTTTATTACTATCAAATTTACTAAATTATCATAAATGTTCCTAATCAAATTTCTATTTTTTTATTAAACAATATACACGGGACTATTATCTGTGACGAATACATAAAAAATTGGATAATTTATCATTGATAATTATAATCAAATTTATTCATTTAATAAGTTTTACAAAAAATTCCGTAAAAAAAAAAGTTTTACAAAAAAAGTTTCACTTATATTTTAACAATACTTGATGCCATAACTGACCCCCGAACCAGATTCAATTGGTGGTAAAAAACCAAAAAAAAAAACTTATATTTTAACAATACTATTATATAACAAATTTTTAAATATTTTATTTTAAATAAATTTTCTACCATAATATAAATGAAAAACTTTCAACTATTTCCTTATAAAAAGGACCGGAAGGAGTAATAAATTGAAGACAAAAAAAGAAAGTAGAGAAGGATCTTGGTTTCCGCACTTTCTCTTCTTCAACAATCAATCCTTCCACTTTCCCTTAAACCAAACGGGCCATAAAAATAGAGGACCAATGCCAAAAGCAATACTGTAGTTATTAGTGAATGATGGTACAATCTTGACCATTGAATTAATTCACCTGCTAACTTTTGGAAAACTAGCATTGATAGTGCAAATAGTAAACAGAAAGACTACATTTATTGGGGTGTACAGAAAGAGCACACAAATAGTAAGCACAAAAATAGAAGAGAAATAGGTAGCGTGTGTATTTTATGCACAAGGCAGGGCAGAGCTCAAGCATAGCCAGCCCCACAGAGTGACTGGTCGGCGATTAATGTCATTCACCCGACAAAAGCTGTGCCATTTTCACAATACAATACTCTCCCGTCCTTTTTACAAGAGGCGGCTTATCTTTCAAGATTTATTATAGACTAGCATACTATTTAAGAAGACGCATAAACTAGTTTATAGCTTATAAGTTCATTTGACTAAAAAAAATTCATTTGATAACAGTTTTTCAAAATAAGGTTATAATTAATTTTATTAGCTTATGAGCTTATAACTTATAATTTTTTCTTTCAATTTTACCCTTGTCATCTTACTTGATAAAAAATATATTACTCCCTCCGTCCCTTAATATAAGCTCCCTTTGTAATTTTCCACGCTTATTAAGAAAAGTTGGTAGTGTAATAAATGTGTCCTTTTTGGGTATTACAATTATTATATTGTCCTTTGTGAAAAGATGTATTTGTAGTTAACTTTACGTATTTCAATGCAAAGTAGGGTTATGTTTTGAAAAGTAATAATAAATGTGTCTAGGGAATTGAAAATGGACTTATATTTATGAACAAATTTTTTATTTGAAAGAGTGCTTATAATTAGGGACGAATTGAGTATTAATTAAACATTTTTTTTATGTCATAAGTTAGTTGAAATGCTAATTTTATCAAACACTACCAATTTAATCAACAAACTTATTCGCTATAAGTTTTTTTTTGACACATATTCGCTATAAGTTAAATGGTAGCTTATATGATAGTATTTGCTATAAGCTCATACTATGTTATAAGTTAACTTATCAGTTACCCGTTATTTATTACATAACAGAGCCTAGATACTGTATACTACTTGTTCTGGGCCGAGCATCACGCTCGAGCCTCAGAGGGTGTCGAACAAATACGATCCGAGCAAGCCTGCCACGAAGAGCCCGCAAGACGTGCTCGACCCTCCAACGGTCAGATACTCCTACGTATCGTAACGGCCGTAAACCGGAATGATGGGCATTTACTGCACATCAAGGCCTCCAAGCCGTTTTCCGGCAGCCACTTGATGGCCATTAATGCCATCAAGGGCCTTGGCCCTGCGCTGGGGGCTATATATATGTGACTCCACTTCATTCACAAGGTACGCATTTTTTAGCCAAGAAAACCTTTACATACACAAACTGACTTGAGCGTCGGAGTGCCTGCAGGTACACAACCCCCCTCCGCTTCAACAGGGGTTTCAACGCTCTCAACCACCGTAAACGCCGGCGAAGTCGCTCTCTTCTGGTCAACACGATCAGTGGTGCCGTCTGTGGGGACAAAAGTTTCCCAGTTTATTCAAACCAAAAACTAAACTCCTTTCAAAGAACAACCACTTTGCGACCAATGGCTGGCGTCAACAACCACCAACTCCCGGAGCACGTGGCGGAGAACAACGCTCAACCAATGGATTACGCGCCGTACCACCCGCTGGACGGCCAGTTCGCCTCCGTAATGAAAGATGGCCAAGAAGGGAAAAACATGCGTGATGAGCCCTACAACCCAGAAGAACCGCAGATCCCTGTGGCTACCCCGCCACAGGCGACTCCGGCAGTGGCTATTCCTCCGGGCGTTCCCATGCAGGACATGATGGCTGCGCTGATCAATGCAATCAACCGCCAGTCGGACTTGCTACTGCAGCAAAACCAGAGATTCAAGCAGCAAAATCAAAGGCTCGAACAACAAAGTCGTCGCATCAACGCAATTGCTGAATCAAGGGTAACGGCGCAAGCTCGCCAAACTCACCGTTCACCCACACCTGTGAGGAGCAGAACTTTCTCCAGGTCACGCTCACCACCTCGCCGAAGGAGCGGGAGGAGGATGAGCCCGAGGAGAAACGAGGAAGTATCTCGAAACTCCACCCCGCCGAGGAGACATTCCCCTAGAAGGGACAATCCTCCTCGCCACCAAAGACGCCGATCCCCGGAAGAAAGGGATAGCCACCAAGGCTCCCTCTCCCGTAGGATCCGGGAACTCCCTCTACCGGTCGGTCTCGAGAAACCACCGGCAATGGATACTTACGATGGCTCGACAGATCCAGACGAGCACATCGAGAATTTAGAGGCTCTCCTCGAGTACAGAAATGTACGAGGCTCTATCAAGTGTAAGCTCTTTCGAACGACTCTGAGGAAAGGCGTTATGGCTTGGTATGATCGCTGTCGTACACGGTCAAAAATAAGTTTTATAAAATATAGTACAAGGGAGTTAACCTTGGTCGTCTCACAAGGATCTCTAATTTAATAATTAGTAAAAATAAGAACAATGAATAACACAATTAGATGGGGTTTTGGTTTTTAGATTGAAAGAGTATTTGAAATTCAATTGATAAAAAAGGACGATCAATCCATTGGTTTTAGGCAAACTTCGTTCATTATATATCCATCATAGGTTACTGATATATTCATTCAAAGGTCTATGCTTGGCTGGTTACTAAACTAATTAAACAAGCGATAATCAGGTTCGTAGGAATTCATTCGATTAAGCAAGGAATGTGTTCAACCAACTATGGGTAATGAACAAGCGCCATTAGAACACAGTTGATATCATTACAAAATTCAGCCAGCCCTTTTGGTAAGCGCAAAAGCTTATATCAATTCTATTCAAATTAATTTAAACAAGCGGAAAACTAATTCGAATAATCTCAACGGCATAAACCCATCACAAAATAATTAAGCATCATTAGCAATGAAATTCATACAGAATAAAGAGACATGAAATGATATAAGACAGCATAGACATGTAAACAAAATTATAATTAGAATCCGAACCTCAAGAACACATGAACGAAGTTTCCATATACCAATGAATCAACCTAGGGTTGCTAGTTCTCCATGAGAAAGTAGCAGCCTCTCTTTTCTATTTTACGTCAACTCTGCATAATGAACCCTAGGCTGCGTTTTTTGGCTTTTATAATACATGGGAAACGGGCTCTAAAAGTATCGGGCCGAAAATTAGAAGTTTAACCCGAAATTACATTATTATCACTAAGTCTGGAACATAAATGTGAATAAACGACTCCTTTTCGCTCTGAACTGGATTTCGACATCAACATGAAAGTTGTAGCTCTTTATCTTAGCTTTCCAACACATCTTCCCGCGCCTCATTTCAATATCCGTAGCTCAAGTTATGGTCTGCGCAATGAGAAGGTGTCAATATGTCATTAAATACGAAAATTGGTCAAATAAATTCATTAAGGCTCAATTGTGACCCAAAACTTAGAAACATAATAAAAACTCGATATTATTGTAGAATGACTACTAATATGCTAAATTATAATACTAGAAAATATGTGCCAAAATGCACCGATCAGTATAAGAGCTTGGCGCCAGGATCCGTAGATTCCTGGTCGGATCTCTGCGCCCGCTTCCGGGCCCATTTCACATCTTCGAAGCGCCATCCAAAAACGGAAGCGACACTCGAAGCCATCATTCAAGGAGAAACGGAGCCCCTCAGATCCTATCTCGAGCGTTTCAACAAGGCGGCTGTCGAGGTAAAGGTCGAAGAGAGTATGAAACTATACCTCCTCGACAGGGGACTTCGTCGGGACAGCGACTTTGCCAAAGCTGTCGGGATCGAAGAGCCGAAAACGTTGGATGCTTTCTTCGAAAAGGCGAAGAAGTATATCGCCTACGAGGAAAAACAGAAGGCCATAGATTTGAGGAGGCCTAAAAGTCAGGAAAAACCCAGGAACCACGAGAAAGATGAAGCTGGAACCTCGCGAAGAGGTAACGAAAAAGGAAGGGAGGATAGGATCAAAGAGTCCAAACCTCCACGCGGAAAGTTCACAACGTACACTCCACTAAATGCGCCCAGAGATCGCATTTTTGCAGAAGTCTCCGCTGCAGACTTCAAAAAAGCCGGAATCCATTTTCCGAGGCAGCAGCCCATGAAGGCAAATACTGATAGGACGAAATAATGTCGCTATCATAAAAGCCATGGACACGTCACTGAAGACTGTGTCCACCTGAAGGACGCCATCGAGATTCTGATACAGAAGGGCTATGCTCGAAAATACGTTCAGAATAACGAACAAGTACAACAACGGGAGCCTCAAGAGGTCGCAATGGCCATTGACGCTTCCAAGCAGGAAAATAACCGAGGCGTAGTCCCTCAGGCTCTCGCCATTTCAGCACCAGAAATCCCACTCCCCTCCCAGGGTCGGATGAAGAAGCACTCATGAGGCATTTCAACGCCCATATGAATGGCTCATGGGAGAATTTCCCCAAAGCATTGATGATAACGGGGGGGGGGGGGGGGGGGGGGGGGGGGGGGGAGGGGCTCAGGAAAGTCACCATCGGCTCCGTAAAAAGAAAAGGAGCTGGAAAACATTTGCTCGGTGACTCCCATCACCGTCTCCAAACCCGAGGAAGGCTCCGATCCGCTAGCCTTCTACAAATCAGAAGTTCCTGGGGGCTCACCAAACTACCAAATACTGCTACTGGTGAGAGCTCGTATGGCGAACTTCGACATCCACCGCATCCTCGTAGATCAGGGGAGCTCGTGCGACGTGATGTATTCGGGGCTCTTCAAAACATTACAGCTGTCGGAGAAGAACCTGATTCCCTATGTAGGACCTGACCTTCAGGGGTTCAACGGGTCGACTACCAAACCTTGGGGATATGTGGACCTTATCGTCACCTTTGGCGACGAAAAGGCAATGAAATCCGTGAGGACACAATTCATGGTCATCGACTGTCCCTCGCTGTATAACTGCATCATCGGCAGGACTACTTTAGCTGAGTTGTACGCTGTGTCATCCACCATTCACCTGAAGATGAAGTACTACACACCGGACGACCAGGTCGCCACCATCAACGGCGACATAGCCGCTGCGAGGAGGTGCTTTGAAGCCGCGGCAAAAAATCTGAGCACCGTGGCGACCCCTAAGAAATCTGAACAAAAGAAAAATCCGGGGGTAAACACTATTGGAGGCTCCGTCGACATCGATGCTCGACTCACAAAAAAGGAGCATCATGAAGAGAAGCAGAAGGACCTCCCCGTTGCTGAAAAGAAAATCTACCGCCCAATCCCGGACGGAGATTTCGAGCTGGTGCCCCTGGGTGAAGACCCCCTCAAAGGGATCAAGATTGGAACTGGACTCCCCGACTTGGTCAAAAAGCAGCTGATTGCCTGCCTGAAGGATAATGCTGAATTGTTCGCCTGGAGCGCTGCAGAGATGCCCGGAATCGACCCTGAGGTCGCTTGTCATCAACTGACTTTAGATCCTAGGGCTAGTGCCGTTGTTCAGCGGCGTAGGAAGCAGTCTCCCGAGAAAGCGGAGGCTGCTGAAAAAGCTGTAAAAGACCACCTCGAGGCAAATTTCATTTCGGAAGCCAGGTACACCACCTGGCTATCCAATGTTGTACTTGTTAAGAAATCGAATGGAAAATGGCGCATGTGTGTTGATTATACCGATCTTAATAGGGCTTGCCCTAAAGACGCTTACCCTTTACCTAACATAGACAAATTAGTAGATAATTCATCAGGATTTAAATTACTATCGTTTATGGACGCGTACTCGGGTTATAATCAAATAAAAATGGCTGAAATCGATAAAAAGAAAACAGCGTTTATGACCGAATCCGGTAATTATTATTACAACTTAATGCCTTTCGGGCTTAAAAACGCAGGCGCCACATACCAAAGGATGATGAACATAGTCTTCAATAATGAAATCGGAGACATGCTCAAAGTGTACATGGATGATATGATCGTCAAATCCGAAGAGGAAGTCGATCATACAGCCCACTTGAAAAGATTGTTCGACCAGGCGAGAAAGTTTAACATGAGATTCAATCCCGAAAAATGCACGTTTGGTGTAAAAGCTGGGAAATTCCTCGGATTTTACTTAACCGAAAGAGGAATCGAAGCTAACCCCGACAAATGCAGAGCATTTTTTGAGTTTCCTACACCGGACTCGAAGAAATCAATCCAATCACTAAATGGGATGCTCACAGCCTTATCTCGTTTTGTCGCAAAATCCGCTCAACACGCGCTACCCTTATTCAAATTACTTCGAAAAGAATCCGCATTCGAATGGACGAAGGAATGCGAGGACGCGCTACAACACTTAAAACGAGCATTATCTGAACCCCCAGTCCTAACGCGACCCAACGAAGGGGAAACCCTATACCTTTACCTCGCCGTAGCATCGGAGGCCATCAGCGCCGTTCTCATAAGAGAAACCGAGCAAGGGCAAAAACCCGTCTATTTTGTGAGTAAGGCTCTGCAAGGACCAGAACTCCGGTACTTACAGATTGAAAAAACGGCCTTAGCAGTTGTAACACCCAAACCCATTATTTTTATATTTCTACCTTAGTAAAATCTTTTTCAAAATACGCAACGGAAAATCATATTTAATTTATTGAATGTCGGTTCGAGTATTACACTCCTCTACCAAAATAATACTAATGTAGTTAATTAGTAAAAATACTTGTTTATACAAATGTTAAATCAACTAATGTATTTATTAGCTATACAAAACAACCTAGATAAGGAGACTCTATATACATATAAAACCCCTTTTCCCGTGTCACAATCAGAGCAGAGCTTCACCGACGACTCGACATCGAATACCACAAAACCTGTAAATCTGGACCCCCAACGGTCCAGCACATAACACATAAAAGAGAGTTAGATAACATACTCAAAATATACAAGTGTAAGTAAATGGTACTTAAACACTTCTTCATAAAAACATGCATAATCATACATTATACATATACATCACCATCATTCATGCATATTCATATATCATGCATATACTTCATTTATCACCTAATCAATCATCCACAAAATACACCAAATATATAGTTTCACGTCGTCTCGGACAATACCAAAACATCAACAAATACATTGTTCAGATTATGGTCATGACGGACCCTGCGTTGTTCATTTTATAGTCATGACGGACTCTGCTCCTCACATACGGATTAACAATCAACATTTACCAAGTATGTGTCAAACATCATTTATTATAAAATGCACACATAATCCCTAATGCAATCTAATGCTTCACATTCATGTTATGTCCTCTAGACACCTCTAATGCATGTGGTACCATCGTCTTTATCAGAGTATTTCACCTCCGATATCCGTCTTTATCAAACAAATATAGTTCGATATCCTTCTTTATTGGACAAGCCAATATCCCTAAATATTCATGATGCATGCACTCAAAACTCATGAATATATTCATCAACAATTTTGGCATATAGCCCGTCAACAATAACGTGGAACACTATCGAACGTCCGTCTTTATTAAGATAATCAATACCTTAATATCCGTCTTTATTAGAATAACATAATTCTAATATCCTTCTTTATTAAGTTGATTAACACCTTAATATACTTCATTTATATTTCATACATGATTAACAATCAATTAACGATTAGCAATGAGCATTATAAGCATCAACATGCATCAACAATCATGTAAGAATAAGACACTGATTTGAAAATACATGCAAAGGAAGACAGCAGATGAAAATTTGTGAAATCTGCAACATTTTCGCCTGAGGCGAAACATTTTCGCCTGGGGCGAAATAACTGCAGAATGAACTGGTTGCTCACTGACACATTTTCGCCTGGGGCGAAACATATTTCGCCTGGGGCGAAATTCTGGCGTTTTCTACACCAATGACCCAAAAATCCCATTTTTCATGTTATAAATCCCAAAAGAGTTTGTATTCAAGCATAACAAACATGGATGAACACAAAAGGACAGTCCATTCCTCAGATCTACATCATAAACATTGAAAAAGTAAAGATTGAACACTTTTTCATCAAAACTCTCAAGAACACAAAGTTCTTGAGTTTAATCTTTCATAAACTCGTTTTTTACCCATTAAATCCGTTCATTAATCATGTTAAAAGCATGTTAAACATATTAAGAACCTTAGGAACGATTTCCATCAAGAAAATCCGATCTAAGCTAAAACGAAAATGGGGTGGAGGAAGTTCGGGTGAGGAGAAATCGACATTCTCCCCTTCCTCGGGTCACCCACGAATATGAAATTTACTCTCTTACCTTGGATCGACGAACTCACGAAGATTGCTCCTCGAATCCCTTCTCCAAGCTCTTGCTCTAGCTCCATGCTCTCCCTTCTCTCTTCATTCTCCCAAAAACAAGAAAAATGAACTCTTTCTCTCACAACAAGGGCTAAATAGCGCCCCCCTCTAGCTCACAAGGCCCAATGTGTAACACCCAACCCCTTAACGCGTATTTATTAAATATAAATAAATAAAACACTTAAGAAAATCTAGGCGTCACATGTTAATAATACAAACCACGGCATAATTAAAAATCATGCTAGCACAGCGGAATTAAAAGCGAATAATTATCATAATGTATATCATACAATGATCATAATTGTTCACACAATATCCCTAGGCTCTAGGCCATATCAACAAAGGATATTATGTTTACAATTCAAAAGATAGGAATAGCAAAGTTAAATATGCCATCACGGGCTTAATACAATTCAAACGAATAACCCGACCCGGTAAGACCTAATCAGAGCAATTCTATACAACCCATCAAAAAGATATATAACATATATCTAAGGAGTAGTCTACGCTAACTCCTCACCAAAAAGCGCACTACACGAGCACGAACAGTCCTCTAACTCTGATCGGGATCCTCAACCTGAGAACCTGAACCCCCAACGGTCCAGCACATAACACAAAACATGAGAGTTAGATCACATAATCAAAATACAAGTGTAAGTAAATCGATACTTAAACACTACTTCAATACCATAAGCATGCCTCACAATTATACATATACATATACATATATATACACATCTATAATCCAATTAGCAGTTCTCAAAATACATAATCGAATACCAACTATCAAGTATCAGTTATCAAATATCACAAGTAGTCAAACATGTGTCACATATCACTTATCAAGTAATGCACACATATAACCTAATGCAATTCTAATGCTTCAACTTCATGAATGTCAATCCTAGACATTACTAATGCATGTGGTACCATCTTCTTTATTAGAGTATCTCACCTCTAATATCCTTCTTTATCGGATAAATATAATCCGATATACTTCTTTATTGGAATATCCAATATCCTATTTAATTCATGAATGCATGTATATGTTTCATGAATCCACTCACAATTAATAGCATTAAGCTTCTTCCTTTACAATGTGGAATAATATCCAACATTCTTCATTATTAGAATAAACAATTATCCTAATATTCTTCATTAATCACTTCCTTTATCATATCTCATCATCATACAATTAATCATAGCTAAAAGCACCTAATTGTATGTTAGAATACCACAATTACATGTTATAAGTGCATAATTCCACTAACAAAACATCAACAAAATAATCCTGTCACAGAGCTGTTCGCTATAGCGAACAGGTAGCGAATAGGTAGCGAACAGGTAGCGAACGCAAACAGACACAAAACCTCAACTGGCGAGCAGTTGGCGAGCATCTGGCGAACACGTTCGCTGTAGCGAGCAGCTAGCGAACACGTTCGCTGTAGCGAGCAGGTAGCGAACAGACACAGAGCCAAAATCCAATTAGCGAGCAGGTAGCGAACAGGTGGCGAACACGTTCGCTGTAGCGAACAGGTAGCGAACCACACCAGAAGAACATCTGTTCTTGAGTTTCCAGAAAATGATTTTTCACTCAAAATCACCCAAAATCCCATTTTTCATGTTATAAACCCCAAATATGTTTGTTTTCATGTATATAACACATATATAAGCACAAAAGGACGGATTGATTCTCCGATCCACATCATTAACATCGAAAAAGCAAGGATTTAACATTTATGAGTCTAAAAGCTCAAGAACACATATAATCACTCAAAACATACAAATTCTCATTATTTAACCCATGATTTCGCTCACACTACATGGTAGAAGTATATTGAACATGTTATTAACATTGGGTTTCACTTTCTCGAAGATTAACTCTCCCAAACCAAAACGAAAATGGGGTGGAGGAAGTTCGGGTGAGGAGAAATCGACATTCTCCCCTTCCTCGGATCACCCACGATTAAGGAAACTACTCTCATACCTGGATTCGAAGAAAACTCGACGAAGATCTCGGATCTCTAGCTTTTCTTCTTGCCCTAGCTCTCAACTCTTCTCTTCAACTCTAAACACAAGAACTATGAGAAAAAAATGAATTTCTCTCCCTTGCTTCATGGCCATAAGGGCGCCACACACACACCTTACAAGGCCCATTGGGCCTCAAGCCCATTGGCTTGGCCCAATAACACGATAACTCTCACTATCGCTTAATAACTAAAGTATTCGATAAATAACTAAAGTTATTAACTTATTTAAAATGCCACGTTAAATAAAATATTTTAACACATAAAAAATAATAATTTGAAAATTGGGTCGTTACAACTCTACCCTCCTTAAAGAATTTTCGCCCTCGAAAATTACCTGAGAATAACTCCGGATACGAGCTCCTCATCTTACTCTCCAATTCCCAAGTTGCATTCTCACCAGCGGGTCCTCCCCATACCACCTTCACCGAGGCGATATCTTTGTTCCTCAACCTCTTCACTTCTCTACCTTCAATCCTCAAAGGCACAGTCTCGACCGTTAAGTCATCCCTCACTTGAACATCATCTGACTCAATCACATGTGACGGGTCTCTAACATACTTCCTCAATTGTGACACGTGAAACACATCATGCAAATTCGCCAATGATGGCGGTAAAGCAATCCTATACGCCACTTTCCCCACTCTTTTCAAAATCTGATAAGGACCAATAAACTTCGACGTCAACTTCCTCGACTTCAAAGCACGTCCAATTCCGGTAGTCGATGTAACTCTTAAGAAAACATGATCACCTTCTTGAAATTCAATGTCTTTCCTTCTCTTGTCATGATAACTCTTTTGACGACTCTGAGACGCTTTCATCTTCTCTCGAATCATTCTAATCTTTTCCGTAGTCTCTTGCACAATCTCCGGACCAAGAATCACACTCTCTCCGGATTCAAACCAACAAAGCGGTGTTCTACACCTCCTTCCATACAAAGCCTCAAAAGGTGCCATTCCAATACTCGAATGAAAACTATTGTTGTACGTGAACTCGATCAACGGTAAACACGAATCCCAACTTACTCCTTGCTCCAAAACACAAGCTCTCAACAAATCTTCCAAAGATTGTATCGTCCTTTCCGATTGGCCATCCGTTTGAGGATGATAAGCCGAACTCAACCTCAACTTAGTCCCTAAAGCCTCTTGTAAACTTTCCCAAAATCTCGAAGTAAACCTCGGATCTCGATCCGAAACAATACTCGACGGAATACCATGCAACTTCACAATTTGCTCCACATAAATCTCGGCCAACTTAGGCACCAAGGTACCTCTCTTAATAGCAATAAAATGCGCACACTTCGTCAAACGGTCTACTACCACCCAAATCACTTCATAACCTTTAGTAGTCTTGGGTAAACCTCCCACAAAATCCATCGCAATACTATCACACTTCCATTCCGGTATAAACAAAGGTTGCAACAAACCAGACGGTTTCTGATGCTCAATCTTCGACTTCTGACAAACTAGGCAAGCATAAACAAACTCAGAAATTTGCCTCTTCATTCCTGGCCACCAAAACAACTTCTTCAAATCTTGATACATCTTGGTTACTCCAGGATGAATACTCATTCCACTCCTATGACCTTCTTCCAAAATCATCTTCTTCATCTCGGGCACATCGGGCACGCACACTCTTCCATGAAATCTCACAACTCCGTTCTCGTCAACTTTGAAATTAGCTTCTTTTCCTTCCTCAACCACTATTGCCAACTTCTCCATTAACTTCTTATCCGTCTTTTGACATTCTTTGATATTCTCTAGAAAAGGATTCGTCAACTTCAACATTCCCAATTTCACACTATTAGGAGTCACTTCACACACTAGACTCAAATCTCGGAATTCTTCAATCAACTCTAACTCTTTCACCATTAGTGATGACATGTGCAACGATTTCCTACTCAACGCATCGGCCACCACATTAGCTTTTCCGGGGTGATAATTCAAATCAAAGTCATAATCCTTCAAAAATTCGAGCCATCTTCTTTGTCTCATATTCAACTCCTTCTGATCGAATAGATACTTCAAATTCTTGTGATCACTAAAGACTTCAAACTTCGATCCATACAAATAATGCCTCCACACCTTTAATGAAAACACAACTGCGGCTAACTCAAGATCGTGTGTCGGATAATTCCTCTCATGAACCTTCAGTTGTCTCGACGCATACGCTACCACTTGACCTTTTTGCATAAGCACACCTCCTAGTCCCATCTTCGAAGCATCACAATACACGACGAAAGATTCCTTAGCATCCGGTAAAATCAACACAGGCGCGGTAGTCAACCTCTTCTTAAGCTCTTGAAAACTTTCTTCACACTTCACATCCCAAACAAACGCTTGATCCTTCCGAGTCAACTGCGTCAAAGGCAAAGCCAACTTTGAAAATCCCTCAATGAACCTCCTATAATAACCAGCCAATCCAAGAAAACTTCTTATCTCAGAAACAGACTCCGGCGTTCCCCATTGCAATACGGCATCAACTTTCGCTGGGTCAACCGCTATTCCTCCACTTGAAATCACATGACCAAGAAAACTTACTTCTTTCAACCAAAACTCACACTTCGACAACTTGGCATACAACTTCTTCTCTTTCAAAATTTGCAAAACAATCCGCAAATGCTCCTTATGTTCCTCTTCGGACTTTGAGTAAACCAAAATATCATCGATGAATACCACTACAAACTTATCCAAGAATGAATGAAAAATCCTATTCATGTACTCCATAAAAACACCAGGTGCATTGGTCACACCAAAAGGCATCACCGAATATTCATAATGACCATACCTCGTCCTAAAAGCAGTCTTTGGTATATCCTCCGTTTTCACTCTAATCTGATGGTATCCAGATCTCAGATCAATCTTACTAAACACGCAAGCTCCAACCAATTGATCCATCAAATCATCTATCCTCAGAAGTGGATACTTATTCTTGATCGTCACTTTGTTCAACTGTCGGTAGTCAATACACAACCGCATACTCCCTTCTTTCTTCTTAACCAACAACACAGGTGCACCCCACGGCGATACACTAGGTCGAATAAACTTCTTCTCAAGTAGTTCCTCTAGTTGTTTCTTCAACTCATTCAACTCTGACGCTGACATTCGATACGGTGCCATAGATATCGGACTAGTACCAGGTACCAAATCGATCGTAAACTCTACTTCTCTTTTCGGCGGTACATCTGACACGTCTTCCGGAAATACATCGGGAAATTCACAAACAACCGGTAACTCTTCCACCTTAACTTCACCTTCCATCTTCAAGGATGCAAACAACGCATACACCTCTACAGGTTCCTTCAACGACTCTACTACTTCCTTCTTACTCATCAAATGCAAACTCTCCTCCGGTTTAGGAAACACAACAGTCTTCTCGCAACAATTGATATGGACTCGATTAAACACTAACCAGTTCATACCAAAGATAACATCTATTCCACTAAGTTGGATACACACTAGGTCCATTCCAAAGTGTCTACCAAACACGGTTACGGGACAGTCACGACATACGAGACGGGTAATTACAGAACCATTAGCAGGAGTTTCTATTTCCATACGACCAGACATTTCAGACACAGGTATACTAAGACGCTTCATGCAATCAACGGATATAAAAGAATGTGTAGCTCCCGTATCAATAATCGCAATTAAAGGAGTGTTATAGATGAAACACGTACCTCTAATGAGATTATCCCCCTGATCCGCATCATCTCCACTCAAAGCAAACACCTTTCCCATAGTCTTCTTCGGCTTCTTGCACATAGGACTCTTGTGACCCTCTTCACCACAATTGAAGCAAGTCACCTTCACTTGACATACATCCGACTTGTGTCCTAGCCTCCCACAATTGAAACACTTGTCCACTTTCTTTGGGCACTCATAAGACTTATGACCCAACTCACCACACTTGTAGCATTGTCCACCACCTCTCTTCTTTCCACCACTAGCCTCAACAACTTTCTTCCCCTTGTCACCCTAGGGCTTCCCACGGTCTTGACCTTTTCCTCTCTTGTCACTCATGGCCTTGTAGTAATTAGTCTTGGCCTTTCCATCATCATCACAGATACGGCACTTATCCACCAAAGTTGCAAAGTCTCGGATTTGAGAAAATCCGATAAGATGCTTGATGTCCGGGCGCAACCCACTTTCAAACTTGACACACTTGTCATTCTCAGCTTCCACGGTGTTGTAGTGTGGACTAAACGCACACAACTCCTCAAACTTCACGGAATACTCCGCTACAGACATGTTTCCTTGCTTGAGCTCCATGAACTCCACCACTTTCTTGTTCCTAATATCAGCCGGAAAGTACTTCCTCAAGAACTCTCCCTTGAACATCTCCCAAGTGATTACTACACCACCAACTCCCATCCTCAGCTTAGCATTCTTCCACCACTTGTTAGCTTCTTCACGAAGTACATAAGTACCCAAGGTCAACTTACTCTCCTCGGTACACCTCATAGCCTCAAAGACAATCTCAACTTCCTCTATCCACTTGACAGCAGCCTCCGGAGCATAGCCTCCAATGAAAAGCTTCGGATTATGCTTCATAAACCTCTCTAACCTCATCTCATCTTCCCTCCCGGGTTGATGATCTCTAGCCACGATGTTGGTTAAAGTAGCTATCGCATCTGCCATCTGATTGTTAGCCCTAGCCGCCATGATCCTGAACAACCAACCAATCCAAGAACAGACTTAGAAAGGTAATATCAACAGTGTTATCTCTACACAAGTTGAATATATGGGCAACTATTCCTAATTGGTTCCACATGAACCGACCTTGCTCTGATACCACTATTGTAACACCCAACCCCTTAACGCGTATTTATTAAATATAAATAAATAAAACACTTAAGAAAATCTAGGCGTCACATGTTAATAATACAAACCACGGCATAATTAAAAATCATGCTAGCACAGCGGAATTAAAAGCGAATAATTATCATAATGTATATCATACAATGATCATAATTGTTCACACAATATCCCTAGGCTCTAGGCCATATCAACAAAGGATATTATGTTTACAATTCAAAAGATAGGAATAGCAAAGTTAAATATGCCATCACGGGCTTAATACAATTCAAACGAATAACCCGACCCGGTAAGACCTAATCAGAGCAATTCTATACAACCCATCAAAAAGATATATAACATATATCTAAGGAGTAGTCTACGCTAACTCCTCACCAAAAAGCGCACTACACGAGCACGAACAGTCCTCTAACTCTGATCGGGATCCTCAACCTGAGAACCTGAACCCCCAACGGTCCAGCACATAACACAAAACATGAGAGTTAGATCACATAATCAAAATACAAGTGTAAGTAAATCGATACTTAAACACTACTTCAATACCATAAGCATGCCTCACAATTATACATATACATATACATATATATACACATCTATAATCCAATTAGCAGTTCTCAAAATACATAATCGAATACCAACTATCAAGTATCAGTTATCAAATATCACAAGTAGTCAAACATGTGTCACATATCACTTATCAAGTAATGCACACATATAACCTAATGCAACTCTAATGTTTCAACTTCATGAATGTCAATCCTAGACATTACTAATGCATGTGGTACCATCTTCTTTATTAGAGTATCTCACCTCTAATATCCTTCTTTATCGGATAAATATAATCCGATATACTTCTTTATTGGAATATCCAATATCCTATTTAATTCATGAATGCATGTATATGTTTCATGAATCCACTCACAATTAATAGCATTAAGCTTCTTCCTTTACAATGTGGAATAATATCCAACATTCTTCATTATTAGAATAAACAATTATCCTAATATTCTTCATTAATCACTTCCTTTATCATATCTCATCATCATACAATTAATCATAGCTAAAAGCACCTAATTGTATGTTAGAATACCACAATTACATGTTATAAGTGCATAATTCCACTAACAAAACATCAACAAAATAATCCTGTCACAGAGCTGTTCGCTATAGCGAACAGGTAGCGAATAGGTAGCGAACAGGTAGCGAACAGGTAGCGAACGCAAACAGACACAAAACCTCAACTGGCGAGCAGTTGGCGAGCATCTGGCGAACACGTTCGCTGTAGCGAGCAGCTGGCGAACACGTTCGTTGTAGCGAGCAGGTAGCGAACAGACACAGAGCCAAAATCCAATTAGCGAGCAGGTAGCGAACAGGTGGCGAACACGTTCGCTGTAGCGAACAGGTAGCGAACCACACCAGAAGAACATCTGTTCTTGAGTTTCCAGAAAATGATTTTTCACTCAAAATCACCCAAAATCCCATTTTTCATGTTATAAACCCCAAATATGTTTGTTTTCATGTATATAACACATATATAAGCACAAAAGGACGGATTGATTCTCCGATCCACATCATTAACATCGAAAAAGCAAGGATTTAACATTTATGAGTCTAAAAGCTCAAGAACACATATAATCACTCAAAACATACAAATTCTCATTATTTAACCCATGATTTCGCTCACACTACATGGTAGAAGTATATTGAACATGTTATTAACATTGGGTTTCACTTTCTCGAAGATTAACTCTCCCAAACCAAAACGAAAATGGGGTGGAGGAAGTTCGGGTGAGGAGAAATCGACATTCTCCCCTTCCTCGGATCACCCACGATTAAGGAAACTACTCTCATACCTGGATTCGAAGAAAACTCGACGAAGATCTCGGATCTCTAGCTTTTCTTCTTGCCCTAGCTCTCAACTCTTCTCTTCAACTCTAAACACAAGAACTATGAGAAAAAAATGAATTTCTCTCCCTTGCTTCATGGCCATAAGGGCGCCACACACACACCTCACAAGGCCCATTGGGCCTCAAGCCCATTGGCTTGGCCCAATAACACGATAACTCTCACTATCGCTTAATAACTAAAGTATTCGATAAATAACTAAAGTTATTAACTTATTTAAAATGCCACGTTAAATAAAATATTTTAACACATAAAAAATAATAATTTGAAAATTGGGTCGTTACACAATGGGCCTCAAGCCCAATAGCTTGGACCAACTCACGTTAACTCTCACTAACTCGCGCGTTAACTAAAACTCTCGATAAATAACTTAAAGTTACTATCTTACTTAAAAACCACATCGCCAAATAATTAAACACCTAAATAGTGAATAATAAATTTGGGTCGTTACAGCAGTGGTCATGGCCGCAAGGAAGCTAAGACACTATTTCTTAGCTCATTCCATCGTTGTCCGAACCGATCAACCAATTAAGCAGCTCCTTGCGAGGCCGGACATGACAGGACGAATGCTAAAATGGTCGCTCGAGTTGTCCGAATTTGAAATCTTTTTCGAAAGCAGAAAGGCTTTAAAAGCCCAAGTGCTAGCAGACTTCATAGCCGAGATGACCATACCATCTACCCCGAATAAAAATAAATGGACCATCTTCGTGGATGGATCCTCAAATCCACAAGGGAGTGGTGCAGGAATAATGCTCGAAAACAGCGAAGGAGTGCTCATAGAAGTTTCACTCGAGCTCGCCTTTCCAACCACGAACAACCAGGCCGAGTACGAAGCCTTCTTGGCAGGATTAAGGTTGGCTCAGGATATGGAAGCCGAGGAGATTAAGATATTCACGGACTCACAACTCGTTGCATCACAAATAGCCGGAGAATACCAAACAAAAGACGAGCGACTCACGAAATATTTAAACTTGATCAAAGAAAAATTAACCAAATTCAAGCAAACCGAAGTCAAACATGTTCCTCGCGAGCATAATGCAAGAGCAGATATCTTATCTAAGCTCACCAGCACCAAGAAAAAGAAGGGCGGAAATCAATCACTAATTCAGGAAACACTATCCAAACCAAGCATAGCGAAACCCACCGAGGTATTCCTGATATGCGAAATCAACACCGACAGCTGGATGACACCCGTGTTCGAATTTTTGAGCACAGGAAACCTCCCAATTGACAAGAAAGAGGCAGCTAAGGTCAAAAGAAGAGCCTGCGCATACGTAATCCTAAATGGGAAAATGTATCGCCGAGGATTTTCCATCCCTCTGCTGAGATGCGTCGAGGAAAGCGAGGTAACCTCGATCCTCAGCGAAATCCACGAAGGAATAAACGGCCAACACATCGGTGGACGCTCCTTGGCCAAAAAGGCCTTGCGAGCAGGATTCTACTGGCCCGCCATGCAAGCAGACGCAAAAGAGCATGTCAAAAAATGCGACAAATGCCAACTACACGGGGATATGCACTTGGCCCGTCCAAACGAGCTAAAGACGCTCTTGTCCCCGTCGCCGTTTTCTTCGTGGGGGATGGACCTCCTAGGACCATTTCCAACGGCAGCAGGACAAAATAAATACCTGATAGTAGCTGTCGACTACTTCACAAAATGGATCGAAGCCGAACCCCTTGCCAGCATCACAACGTTCAACGTGCTGCGATTCTTCAAACGCAATATACTTGTGAGATTTGGGGTCCCCCAAGTTGTCGGTACAGATAACGGGACTCAATTCACAGACAAGAAAATGCGAGAATTTATGGCGAGGATAGGTACAACTCAACATTTTACCTCTGTCGAACACCCTCAAACAAACGGCCAAGCTGAGGCTGCAAACAGGGTCATATTACGAGGGCTTAAGAGGAGATTAGACGAAGCAAAGGGTAAATGGACAGAGGAACTGCACAGCGTACTCTGGTCCTACCGAACAACCCCGCACTCCACGACAGGAGAAACGCCTATCTGATTAACATACGGAACAGAAGCAGTAATTCCGGTAGAGACGGGGGCATCTTCATTCCGAACAGAGATACCCCTCGAAGGAGAGGATAATCAAGACATGCTCAGAAAGGAGCTCGACCTTTTAGAAGAACTTCGAGAAGGCGCGGCCCTCCGGGAAGCAACTTTGAAACAAAAAATAGCAAAACGGCACGATAAAAGAGTCATCAAGCGAGAGTTCGACGTTGGTACATTTGTGCTACGACGCAATCAAAAGGACTCCCGCGAGGGTAAACTCGCGGCGAATTGGGAGGGACCTTATCGAGTCCGAGCCAAAACCGAAAACGGAGCTTATTACTTGGAAGACCTTTACGGGAAAGAAGTTCCTCGACCTTGGAATGCCGAAAAGCTCAAACAATACTACAGTTGAGGGAAATTCGAAAGACATCCCTCGACGAAGGCTGCGTCTTCGCCCATGAGAAACGCGCCTATACAACGGAGGAGTGCTTAGGTACGGGCATGAATCTTAAAATATAAAACAAAGTCGAGACATTAGGGGCTCGATGATGTTGGCGAGGAAAGTTCTAGACCACGGAACGCCATCGTCGCAGTACACGCCCGGTAGAACCCCAGCTCGCGATGGGATGTTCACACCCCGAGGAGGAAAGCTTAACAACAGCCCCTCTCCTCGTTACTAGTTTGGATAAACATCTCCAAACACTTAGAATGGTTCCCCGCACCTTCTGAACTCGGCATCAATGGTACCAGCTATCATAACGATGACCAACGTCCGAACACACACTAGCGCGAAGACATGAATAGCTCGGCGTATAGAATGTTTGGAAAATTGCTTAAGTTAAAAACCTCAAGTTTAGTCGAGCACAAACAAAAGGCATCAAGTATACAGGTCGTCACAACGAAAAGATAATCGAAGCACGAACCTAAAAGTATCGAGCATGCAAACGTTTGATTCGACATTCAAGGGAAATTAAAACATCGCCGCATAAAACCTAAATCTAAATGCGAAGATAAAGGTAAAAAGGCAAGCAAATAAATAAAAAGTGCTGAAAATAAAGACCACGAAGGGCCATAATTGTCGAATACATCAAAAGGACGAACTGAGCGCCCGAACAAAAGAAAGAAAAACAAATTACACTTCATCATCAGGAGGGGTAACGATAGCTCCATCATGCACTTCCTTCTCCTCATCTAAACCCTCCTCGATCAAGCTGGGGTTGAGAATCCTGAGCTGGGCCACTGCGTTGTTGAAACTGAAAGTAGCAGCAGCAACCATGCTGGACTCCAGCTCCTGGATCTTCGCGATCAAAGCTGCACGAGAGGAAGAAGCATACACCCCCTGAGGGTCAAGCTCCTTCTCCCCTCCTTCAACAATCCCAGTGACTTGAAGCCTCGCTAACTTCCCTTCCAGCTCACCAATCAGAACCTTCTGCTCCTCGACTTTCTGCACAGCACCATCACGCTCCTCCGACACCGTCTTGAGCCTGTCCTCCGCTTCCTTGAGGTTAGTCGAGAGAGTCTTGCGCTCCTCCCTATAACCCTCGCAGGAGGCCTCGGATTCTGCTAGCCTTCGCTTCAATAGAGGCAACTCCTTACGAGCTTCATCCCTTTCCTCCAAGTATTTGCACTCCCGGCCATTTAAAAAAGTCGCCACCTCGACTAATTTAAGCAGACCCATGGACTGGGTAGCGATTTCGGAACGGAGAGCCTCAGGACCCATATCTGCGAGGATGGCCTCATCTGCTGGGTTAATCTTCACTTTAGTGTCTCCGGTCAGCAGAACGCCATGGGCATAAATGGGAGGAAGGACGAAGTCGTCTGCAGGAACGTCGGCGGACAACCTATGGGGACCAAGGTTTGGAGGATCATCCTGACTAGAGAGGTCCACCACCTCCCGCTCCTGTAGAGAAGAAGTCTCTTCCTCCCCAATCAGCCGAATCCTTTTTGAACGGTCCACAGCAGAGGCCGTCGGGGACTGGGGAGCGGAGGAGGTTGTAGCAGCACTGCTCGCTTCCCTCTTGTTCTTGGCAGCGCGAGCTTTGCGGAGAGCGGCGGCGCCACTGGTCATTGTACCTACACAGATCTGATCAACAGTTAGCAAAACAAAGGCGAGCAAATAAAAAAGAAAAATGCAAAGTAAAAAAGCAAGGCATAAAGAATAAAGAGCAAGCCACGAGCATACTCCAAAAAGCAGATAATTCCTCCGGAGTATCACAAATGATCAACTCCTGGGTTGCGATCAATTTGGTCTTGGTCAGCAGGTAAGGAGGCAAGGAGGTAAGGAGGCAAGCCCTCCACGAACTCTAACAGCTTCTTATAATCAGCTCTTTCCTCAGCAGACAACTCCCCCAGCGTAAAGACAAATTTTTTGGTCGACATTGCGTAATGCTCTCTGCGCCAATAGAAGGGAAATCTGGCGAAGTCCTCATCTATGGGGCGCCCCTGCTCGTCGAGCACTTTCTACCCCAGCTCGTCTATGCGCTGCCCTCTGCGGACGAAGTTACTCCAGCCTTTCGTCGTCATGGCCCTGACCCCGTAGAAAATAGACTTAAACCCCCGCACCGATTCGTCATAAATATCAAAGAGGCGCTTCCGTTGCCTCAAAGAAACCCATCCGTGCTTGGTGTCCGGTAGCGGGGCTCCTTTTGCGAGCTTCCCTTTCGCCTGCTCCCCCCGAGGACAGCTTCGTTGGAGGCCGAAATGATAGAAAAATAAAGGCAAGGTAGGACCCAGACCCAAGTGCTCGGCGGTCATTTCAAAAGCCTTGATAAAGGCCAAGGAGTTCGGATGAAGTTGAGAAGGGGCTAAGCGAAGGTGTCGGAAGATAGACACTTCTAGATCCGTAAAGGGCAACCTAATTCCCAAGTGCTTGAAAGCAATCTCGTACATAGGGATCGTCCCCCAGGCCCAATTGCTGCAGATCCTATGACGAGCAGTAGGGATCCGCACTTCAAAATCTTCAGTAGGAGGAGTCTGGATATCCGTACACATCGACTCCGGAATATCACTCTCGCAATTCTTATAAATTGACTCTGTCTCTCGAGGTTCGTCCGCCACCCATGAGAGGTCGGCTTGAACACGAATCGACGAGGATGGCTGTTGATCTATAAACGATACTTGACTTTGAGACCCTTCAGCCATCTGAAGAAAACCTGAAAAAGCAGAGGAAGGAAAAATGAATTCGACATTCAAATCCACCCTTCCACCGCCAAATCAAGTGAAAGGGCGAGGATCTCGATGATACTTAGAAGATTACGCGAAAGCAAAAAGGGACAAGGCTATCCCTCCGGACGCTTAGTTCATAAAACAACCGGGCACGAAACGCATGTGATGCTCGACATTGTTCTTAAGCAAAAACCCAACCGTCAGTAGGTAAAAAACAGCGATTTTTCGCTTTAAAACCCCGAAAAATTCTTATTTGGGGGGGAAAAGGGTGCTAATCACCAGCTACAACCCTCAAAAAGACTACCCAAGTTATATGAGAAACACACTACAAAACTACCTACTGCGTGAACTAACTATGTCCTACTTAACCAAACAATCAAAGCAAAATCAAAAAGGATGAGACACTTACTTGTTGGTTAAAAAGGAATGAAGAGAAGGCGCTTGTAGTGTAGCAGCAAACGGAACGTGAATCACCAGAGGGAATGGAAGCAAGAAAGTTAATAGAGGAAGTGAGAAACTGTAAAGTTTCAAACAAAAAACCTCCCTCCTATATATAGGCCAACGCGCCCGTACAGGAAAATCTGCGCCACTCCCATCTGAACTGTCGATTTGATCCAACGAACCAGATTAATCGCGATCAAGCGGTCCGGATTCAATCTCAGGAGAAACGAAAGGGCGCGAAGATCCAACGGTCCACGACGACCTCGAGATTCAAATCTCAGAGTAATAGCCACTCGAGTGCTATTTGAATAGCCTTTACACGTGGCGAGAGAAAGCAAAGCGACTCGTCCTTTCAAGTCACATCCCTCTGCTCGCGCAAATCTCGCGGAACCCAAGACGCCACGTCCCGAGAAAATCGCAGCCAAAAAGGAAACGCAAGATCCTCGGGATTTAATCCCCTTATTTTTGCTAAAAATACGGGAAGGCCGCAGCTACCAAATTGGAACACAGCGTTTTTCGGCGTGCTCAAAAAAGCTTGGTTTCGCTCGAGTAATCCGCTCAGGAAGTCCTCAATAAAGTCCTCCGATCCATCGGAGCTCGACGTGTCAGAAGTTTCTGAAGAGAGAATTATCACCTTGGCCTCCTTTGCCTTCTGGGAACGAGCCACCACAGCCGTGGACGCTTCCGCTCTCTTCTTTCCCCTCTGGGACTTGAAGCTCTCAACAGCCACCTTCTTGGAATTCTTCTTATCCATCACTGACACTCAAAGCACAAAATATGGAAAGCAAAAGAAAAAGCAGCAAGTATTTATAAAGAAACTTGCCGCCCAAAAGGCCCAACATCGTGCCTAACGCCCCATAAATGCAAGAGGCGGCTACTAATACCTAGGGTTGACTACTCGGGGAAAAAACGCTTTCCCTTTCCCAAAGCTTGACTTTGGCCAAAGGGAACCGCGAAAATTCAAAAAAGAAAAAGCACGGCGAACCAACTCGAAAATAATTATGTTCGACAAATCGAAAGATCTAAACGCGATGAATCGGCCAAGCTTCAAGTTATTATCCTCATCAACGAGCATAACAACTTGGGGGGCTCCTGTTCTGGGCCGAGCATCACGCTCGAGCCTCAGAGGGTGTCGAACAAATACGATCCGAGCAAGCCTGCCACGAAGAGCCCGCAAGACGTGCTCGACCCTCCAACGGTCAGATACTCCTACGTATCGTAACGGCCGTAAACCGGAATGATGGGCATTTACTGCACATCAAGGCCTCCAAGCCGTTTTCCGGCAGCCACTTGATGGCCATTAATGACATCAAGGGCCTTGGCCATGCGCTGGGGGCTATATATATGTGACTCCACTTCATTCACAAGGTATGCATTTTTTAGCCAAGAAAACCTTTACATACACAAACTGACTTGAGCGTCGGAGTGCCTGCAGGTACACAACCCCCCTCCGCTTCAACAGGGGTTTCAACGCTCTCAACCACCGTAAACGCCGGCGAAGTCGCTCTCTTCTGGTCAACACGATCACTACTATTTATTCAAATAATCTAAAAAAGTGAATTGTCTCTTAATTGGTGCCCATAATTAAGGAAGTCCAATAAAAAAATCAGTTAAGAGAGATAAAGACATCTCAGCTAAGCTAAGTTGACACTACTCAATGGTGAGATGTACAGAGTGAGTAGGTCATTCATACCGTACGAGATGCAAGTAGGTCATTGATTTTTACATCTTGCACGGTGCGAGACCTACTAAGGTCCCATACGGTAGACGGCGCCCTCCTTTAGCAACCCAACAAACAAGTTAAATCTCATACACTCCTTTTTTTTTTATCATAGGAACCAATAACAAAATTATTGGTATTTAAAAAAGTTGTTAGAGTAATAAATTTGACAAAATATGTGGGTGAGTATTAGTACTATAAATATATATTATCTTTTGTAGAAGTACTAAGGGTCTGCTTGACAAGCCAAAGAAGATAGCTTATAGTTTTTGTTTTATGGCTTATAAGCTAAAAGACATGTTTGGTAACAGTCTTTTTAGAAAGAGTTTATAGTTTATTTTAATGACTGTTAGCTTATTTTTCAGAAGCTATTTCAAGTAGCTTCTGAGCTTCTAGCTTATCATCTTTTTTTTCTTTCAATTTTACCCTCATTATCTTAACAAAAATCCACTTTTATCCTTTATAGTTTATTTTGATTTAAAATAAAGGAAAATGCTAAACGGTGCCCCCGGGCACTGGTTAAGCATTTAAAAATAGAAATTTTGTCTCAAAATACGTGCATTCAATACATCAAAAGTATAAAAAGTTGTCTTTTCAATATTTATTTTATTTTTTATTTCTTTTTTTAGTATGCTTAACAAGTGCCCCGGGGGCACTGTTTAGCATGACCCAAAAATAAAATTATTATGAACGAAACCATCTCTTTTATCATAACCCTACCAAGGACGTCCAATTAAGGTATGATACTGCCCTTATTCTTTTTGTACAAAAAAAAAACTCTTTATTAAAAAAAACGATGTTTCATATATATGTATTTTTTTTAAATGAACTTTTCATATATTATGTATTAATAAAAGTGTAACTTCCTCTCTCGTTATACATGTGTATATATACAGTACAGTGTAATATATATATATATATATATATATATATTTTGGTGAACACTCAAAGAGGGTTATATTATTGGTATTGGATTAAATAATATTACATAAGCTTAGACCCAAAACGGGTCCATATGCTTTTTTGTAGAAAAAATTCCATGCCCTGATAATGAATGATCGGTGCTATTTATAGAGTTTCCTTTCTTCTTCTCCAAGCTCCATTATCCTGTTTTTCAGTCACCTACTTCTTCTCCCGTGAATGGCGCTGCTAGGGGTGGTTATTCTCCTCCTTATCCCTTACTCCGGTGGATCATGGGGGGTGGTTGTTATCTTCTTCCTTTAAGGATCATCAGAGTGGGAGATCATGGAGGAGATATTTTTCCTCACTTAGCGCCACAATTTTCAGCTATTGGCGCCTTAATAATTTATCCCGCCTTACATTATTCGAAATTGTGGATTGGATCATTATTGGGCCACTTCTTATTGGGCCTTGGTAAAAAATTTCTATCCACACCCGGTCCACAGCCCCCCAAGCACGAAGCTTGAAGAGGTGAAGTGCTTAAGGCGGTTATACTCACGTTCTAAGAAGGAAAAAGGGCGCTCAATTTGGCGCGCGTTTTTCAAATGCTAACTGTTGGATGATCCCACGTTTGAGGTTCAAGACGTGCTCGAGAAGTGCAGTGAAATGCTCTTATAAATACCTCCTTGCAGTTTGCTTGTGAACCATCATCTTTTGTATTATCATTTCCCAATTCTTAAGTTATCATGTCTACAAATTCTTCAACCTCTTGCCTTTCATCTCCCGCTGCTTCCTCAATTCAGCATATTCGTAGGGTGTTGAAAATGGGAACAATGGAACTGATGGAGAACTCTGATGACTTTGCTGAGTTTGTCAGCGAATTGAAAGATTATGCTTGGAGGCTCAACAAGGAGGAGAGGTGCTTCCTTGATTGTGTGCTTCGGTTGCATAGGGAGTTAGCGGCGGATGCTTCTTTTATCATTACTGTTGGCGTTTTATGTTGGCCTCATTTTGCTAAAACAAATGACCAAACCAGATGTGGAACTTCATGCTTCCAACATCCAGTACAAGCAAGATGTTGCATAGAATGCTTCAACATTGGATACCACATCCAGTGGGTCGGGCCTGTTACATTGTAATCTCGCGCCTTTTATATTTATGGAATCCACGTGATTTTTACTTGTGCGCCAAGTAGCGTCGTTCCTTATGATTCAGAAGGTGGCCATGACCTAGTTTTGTTTGCTAATCAAATCACCCATTTAAGGAAACAAAACATTTGCTCGAAGAATATTCCTTGAAGGAACTTTTGATCCTGCTGAATTTTCGAAGCCCAATTCAAGACCTAGCCCATACTAGCGCAGGTTATTTAAAGGAAGCTGACACCATCGATCAAAGCACGAAAACCAGATTTGTGTTTTACAAAGCGTGAGTTTAGGTTTTAGTACTGTGTGATTGTGTTCTGAGTCTTGTGTTGATTTGATGCAAGATTAAGAACTGTGTGTCTTTGTGTTGTAATATCTCTGGAGCTTCTAAGCAAGGAGATAGTGTGTGTACACCATTCCAAAGCTTTAAAGTACGGAAGTGGTGAGTGTATTATGAAGTGTGTCTTCACCTGTTGAATGTTATAGTGTACGATCACAGTGGCTGTGGTCAAGAGGAGGTGAGCGGAGGTTCTCATACCTAGGTGTGTCCTAGGTAGAATACAACACGGTAGTGATTAGATGAGAAGTCTTAAACGGGTCGTTTATTGAGGGCTTCAAACTAATACTATCATAGTGGATTCACTCCTGGATTGGTATCCCCCAGAGTAGGCTTATACTGAACTGTGTTAACAAATAACTGTGTTATTTTGTTTTCTGTTTGTTAAGTTTATTGTTCATTTCGTATGCGCTGTGAGATGTTGAATCACTGGATCAAGCATTGAAACTGTATTACAGTGGTGAAGCATCCGGTTCAACATCGGAACACTAGTGTGGCAGAATTTCAATTGCTATTGAAGATGTACAAGAATGTCACAAAGAGGTTACGGAGGCCTTGAACAATCAGATTGGTTTGACTAAGGAGTTCATGAAACTCCAAGAAGAGATTGTGGGTTTATGCTTCAGTGTGGAAGAAAGAGTGGATGAAGAGATTGCTTCTCTCCACAAAGAACTCAAACCTTTGTTAAAAAGGAAACGCGCCCTCCAGGGCGAGATCCATGAAGACGTGACTAAACTGATCTCTAGGCGTCATTCTTTGATGGATTTACTAGGCAAACAGGAGGAACTGAGCGAAGACCTTAAACAACTTGAGGTCAATTCCGCAAAGGCGAAACGGTGCAAACGAGCGATAGAAGAAATGCACTTGGATGCCATTGTGGTCGCCAAGAAATTGGACGCGCCCGTTGTTAACTGATTTTGCCTTTTCTTTGCCTTTTGTTTGTTTTTGTTGATGTATTTCCTTTGCATTCCTTCTGTATTGCCTTCTTATCAAATTAATGAAAAGTATTTTCCTTTTATTTTACCTGCGAATATCAATATTCCTTTGCGCTATTGGATCATAACCAAAACACACTATAAACACGGTCTCCAAGGCAGTCAAAAGTGGGCGGTTGCAACCGTCCAAGCATTAATTTCGCGTTGTTGATAACTATGTTGACTTGACCGTAATTTGTCCTATAAGTAGCCATACTTGTTGCTCTCAATATCTTCATTCTATCAGAGGTTCTTGCTTTCCTTCCCTTATTCCACGTATCCATGGGAAGGAAAAAATAACATGGAAAAGTTTCCCAAGAAGGAAAACCTCTAAAAGGGAAAAGGAAAAGAGAGGATTCTTCTTCCAGATATACCGAAGAATCCAAAGTGGTGAAAGAAGAAGTTGTCGTCGTTTCCCCTAATTCCTCCAGCTTTGAGGAGATTGACGAGGATTATGCTGAATTTCTGAAGACATATAACCCTCAGGAGGTTTATCCTGGTGCTTCTTTTTCAGATGGAGAAGATAGGGTCATAGAGAGGGCGGACCCCCTGTTGAAGGCAAAGGGGTCCCCATAAACTTTTATCAAACCCTAGGGAGTAGCCTTAGGATTTGATTTTAGATTTTCTTTATTTCTGTCTGTCTCTTCTTTTCTTTTTCTCCTTGTAAACCATATTTTCCTTGATTAATAAGGATTTTCTTCTGGATTTTGTCTGTTGTCTTTTATGTGCATGCTTTTCTTCTTCGTTGATTGGCTTTGTGGAATATTGATGCTTGAAAATGATTCTTTGGAAAACGCTTAAGAAAAGAAAACACGCCGCCAAGATATCCTTC
The DNA here is from genome assembly GCF_020283565.1 of Trifolium pratense. Lineage (NCBI taxonomy): Eukaryota > Viridiplantae > Streptophyta > Magnoliopsida > Fabales > Fabaceae > Trifolium > Trifolium pratense. Next base: position 58,818,934 of record NC_060062.1, on the reverse strand, counting down.
GATGGCGTTGTAAAATTTGTATGGGCGACGCCTGATTTATGCTCTCGAAAAGGATTGCGCCCTGGGCTTTATGCTTGGGTATTAACCATTGCAAAACGATTAATCTTCTGAAGTTAAATATTAAAACGTTTTGTCCACGCGTCAAGAAACTTGGTGCGTGTTACCGAGGCACTCTTTTAACCATTAGATCCTGAAAATTGTATACTTCCCTTATGTCTCTTGTTTCGAAAGGCCACTTACCTTCCTTACTTGAAATTCTGGTATCACTAAAGTGATGTTACCCAAGATGTCCCAACAACTTCTTTATGAATAATGTTGTTTCTATTGTTGGCACACCTTATATAACATAAAAAAATACTGACAGAGAATAAATAAACTGCACAAGTAATTGTTAACCCAGTTCAGCCAACTGCCTACTCTGGGGGATACCAATCCAGGAAGGAAATCCACTAATAGCTCTAGTTACTAAGACCTCCAGCAAACCCTAGGATTTACGCCTTAAACTAAGACCTCCAGCAAACCCCTGGTTTACGCCTTATAACCTCGACACTACTCATGCAACTTCTGCCTAGGAACTCCTAGACATGAGATCCCATCTCACTTCCACTCACACAACACAACCTGTGTTGTTTAAACAATGTTGGGAATGATGTGGCAACAACTTACCAAGACATCTCATTTTGGCTTGTTCAAAAAAAACAACTTACCAAGACACTACTTCACTTTTGCTTAAAAGCTTCAAGTGAATCACACACGGTAAACTCCGTACTTCAAAGCTTAGGAGTCACCTTAAAATAATAAACTTACTTCTTAACTCGTGTTATAGAATCCACAAGCAAGAATTACAATCAAATAATAAAAGACTCAACAAAGACTCAATATGTGTAACTAATACTTTTTCAATGAGATGCTTAGTCTTGAGCTTGGTCTTCGTATATATAATGAACTAGCACGCTCCTCTTGATTCATTACTGATAGGACGCTCCTTGAGAGTCATAAAATGTGATCTGATTCTCTTTTGATCTTCATCAAGAATGTATAGAAACTTTCCAAAAGTGTTTAAGGGAATTTAGAGGATAAGTGTGATCATACCGTTGTACCATTAAGTCTTATCTTAACCTATCTTATCCTTAAAACTCCTGATCAGACCAAATCTTCATTAAGCGTGCTCTTAAGTGGATTTCCATATATAGCAGATGCTCTCATTAAATGCGCGAGATTTCCTTAGCCAGTATGATGTTGTAACAAGTTTTCCAACATCTTTTTAGTATATTTGTTTTAGCAAAATTAAGCTAATTCAAATATCCAACATTACTTCTTTATAAACTCTCTGTGTTATCCCTTCTGTTTTCATCGAATTTCCTACCTAACTTGTTGCGTTTTTGACCTGTCTCCAACCCTTTCTTCGGCGAACAAAAAGTTGATTTCCGTTTTGAACTTCAATCCTCCAATCCTTCGTCTCTGTTGTTTGTTAAGGTAAGTTTCTCTTCGATTTCCTTCTTTTTCCTTTTGTGCCCTAGCTTTCTTTGCTCCGTACACAAGGTGATTTTGAGAGAGTTAACCGACGGCGAGGGAAACACTCCAAATCCCCCCCCCCTGACTCCGGTTGGGTGCGCCAAGCTCGCGCCCATTTCACTAAGGCTAACGGGACCCTAAATGTTCAAGGTCTCAACTCCTTTCATCGGGGTTTTGATGTTGGTTCTAGTGATGGCTCTGATAGTGATAGTAGTAGTAGTAATGATAGTGATTGTGTCATAATTTCCCCTTCCTCTTTCACAAGAAAACGTAGGAACACTTGTCGTGATTTGGTTGTCGCGGATCCCGTCCCACTTGCCGTCATGGACACGGTTTCCAAATTCTCTAATGATGCGATGGTTAGTAGCTTTAGGGGGGCTATTGGCGTCTCTAGCTCCGACGATGAAAATCACGTTATCTCTGAGCCTGTGGGCGAGGACGAGTTTGTTACTACCATAAACTCTGACCCACCGCACTATTTTTATATGTACTCCTACCATCTTCAAAACTTTAACCTGCGCCTCCCTTTTACTGAGTTTGAGACGCTTATGCTGAGAATTCTTAATGTTGCGCCCACTCAGCTTCACCCTAATAGCTGGGCCTTCATTAAGGCGTTCGAAGTGTTGTGCTCCTCCTTTGGGCTGGACCCTTCGATTTGAGTTTTCTTTTCTTACTTCTACATAAAGAACCTTGATCCCAACAAAGCCGTGTCTATCAGTAATCGCCCTGGCCGTAGACTCTTCAGTCTATTTTCCAGTAATGTTAAGAACTATAAAAATTCCTTCCTTAGGTTTAGTTGTGGAGAAAACTTTCCTGGCCTTCTGTTTGACCCAAATGGGGAGCCCCTATTTCCCTTTTATTGGACTCCCAACCCTAGAGTTATTAAAGGTGTTGACCCTGAAACCCTGAGAGATTATGAGAAGGAAACGGTGTCCGTGCTGGATTCTTATTGTGTACTAGATCCTAGTGATCTCATCAAGAGAGAGGGTAAATCGGAATCCCTTGCGGAGTATTTGGGTGAGTAAACGTGATCGTCTTTACGCTTTCCCTCTTTGATTTTGCTAAGTTTATTAACTGGTTTTCTTTGTCTTGCAGAGAGAATGACGAGTATCAGTGCTGCGGAACGTACCGCTATGTTGTTGAGGGCGAGGAAACAAAAGGCCGAAGCCCATGCTCAAGTTGGTGCCGAGAAAACGTATCCTCTCTCCCAATTGGTGGTGGATGAGAATGTCGCCCGGGATGGCAGGAGTAAAAGAAAACATGAAGGGCGGATCACTGTAGAGATTCCGAGGGACAAAACTCTTGGTTCTAATCCTTCTGGCGATCTTCCCCCCAGTCCAGCGAAGAAACGGAAAACCAGAAACTTGGTAAAATCTTCCGGCGCCTCTTCGGAATCCGCGGAAAACCTTCAACCTTCCTCCTCCCAGAACACCCTGCCTGCTGATCCTCCTACCCCCTCTGTCTGGGACCCCTCCTTCAATCCCAAGGGTTTTATAGAGAAGGCGCTACATCTGGTTGGGGATTCTTCTCGCTTCTCCAGTACAAGTGTCGAAGAACTCCAGAAACTGTACTTATCTCATGGGCTGCAGAGTTTGTTCTTAGGTCAGTTACTTTCTTCTCACCAAGAGCACAAGATTTCGGAAGCCACCTCTAAGGCCAATCTTGTGAGTGATAATTTGGAGGCTGCTGAGAAGAAGTATGCAGAGGCTAAAGGAAGACTTGAGGAAGAGCTCAAAGGTTTGAGGGAGTCTCGAGAGAGAGAAGACGAGAGGATCAAGAAAGAGAGCGAGAAGGCGCTGTGGAAGGAGTTTGAGGAGAAGATGGAAAAGTTGAAACAAAGCCAAGCCGCCCGGGAGCAGGAACTGAAAGGGGAAACTTCCGCTCAGATTGAACTGGTTGCCAAGCTGGAGAGAGAAAAAGAGGAGGCCGCGTCTGGTTTGGAAGCTGCCGCCAAAGAGAACGCCAAGCTAAAAGGCGAGGTTGATGTCCTTCAAATCTCTTTGGCAGGACAATTTGAAGAGGGCTTTGACTTCGCCTTGGACCAAGTGTGTATTGTCTTCCCGGACCTCGATGCGGAGCGTCTGAAGGAGGTTGACGCCACCAATCAAATTGTAGATGGCAAGGTGGTTTCCTATACTCTTTCAGCAGAGCAGTGACGTCTTCTATGTAATGCCTTTTATCTTGATTAACTTCTAAGCCCATTGAGGCTTTGATTTGTAAGCTCTTATGAGGCATCTTTGTACATTATGCCCTTCTGTGGCTTTATAATGTTTGATTTGTCTTACGTGAATATCCCTAATTTTATCCTGCCCACGATACTCTGAGTTTGAATATGTGACGATATTATTTTAAATGCGAAATACTTGTAACTGAGGTCAAATAATGACTTTAGTGAGGGCGTCGATCAGGCCTTCTTTCCAGATTTTGATTCCTCTTTCGGCGCTGTCCCTGCTGTTGAGGACGCCACTCTTTGGGTTTCCTTCTGTCCATTGTGTTTTGCTCATGAATAATTTTCCTACATAATAGACTTTATTTTTCTTGGTTCAGAGCTTTCATCTGAGTTGATCTTTAATAAGATTCAGAGCTCAACTAGAAGTTGACCATTTTGGTTCAGAGCCCTTTATATGGGTTGACCTTTAATAATTTTTGGTTCAAAGCTTTCATCTCAGTTGATCTTTAATAAGATTTAGAGCTCAACTACAAGTTGACCATTTTGGTTCAGAGCCCTTCATATGGGTTGACCATTTTAATAATTTTTGGTTCATAGCTTTCATATGAGTTGATCTTTAATAAGATTCAGAGCTCAACTACAAGTTGACCATTTTGGTTCAGAGCCCTTCATATGGGTTGACCTTTAATAATTTTTGGTTCAGAGCTTTCATCTGAGTTGATCTTTAATAAGATTCAGAGCTCAATTACAAGTTAACCATTTTGATTCGGAGCCCTTTATATGGGTTGACCTTTAATAATTTTTGGTTCAGAGCTTTCATCTCAGTTGATCTTTAATAAGATTTAGAGCTCAACTACAAGTTGACCATTTTGGTTCAGAGCCCTTCATATGGGTTGACCATTTTAATAATTTTTGGTTCAGAGCTTTCATCTGAGTTGATCTTTAATAAGATTCAGAGCTCAACTACAAGTTGACCATTTTGGTTCAGAGCCCTTCATATGGGTTGACCTTTAATAATTTTTGGTTCAGAGCTTTCATCTGAGTTGATCTTTAATAAGATTCAGAACTCAACTACAAGTTGACCATTTTGGTTCAGAGCCCTTCATATGGGTTGACCTTTAATAATTTGTGGTTCAAAGCTTTCATCTGAGTTGATCTTTAATAAGATTCATAGCTCAACTACAAGTTGACCATTTTGGTTCAGAGCCCTTCATATGGGTTGACCTTTAATAATTTTTGGTTCAGAGCTTACATATGAGTTGATCTTTAATAAGATTCAGAGCTCCACTACAAGTTGACCATTTTTGGTATAAGTGTATATATATATATATATATATATATATATATATATATATACACACTTAATCATTATGTCAGGTCAAAATTATAGGAATCAACACAAACTCAATTAAAAAGCAGTATGTAGATAAATTTTAACATAGATAAAAGCTGTCATATTTAGGTAGTGGGCCTCGATAAAAACTGCTATTAGTGTAGGAGAAAAGAGTGTCCTACTACTTCTTCTTAGCAGAAATAAAAACTCCAAAGCAATAACTGGCGAAATGTCTTCTCGCCCTTGAGCTTCTTTGACCTAACTGTAATAGAACTTGAGCTTTGTGATGTTCCAGGTCCTGGGTAGGACTGCTCCATCCAAGGTCTCCAATCTGTAGGCTCCTCCTCCAAAAGCTTCGTTAATTCTGAACGGGCCTTCCTAATTCGCCGCAAATTTTCCTCCTTTATCCTTTCCCATGGGTCTCTTCAGGACCAAATCGCCCTCTCTGAACCAACGGCGTATTACCCTGGTGTTATACCGCCTTGATGCTCTCTGTTTTGCTGCGAATTCTCTAAAATGCGCCTTTTCCCTTAATTCTTCAATCATATCTAAATTCTCTCATAATGCCTCGCTATTTTCCTCAGTTGTCGACGTTTCTCTGCACCAACTTGTTGGATTTATTTCCACTAGGATCATAGCGTCTGAACCATATACCATGGTGTAAGGCGCCTCTCCTGTCGAAGATTGGGGGTGGTATGATACAACCATAAGATTGGTGATAGGTGTGCCACCCACGCTTCGCCTTTGCTTTCTAACCTGCGCTTTAGTGCTCTCAAAATGACCTTGTTTGCTGATTCTGCTTGGCCGTTGGCCTGTGGGTGCTCTACCGATACGAAAGTATTCTGAATTCCCTTTTCTCTACAGAATTCAATTACCTTTTCACTAGCGAACTGTGTATTTAGGCAACCCAAATCTGCAGATTATCTTCTTCCAGTAGAAAATCTTCACTTGTTCCGCTGAGATGCTGGATACTGGTTTCGCTTCTACCCATTTTATGAAGTAATCAACGACCACTATGATCCACCTTGCCTGTTTGGCACCGATAGGGAATGGTCCTACAATGTCGACGCCCCACATGAAGAATGGCCATGGGGATAACACGAATTTCAAAGGCTCGCCTGGGGCGTGATATTGACATTTGTCGCAGCATCTAACATATCTAGCGGCGTCTTCATGTAAATTTGGCCAGTAAAAACCTGCCCGAAGAATCTTCCCCGCTAGTGCTCTTGCTCTAATGTGGTTTCCACAGGCCCCTTCATGTACCTCTTCCAAGATTCCCTTATCCTCCTGTTCGCTTACACAAAGTAGCAGTGGTGACGAAAAACCTCTTTTGAAGAGCTTATCGGCTATCATGGATTACTATGCCGCCGTTTTCCTTATTTTCACCGCCTTCCCTTTCTCTTTAGGTAGCTCATCATTCTGTAAAAACCTTATTATTGGAGTTATCCAATCCTCCTCCACTATTACCATCATAATCTGCTCTACATCTATGCTGGGAGTTGCAATGGTTTCCTGTATAAACGTTCTATGGCCTCGTGGCTTTTTTGTACTTGCCAGCTTTGACAATAAATCTGCTCTAGCATTTTGTTCTCTTGGTACATAAACTAGTTCGAAAGAATTAAAGCATTTTGCTAACCTTTGAACTCCCTCTAGGTACTTTGGCTTGGAATTCTCCCGATACCTGATTTGTTACTAACCCTAAGTCGCTCTTCGCCCATAGATCTTTTACTTCCATCTCCCTTGCTAGTTTCATTCATGCCATCAATGCTTCATACTCTGCTTGGTTGTTGTTGGCCTTGAAGGAGAATCGCAAAGATTGTTCTATCATTACGCCATCGGGCCCTTCCAACACGACGCCTGCTCCGCTTCCCTTAATATTGGATGCGCCGTCCACAAACAAAGTCCATGGTTGTTCCTTTTCCGCCCCTGGGGGAGTGGACATTTCTAAGACGAAATCCGCCAATATTTGGGATTTAATCGCTCCCCTCTGGGAGAAAGTGATGTCGAATTCAGATAACTCAACTGACCAAGTCACCATTCTTCTTGCTAAATCCGGCTTCCTCAACACTTTTTTTATGGGAAAATCAGTCTTGACCACCACTTTGTGGCTCTGGAAATATTGTCTCAGCTTCCTAGCTATCACTACTAGCGCCAGAGATAAATGCTCAATCCTTTGATATCTTGCTTCTGCCCCTCTTAACGTTCTGCTAACGAAATAAATCAGTTTCTCCTCCTCTTCAACCATTTGAACTAACACTGAACTCATCGCCCTGTCTGACACTGCCAAGTACAAATAGAGGATCTTCCCTGGCATTGGGCGTGTCAAAATAGGGGGAGATGCTAAGAACTCCTTCAGTTGCTTGAACGCCTCTTCGCATTGAGGGGCCCAAATAAACCTCTCGTTTTTTCTCAGAGAACTAAAGAAATGGAAAGCTTTTTCACCTGAGCAGGATAGAAACCTAGAGAGCGCCGCAATTCTGCCAATTAACTGTTGGACTTCCTTAATTGAGGAGGGGCTTCTCATGTCGATTATCGGTTGACATTTCTCAGGATTCGCCTCTATTCCTCGATGAGTGAGCATAAATCCTAAAAAAATTTCTGCCTGCACCCCAAACGAACACTTGGCGGGATTCAATCTCATGTTATACCTCCTCACCGATTTCAGAATATCGGCTAAGTCTTGGTCATGCTCGCCTTTTTCGGTGGTTTTGATTACCATATCATCGATGTATACCTCCAAATTTTTTCCAATCTGCTCTGAGAAAACCCTGCCCATCAACCTTTGGTATGTTGCTCCTGCATTCTTCAAACCAAATGGCATGACATTGTAATGGTAGTTACAAGTGTTGGACATAAATGTCGTATGTGGGGCATCAGCCGGATTCATCTTTATTTGGTTGTAACTAGAGTAGGCATCCATGAAGCTCAACATTTTGTATCTTGATGCCTCATCGATTAACCTATCAATGTTGGGGAGCGGGTAGGGATCTTTAGGACACGCCTTGTTTAGATCTGTGAAATCCACGCACATTCTCCACTTTCCATTAGCTTTCTTTACCATCACCACATTAGCCAACCATGAGGGGTATTTTATTTCTTCTATAAAACTTGCTTCCTTTAATTTCGTCACCTCTTCTGTTATTGCTGCTCGCCTTTCTTCACCAACTTTTCTTTTCCTTTGGGAGACCGGCTTAATCTTAGGCGAAATGGATAATTTATGTGTAATGACGCTTTCATCTATGTCTGGCATATCAGAAGGCTTCCATGCAAACAGATCTACGTTCTCCTTCAAAATTTTCACGATTCTCGCTTTGTCCGTTGGGAGCAGCTCCCTTCCCAAATTTGTGGTTTGATGAGGTTCCACGCCAATCTGTATTTGCTCCAACTCCTCTATTGGATTGAAACGCCTATCCTGGAACTCTTCTCTTGGATCGATATCTTCGGAATCCACCATGTTTACTCCCTCTTGGTTCGTGGGGCATCCTGATCGATAACCCGCGTTTCCACTAGGTATTTTGTGTTGAATCTTCAAACTCGATTCATAGCATCGTCTCGCCAGGAGTTGATCGCCCTTGATGGTTCCCACACCACCATTGTCCAGAGGATATTTCATTGACAAGTATAAGGTGGAAAGGACTGCGCCTAAAGCGTTGAAGGCAGGCCTTCCAATGATGATATTGTAAGATGTGAAAGGCGTCTTAACGACTAAATATCGTACCTTAAATGTTTTGGCATTTTCTTCTTCTCCAAAAGTTGTTAGGAGTGTTGTATATATCATAACTTCCACCTGCTCCCCTGAAAATCTCACTTAGGTTCCCACGTACGGCTGTAACTGCTCCTCAGCCAACTGCATTGCTTTGAAAGCTTCCCAATACATAACATCCGCCGAACTGCCGGAATCGATCAAGACCCTTTTCACATCACAATTCAGAATTTGCACTTGAATGACCAAAGGATCATCATCATGTGGGAATACTCCTTGACCATCCTTAGTTGTGAATGATATGTCTGGTACTGGCGAAGAGGGTGTATTCCCCACTAGATAGATTTCATGAGTTACGCTTCTAGCATACTTTTTCCTAGCGTTGCTGGAGACGCCTCCTCCCGAAAATCCACCTGCAATAGTGTTTACTGCGATCCTCGCCCTTGTTTGGTCTTCGTCATGTAACACCCAAACCCCTTAACGGAAAATTATTGAATATAAATAAATAAAACACTTAAGAAGATTTAGGCGTCACATGTTATAATACAAGTTCACGGCATAATTAAAATCATGCTAGCACAGCGGAGATTAAAACGATAATTATCATAATGTATATCATACAATATCATAATTGTTCACACAATATCCCTAGGCTCTAGGCCATATCAACAAGGATATTATGTTTACAACAAAAGAGTAAGGATTAGCAATTCAAATATGCCATCACGGGCTTAATACAATTCAATCGAATAACCCGACCCGGTAAATACCTAATCAGAGCAATTCTATACAACCCAATCAAAAAGATATACAAAATATATCTAAGGAGTAGTCTAAGCTAAACTCCTCACCAAAAAGTGCACTACCACGAGCACGAGCAGCCCTCTAACTCTAATCGGGATCCTCAACCTGAGAATTTGAACCCCCAACGGTCCAGCACATAACACAAAGCATGAGAGTTAGATCACATAATCAAAATACAAGTGCAAGTAAAATGGTACTTAAACACTTCTTCAATATTCATGCATATATCATACATTCATACATATTCATCAACAATCTACCATTCAATTATAAGTACTTAAAACACACAAAATCGAATACTCAACATCAAACATCATTTATCACAATTAGCCAAGTATGTGTCACATATCACTTATCACATAAATGTACACATAACCTAATGCATTCTAATGCTTCAACTTCATGCAATGTCACCCTAAACATATCTAATGCATGTGGTACCGTTTCGTCTTTATTAGAGTATCTCACCTCTAATATTCATCTTTATCGGATAAATATAATCCGATATCCGTCTTTATTGGAATATCCAATATACAACAACAATTCATGAATGCATGTATATGTTTTTCATGAATTCACCAACAATTATTTAGCATAAAGCTCGTCATTTACTATGTGGAACACTATCCAACATACGTCATTATTAAGATTAACAAAACCTCAATATTCTTCATTTATACTTCATACACGATTAAAATCATTTAACGATTAGCAATGAGCATTATAAGCATCAACAATCATGTAAGAATACCATTAAACCATGTTACGAGTGCCTAATTACACTTACAATCATCAACAAAAAGTTGCAGTCACAGTGTTGTTCGCTGAGCGAAGGCTTAGCGAGCCTCAGCGAACAACGCCAGGAAGCCACTGACTCCTGGCGAGCATCAGCGAGCTATTCGCTGAGCGAAGGCTCAGCGAGCCTAAGCGAACCTCACCAGGGGATCACCTGCTCATGGCGAGCTACAGCGAGCTGTGGCGAGCTGTTCGCCACACGTTCGCTGAGCGAAGGCCTAGCGAGTGCCTCCTGTCAAGACAGTTCAAAACTTGCGTTTTCTACACCAAATCACACAAAAATCCCATTTTTCATGTTATAAATCCCAAAAGAGTTTGTATTCAAGCATAACAAACATAGATAAACACAAAAGGACAGTTCATTTCTTAGATCTACATCATAAACATCGAAAAAGTAAGGATTGAACACTTTTTCATCAAAACTCTCAAGAACACAAAGTTCTTGAGTTTAATCTTTCATAAAACTCGTTTTTAACCATTATTTTCGTTCATTAATCATGTTACAAGCATGTTAAGCATATTAAGAACCTTAGGAACGATTTCCATCAAGAAATCGGTTCTAAGCTAAAACGAAAATGGGGTGGAGGAAGTTCGGGTGAGGAGAAATCGACATTCTCCCCTTCCTCGAGTCACCCACGATTATGGAACCTACTCTCATACCTGGATTCGAAGAAAAACTCGAAGATTGATCTTGAACCTCTAGCTCTCCCCTTGCCCTAGCTCCTCAAGCTCTCTCTTCCTCTCTCAAGAACTCAAAAGAACATGAGAAATGAATTTCTCTCTCTCACTATGCCCATATGGGCGCCCCTCACATACACAAGGCCCATTGGGCCTCAAGCCCAATTGGCTTGGCCCAATAACACGTTAACTCTCACTACTCGCTTAATAACTAAAGTACTCGATAAATAGCTCAAGTTATTAACTTAATTAAAATTCTACGTTAATAAAATATTTTAACACATAAAAATTAATAATTTGAAAATTGGGTCGTTACACGTCACGCCCTGACGGCTCTTTAGAATCCTGGCTCAGTACCTTGGGCACGACAACTCGTCCTTGGGCGGCGTCGTCAATGAATTTTCGCAGGTGACCACTCCTAATCAATTCTTCGATGAGATCCCTCAACCTGAAATACATCTCCGTATCGTGTCCCTTAGCCCTGTGATAGGCACACCAAGCGTTGCTGTTCGGTCCCAGCATTATGGGCTTTCCTCTTGTTGGTTGAAGAGTTGTCATTCCTGTTGACAAAATCTAATGTAAAATGTGTACCTTAGTTTCCTTTAGAGGGGTGTAGCTATCATAAGGTTGATAATTTCTGACTCCTCGATCTTGCGGGTATTGGTATGGTTTCTTATGTCGCTCCTGCCATGATGATTCTTGGAAAGAGCTCTGTCTTTGCGGATGATGGTCCGGACTCTTGATTCGCCTGCTAACATGCTTCTTTTCCTTGGCGTCTCTCATTCTCTTTTCAGCATTACTTTCTTCTCCTTTAATGTAACACTCTGCCCTTTTGTTTATCTCCTGCATTGAGGTGGTGGGCTTTTGTGCCAAGGACTCGTTGAAATGTCCTGCTCTGAGGCCATTGGGAAATGTCGTTACGAACATTTCCTGATTGGGGTTTGAAACCTTAATAGTGGTTTCACTGAAACGTGCTAGGTATTCGCGGAGCGACTCCGCGTAAGCCTGATGTATTGAAAAAAGACTGGTGGATGTCACCTTGACATGCGTAGATCCTGCGAATTGGTGGATGAACTTCTTATGAAAGTCCGCGTAACTCTCAATGGAGTTCCTGGGAAGGTTCATGTACCAACGCAACACAGCATCTTTGAAAGTTCCTGATAGTAACTTGCATTTTAAATGTTCCGGGGCATTTACGATGGCAGTTTGCGATCCAACGGCCATTAAATGCTCTACAGGATCTGTCTTTCCGTCGAAAGAAGGAAGGTGTGGCGCTTTGAAGCCATCGTGCACTTGTGTTTCCCAAAGGACTTGAGCCAAGGGTTGGGAATCTACTACGGCTACACCTTCTTTCTCCTGAGCGGCTAATCTTGTAACGACCCAATTTTCATATTATTAGTTTTCGTGTGTTAAAATATTTTATTGGCGTGGCATTTTAATTAAGTTAATAACTTGAGTTATTTATCGAGTACTTTAGTTATTAAGCGAGTAGTGAGAGTTAACGTGTTATTGGGCCAAGCCAATTGGGCTTGAGGCCTAATGGGCCTTGTGTGAGAGTGTGGGGCGCCATATGGCCAAGAGGGAGAGAGAACATTCATTTTTCTCATGTTCTTGTGAAGTTCTAGAGAGAAGGAAGAGAGCTTGAGAGCTAGGGCCAGAGGAAAGCTAGAGATTCGAGATCTTTCGTCGTGTTTTCTTCGAATCCAGGTATGAGAGTAGGTTTCATAATCGTGGGTGACTCGAGGAAGGGGAGAATGTCGATTTCTCCTCACCCGAACTTCCTCCACCCCATTTTTGTTTTAGCTTGGAATGGATTTTCTTGATGGAAATCGATTCCAAGGTTCTTAACATGCTTAATATGTTTTTAACATGATGAATGAACGGATTTAATGGTTAAAAACGAGTTTTATGAAAGATTAAACTCAAGAACTTTGTGTTCTTGAGAGTTTTGATGAAAAGTGTTCAATCCTTACTTTTTCGATGTTTATGATGTGGATCTATGAAATGAACTGTCCTTTTGTGTCTATCCATGTTTGTTATGCTTGAAAACAAACTCTTTTGGGATTTATAACATGAAAAATGGGACTTTTGTGTCATTGGAGTGGAAAACGCAAGTTCTGAGTTTTCATGACAGAAGGCGTTCGCTAGGCCTTCGCTCAGCGAGAGCGTGGCGAACAGCTCGCTGCAGCTCGCCATGAGCAGGTGATCCACTGGTAGTGTTCGCTGAGGCTCGTTGAGCCTTCGCTCAGCGAACAGCTCGCTGATGCTCGCTATGAGTCAGTAATTCTCTGGTAGTGTTCGCTGAGGCTCACTACAGTTCGCTTAGCGAACAGTACTGGAACTTCAACTTTTTGTTGATGTTTGTAAGTGTAATTAGACACTTGTAACATGGTTTAATGTGTGCATTTTGTGATAAGTGATATGTGACACATGTTGGCTAATTGTGATAATTGATAATTGATTGTTTGAGTATTCGATTATGTGTTTAAGAACTTCTAATTGGATGATAGATGTGGATATATATATATATATATATATATATATATATATATATATATATATATATATATATATATATATATATATATATATATATATATATATATATATATATATATATATATATATATATATATATATATATATATATATATATATATATAATTGTGATGTATGCATATGTTATGAAGGAGTGTTAAGTACCGTTTTACTTACACTTATATTTTGATTATGTAATCTAACTCTCATGCTTTGTGTTATGTGTTGGACCGTTGGGGGTTCAGATTCTCAAGTTGAGGATCCCGATCAGAGTTAGAGGGCTTGCTCGTGCTTGTGGTAGTGCGCTTTTTGGTGAGGAGTTTAGCTTAGACTACTCCTTTAGATATATTTTGTATATCTTTATGATGGGTTGTATAGAATTGCTCTGATTAGGTATTTACCATGTCGGGTTATTCGATTGAATTGTATTAAGCCCGTGATGGCATATTTGACCTTGCTAATCCTTTCTTTTTGTTGTAAACATAATATCCTTGTTGTTGATATGGCCTAGAGCCTAGGGATATTATGTGAACAATTTGGATATTGTATGACCTGCACCATGATCTATATTTGCTTTTAATCTCCGTTGTGCTAGCATGATTTTAATTATGCCGTGATTTTGTATTATAACATGTGACGCCTAGATTTTCTTAAGTGTTTTATTTATTTATATTCAATAAATACGCATTAAGGGGTATGGGTGTTACAATAGTGGTATCAGAGCAAGGTCGGTTCATGTGGAACCAATTAGGATTAGTTGCCCATATATTCAACTTGTGTAGAGATAACACTGTTGATATTACCTTTCTAAGTATGTTCTTGGATTGGTTGGTTGTTCAGGATCATGGCTGGAAGAGGTAATGGAAGGGGTCACAATCAGATGGCAGATGCGATAACTACTTTGACCAACATTGTGGCTAGAGATCATCAACCCGGGAGGGAAGATGAGATGAGGTTGGAGCGGTTCATGAAGCATAATCCGAAGCTTTTCACTGGAGGCTATGCTCCGGAAGCTGCTGTCAAGTGGATAGAGGAAGTTGAGATTGACTTTGAGGCTATGAGGTGTACCGAGGAGAATAAGCTAACCTTGGGTACTTATGTACTTCGTGAGGAAGCTAACAAGTGGTGGAAGAATGCTAAGCTGAGAATGGGAGTTGGTGGTGTGGTAATCACTTGGGAAATGTTCAAGGGAGAGTTCTTGAGGAAGTACTTTCCGGCTGATATTAGGAACAAGAAAGTGGTGGAGTTCATGGAGCTCAAGCAAGGGAACATGTCTCTGGCGGAGTATTCCGTGAAGTTTGAAGAGTTGTGTGCGTTTAGTCCACACTACAACACCGTGGAAGCTGAGAATGACAAGTGTGTCAAGTTTGAAAGTGGGTTGCGCCCGGACATCAAGCATCTTATTGGATTTTCTCAAATTCGAGACTTTGCAACTTTGGTGGATAAGTGCCGTATTTGTGATGATGATGGAAAGGCCAAGACTAACTACTACAAGGCTATGAGTGACAAAAGAGGAAGAGGTCAAGACCGTGGGAAGCCCTATGGTGACAAGGGGAAGAAAGTTGTTGAGACTAGTGGTGGAAAGAAGAGAGGTGGTGGACAATGCTACAAGTGTGGAGAGATGGGCCATAAGTCTTATGAGTGCCCAAAGAAGGTGGACAAGTGTTTCAATTGTGGGAGGTTGGGACACAAGTCGGATGTTTGTCAAGTGAAGGTGACTTGTTTCAATTGTGGTGAAGAAGGTTACAAAAGTCCTATGTGCAAGAAGCCGAATAAGACTATGGGAAAGGTGTTTGCTTTGAGTGGAGATGATGCGGATCAGGGGGATAATCTCATTAGAGGTACGTGTTTCATCTATAACACTCCTTTAATTGCGATTATTGATACGGGAGCAACACATTCTTTTATATCTGTTGATTGCATGAAGCGTCTTAGTATACCTGTGTCTGAAATGTCTGGTCGTATGGAAATAGAAACTCCTGCTAATGGTTCTATAACTACCCGTCTTGTATGTCGTGACTGTCACGTAACCGTGTTTGGTAGACACTTTGGTATGGACCTAGTGTGTATCCAACTTAATATATTATTTTTTTGACCGTATTCATTTAATATATTATTGAGACTCATCAAGATTAACGTTTTGTGGATTTTTAACCTCATAAAAAAAATTCAAAATCTGTTGCGGTTCATCCCAATATATATATAATTGTGATGTATGCATATGTTATGAAGGAGTGTTAAGTACCGTTTTACTTACACTTATATTTTGATTATGTAATCTAACTCTCATGCTTTGTGTTATGTGTTGGACCGTTGGGGGTTCAGATTCTCAAGTTGAGGATCCCGATCAGAGTTAGAGGGCTTGCTCGTGCTTGTGGTAGTGCGCTTTTTGGTGAGGAGTTTAGCTTAGACTACTCCTTTAGATATATTTTGTATATCTTTATGATGGGTTGTATAGAATTGCTCTGATTAGGTATTTACCATGTCGGGTTATTCGATTGAATTGTATTAAGCCCGTGATGGCATATTTGACCTTGCTAATCCTTTCTTTTTGTTGTAAACATAATATCCTTGTTGTTGATATGGCCTAGAGCCTAGGGATATTATGTGAACAATTTGGATATTGTATGACCTGCACCATGATCTATATTTGCTTTTAATCTCCGTTGTGCTAGCATGATTTTAATTATGCCGTGATTTTGTATTATAACATGTGACGCCTAGATTTTCTTAAGTGTTTTATTTATTTATATTCAATAAATACGCATTAAGGGGTATGGGTGTTACAATAGTGGTATCAGAGCAAGGTCGGTTCATGTGGAACCAATTAGGATTAGTTGCCCATATATTCAACTTGTGTAGAGATAACACTGTTGATATTACCTTTCTAAGTATGTTCTTGGATTGGTTGGTTGTTCAGGATCATGGCTGGAAGAGGTAATGGAAGGGGTCACAATCAGATGGCAGATGCGATAACTACTTTGACCAACATTGTGGCTAGAGATCATCAACCCGGGAGGGAAGATGAGATGAGGTTGGAGCGGTTCATGAAGCATAATCCGAAGCTTTTCACTGGAGGCTATGCTCCGGAAGCTGCTGTCAAGTGGATAGAGGAAGTTGAGATTGACTTTGAGGCTATGAGGTGTACCGAGGAGAATAAGCTAACCTTGGGTACTTATGTACTTCGTGAGGAAGCTAACAAGTGGTGGAAGAATGCTAAGCTGAGAATGGGAGTTGGTGGTGTGGTAATCACTTGGGAAATGTTCAAGGGAGAGTTCTTGAGGAAGTACTTTCCGGCTGATATTAGGAACAAGAAAGTGGTGGAGTTCATGGAGCTCAAGCAAGGGAACATGTCTCTGGCGGAGTATTCCGTGAAGTTTGAAGAGTTGTGTGCGTTTAGTCCACACTACAACACCGTGGAAGCTGAGAATGACAAGTGTGTCAAGTTTGAAAGTGGGTTGCGCCCGGACATCAAGCATCTTATTGGATTTTCTCAAATTCGAGACTTTGCAACTTTGGTGGATAAGTGCCGTATTTGTGATGATGATGGAAAGGCCAAGACTAACTACTACAAGGCTATGAGTGACAAAAGAGGAAGAGGTCAAGACCGTGGGAAGCCCTATGGTGACAAGGGAAAGAAAGTTGTTGAGACTAGTGGTGGAAAGAAGAGAGGTGGTGGACAATGCTACAAGTGTGGAGAGATGGGCCATAAGTCTTATGAGTGCCCAAAGAAGGTGGACAAGTGTTTCAATTGTGGGAGGTTGGGACACAAGTCGGATGTTTGTCAAGTGAAGGTGACTTGTTTCAATTGTGGTGAAGAAGGTTACAAAAGTCCTATGTGCAAGAAGCCGAAGAAGACTATGGGAAAGGTGTTTGCTTTGAGTGGAGATGATGCGGATCAGGGGGATAATCTCATTAGAGGTACGTGTTTCATCTATAACACTCCTTTAATTGCGATTATTGATACGGGAGCAACACATTCTTTTATATCTGTTGATTGCATGAAGCGTCTTAGTATACCTGTGTCTGAAATGTCTGGTCGTATGGAAATAGAAACTCCTGCTAATGGTTCTATAACTACCCGTCTTGTATGTCGTGACTGTCACGTAACCGTGTTTGGTAGACACTTTGGTATGGACCTAGTGTGTATCCAACTTAATATATTATTTTTTTGACCGTATTCATTTAATATATTATTGAGACTCATCAAGATTAACGTTTTGTGGATTTTTAACCTCATAAAAAAAATTCAAAATCTGTTGCGGTTCATCCCAATATATATATAATTGTGATGTATGCATATGTTATGAAGGAGTGTTAAGTACCGTTTTACTTACACTTATATTTTGATTATGTAATCTAACTCTCATGCTTTGTGTTATGTGTTGGACCGTTGGGGGTTCAGATTCTCAAGTTGAGGATCCCGATCAGAGTTAGAGGGCTTGCTCGTGCTTGTGGTAGTGCGCTTTTTGGTGAGGAGTTTAGCTTAGACTACTCCTTTAGATATATTTTGTATATCTTTATGATGGGTTGTATAGAATTGCTCTGATTAGGTATTTACCATGTCGGGTTATTCGATTGAATTGTATTAAGCCCGTGATGGCATATTTGACCTTGCTAATCCTTTCTTTTTGTTGTAAACATAATATCCTTGTTGTTGATATGGCCTAGAGCCTAGGGATATTATGTGAACAATTTGGATATTGTATGACCTGCACCATGATCTATATTTGCTTTTAATCTCCGTTGTGCTAGCATGATTTTAATTATGCCGTGATTTTGTATTATAACATGTGACGCCTAGATTTTCTTAAGTGTTTTATTTATTTATATTCAATAAATACGCATTAAGGGGTATGGGTGTTACAATAGTGGTATCAGAGCAAGGTCGGTTCATGTGGAACCAATTAGGATTAGTTGCCCATATATTCAACTTGTGTAGAGATAACACTGTTGATATTACCTTTCTAAGTATGTTCTTGGATTGGTTGGTTGTTCAGGATCATGGCTGGAAGAGGTAATGGAAGGGGTCACAATCAGATGGCAGATGCGATAACTACTTTGACCAACATTGTGGCTAGAGATCATCAACCCGGGAGGGAAGATGAGATGAGGTTGGAGCGGTTCATGAAGCATAATCCGAAGCTTTTCACTGGAGGCTATGCTCCGGAAGCTGCTGTCAAGTGGATAGAGGAAGTTGAGATTGACTTTGAGGCTATGAGGTGTACCGAGGAGAATAAGCTAACCTTGGGTACTTATGTACTTCGTGAGGAAGCTAACAAGTGGTGGAAGAATGCTAAGCTGAGAATGGGAGTTGGTGGTGTGGTAATCACTTGGGAAATGTTCAAGGGAGAGTTCTTGAGGAAGTACTTTCCGGCTGATATTAGGAACAAGAAAGTGGTGGAGTTCATGGAGCTCAAGCAAGGGAACATGTCTCTGGCGGAGTATTCCGTGAAGTTTGAAGAGTTGTGTGCGTTTAGTCCACACTACAACACCGTGGAAGCTGAGAATGACAAGTGTGTCAAGTTTGAAAGTGGGTTGCGCCCGGACATCAAGCATCTTATTGGATTTTCTCAAATTCGAGACTTTGCAACTTTGGTGGATAAGTGCCGTATTTGTGATGATGATGGAAAGGCCAAGACTAACTACTACAAGGCTATGAGTGACAAAAGAGGAAGAGGTCAAGACCGTGGGAAGCCCTATGGTGACAAGGGGAAGAAAGTTGTTGAGACTAGTGGTGGAAAGAAGAGAGGTGGTGGACAATGCTACAAGTGTGGAGAGATGGGCCATAAGTCTTATGAGTGCCCAAAGAAGGTGGACAAGTGTTTCAATTGTGGGAGGTTGGGACACAAGTCGGATGTTTGTCAAGTGAAGGTGACTTGTTTCAATTGTGGTGAAGAAGGTTACAAAAGTCCTATGTGCAAGAAGCCGAAGAAGACTATGGGAAAGGTGTTTGCTTTGAGTGGAGATGATGCGGATCAGGGGGATAATCTCATTAGAGGTACGTGTTTCATCTATAACACTCCTTTAATTGCGATTATTGATACGGGAGCAACACATTCTTTTATATCTGTTGATTGCATGAAGCGTCTTAGTATACCTGTGTCTGAAATGTCTGGTCGTATGGAAATAGAAACTCCTGCTAATGGTTCTATAACTACCCGTCTTGTATGTCGTGACTGTCACGTAACCGTGTTTGGTAGACACTTTGGTATGGACCTAGTGTGTATCCAACTTAATATATTATTTTTTTGACCGTATTCATTTAATATATTATTGAGACTCATCAAGATTAACGTTTTGTGGATTTTTAACCTCATAAAAAAAATTCAAAATCTGTTGCGGTTCATCCCAATATATATATAATTGTGATGTATGCATATGTTATGAAGGAGTGTTAAGTACCGTTTTACTTACACTTATATTTTGATTATGTAATCTAACTCTCATGCTTTGTGTTATGTGTTGGACCGTTGGGGGTTCAGATTCTCAAGTTGAGGATCCCGATCAGAGTTAGAGGGCTTGCTCGTGCTTGTGGTAGTGCGCTTTTTGGTGAGGAGTTTAGCTTAGACTACTCCTTTAGATATATTTTGTATATCTTTATGATGGGTTGTATAGAATTGCTCTGATTAGGTATTTACCATGTCGGGTTATTCGATTGAATTGTATTAAGCCCGTGATGGCATATTTGACCTTGCTAATCCTTTCTTTTTGTTGTAAACATAATATCCTTGTTGTTGATATGGCCTAGAGCCTAGGGATATTATGTGAACAATTTGGATATTGTATGACCTGCACCATGATCTATATTTGCTTTTAATCTCCGTTGTGCTAGCATGATTTTAATTATGCCGTGATTTTGTATTATAACATGTGACGCCTAGATTTTCTTAAGTGTTTTATTTATTTATATTCAATAAATACGCATTAAGGGGTATGGGTGTTACAATAGTGGTATCAGAGCAAGGTCGGTTCATGTGGAACCAATTAGGATTAGTTGCCCATATATTCAACTTGTGTAGAGATAACACTGTTGATATTACCTTTCTAAGTATGTTCTTGGATTGGTTGGTTGTTCAGGATCATGGCTGGAAGAGGTAATGGAAGGGGTCACAATCAGATGGCAGATGCGATAACTACTTTGACCAACATTGTGGCTAGAGATCATCAACCCGGGAGGGAAGATGAGATGAGGTTGGAGCGGTTCATGAAGCATAATCCGAAGCTTTTCACTGGAGGCTATGCTCCGGAAGCTGCTGTCAAGTGGATAGAGGAAGTTGAGATTGACTTTGAGGCTATGAGGTGTACCGAGGAGAATAAGCTAACCTTGGGTACTTATGTACTTCGTGAGGAAGCTAACAAGTGGTGGAAGAATGCTAAGCTGAGAATGGGAGTTGGTGGTGTGGTAATCACTTGGGAAATGTTCAAGGGAGAGTTCTTGAGGAAGTACTTTCCGGCTGATATTAGGAACAAGAAAGTGGTGGAGTTCATGGAGCTCAAGCAAGGGAACATGTCTCTGGCGGAGTATTCCGTGAAGTTTGAAGAGTTGTGTGCGTTTAGTCCACACTACAACACCGTGGAAGCTGAGAATGACAAGTGTGTCAAGTTTGAAAGTGGGTTGCGCCCGGACATCAAGCATCTTATTGGATTTTCTCAAATTCGAGACTTTGCAACTTTGGTGGATAAGTGCCGTATTTGTGATGATGATGGAAAGGCCAAGACTAACTACTACAAGGCTATGAGTGACAAAAGAGGAAGAGGTCAAGACCGTGGGAAGCCCTATGGTGACAAGGGGAAGAAAGTTGTTGAGACTAGTGGTGGAAAGAAGAGAGGTGGTGGACAATGCTACAAGTGTGGAGAGATGGGCCATAAGTCTTATGAGTGCCCAAAGAAGGTGGACAAGTGTTTCAATTGTGGGAGGTTGGGACACAAGTCGGATGTTTGTCAAGTGAAGGTGACTTGTTTCAATTGTGGTGAAGAAGGTTACAAAAGTCCTATGTGCAAGAAGCCGAAGAAGACTATGGGAAAGGTGTTTGCTTTGAGTGGAGATGATGCGGATCAGGGGGATAATCTCATTAGAGGTACGTGTTTCATCTATAACACTCCTTTAATTGCGATTATTGATACGGGAGCAACACATTCTTTTATATCTGTTGATTGCATGAAGCGTCTTAGTATACCTGTGTCTGAAATGTCTGGTCGTATGGAAATAGAAACTCCTGCTAATGGTTCTATAACTACCCGTCTTGTATGTCGTGACTGTCACGTAACCGTGTTTGGTAGACACTTTGGTATGGACCTAGTGTGTATCCAACTTAATATATTATTTTTTTGACCGTATTCATTTAATATATTATTGAGACTCATCAAGATTAACGTTTTGTGGATTTTTAACCTCATAAAAAAAATTCAAAATCTGTTGCGGTTCATCCCAATATATATATAATTGTGATGTATGCATATGTTATGAAGGAGTGTTAAGTACCGTTTTACTTACACTTATATTTTGATTATGTAATCTAACTCTCATGCTTTGTGTTATGTGTTGGACCGTTGGGGGTTCAGATTCTCAAGTTGAGGATCCCGATCAGAGTTAGAGGGCTTGCTCGTGCTTGTGGTAGTGCGCTTTTTGGTGAGGAGTTTAGCTTAGACTACTCCTTTAGATATATTTTGTATATCTTTATGATGGGTTGTATAGAATTGCTCTGATTAGGTATTTACCATGTCGGGTTATTCGATTGAATTGTATTAAGCCCGTGATGGCATATTTGACCTTGCTAATCCTTTCTTTTTGTTGTAAACATAATATCCTTGTTGTTGATATGGCCTAGAGCCTAGGGATATTATGTGAACAATTTGGATATTGTATGACCTGCACCATGATCTATATTTGCTTTTAATCTCCGTTGTGCTAGCATGATTTTAATTATGCCGTGATTTTGTATTATAACATGTGACGCCTAGATTTTCTTAAGTGTTTTATTTATTTATATTCAATAAATACGCATTAAGGGGTATGGGTGTTACAATAGTGGTATCAGAGCAAGGTCGGTTCATGTGGAACCAATTAGGATTAGTTGCCCATATATTCAACTTGTGTAGAGATAACACTGTTGATATTACCTTTCTAAGTATGTTCTTGGATTGGTTGGTTGTTCAGGATCATGGCTGGAAGAGGTAATGGAAGGGGTCACAATCAGATGGCAGATGCGATAACTACTTTGACCAACATTGTGGCTAGAGATCATCAACCCGGGAGGGAAGATGAGATGAGGTTGGAGCGGTTCATGAAGCATAATCCGAAGCTTTTCACTGGAGGCTATGCTCCGGAAGCTGCTGTCAAGTGGATAGAGGAAGTTGAGATTGACTTTGAGGCTATGAGGTGTACCGAGGAGAATAAGCTAACCTTGGGTACTTATGTACTTCGTGAGGAAGCTAACAAGTGGTGGAAGAATGCTAAGCTGAGAATGGGAGTTGGTGGTGTGGTAATCACTTGGGAAATGTTCAAGGGAGAGTTCTTGAGGAAGTACTTTCCGGCTGATATTAGGAACAAGAAAGTGGTGGAGTTCATGGAGCTCAAGCAAGGGAACATGTCTCTGGCGGAGTATTCCGTGAAGTTTGAAGAGTTGTGTGCGTTTAGTCCACACTACAACACCGTGGAAGCTGAGAATGACAAGTGTGTCAAGTTTGAAAGTGGGTTGCGCCCGGACATCAAGCATCTTATTGGATTTTCTCAAATTCGAGACTTTGCAACTTTGGTGGATAAGTGCCGTATTTGTGATGATGATGGAAAGGCCAAGACTAACTACTACAAGGCTATGAGTGACAAAAGAGGAAGAGGTCAAGACCGTGGGAAGCCCTATGGTGACAAGGGGAAGAAAGTTGTTGAGACTAGTGGTGGAAAGAAGAGAGGTGGTGGACAATGCTACAAGTGTGGAGAGATGGGCCATAAGTCTTATGAGTGCCCAAAGAAGGTGGACAAGTGTTTCAATTGTGGGAGGTTGGGACACAAGTCGGATGTTTGTCAAGTGAAGGTGACTTGTTTCAATTGTGGTGAAGAAGGTTACAAAAGTCCTATGTGCAAGAAGCCGAAGAAGACTATGGGAAAGGTGTTTGCTTTGAGTGGAGATGATGCGGATCAGGGGGATAATCTCATTAGAGGTACGTGTTTCATCTATAACACTCCTTTAATTGCGATTATTGATACGGGAGCAACACATTCTTTTATATCTGTTGATTGCATGAAGCGTCTTAGTATACCTGTGTCTGAAATGTCTGGTCGTATGGAAATAGAAACTCCTGCTAATGGTTCTATAACTACCCGTCTTGTATGTCGTGACTGTCACGTAACCGTGTTTGGTAGACACTTTGGTATGGACCTAGTGTGTATCCAACTTAATATATTATTTTTTTGACCGTATTCATTTAATATATTATTGAGACTCATCAAGATTAACGTTTTGTGGATTTTTAACCTCATAAAAAAAATTCAAAATCTGTTGCGGTCCATCCCAATATGTTAATATACCTCCGCCACCGGAAACAAATAAGCAACGATGTTATTTTAACTCATTTTCAAGAAATGGATAATAGACAATTTTCATCGTAAATGTATTGCATTAAACAATATTATTTCTTATTTTCAATATTATTTAGTGTATAATTTCTTTGATATTTGGCCACACCATTATTAAATATCTAGATCTGTCATTGTCTGTCCATTGACCCCCAGTTTGTCCAATAACAAGAACAATTTTAAAATCAAACACAGTACAATTGAAGTTGGCTTGTCCAATCTCTTATTTTATAGCAGATCAAATGCACCTTTAGTGTGTCCTGTATTCATTAAACTCTGAATTAAATCAAAATTCTTTTTTGTTTTTGGTATAGTTTACGGTAGCAAAGTCTAATAATCACTCCGATCATATTTATAAATAAATTTTACTTTTTTAGTACATTGAAGAATGAATGTATCTGACCTATATTATGGACCATATACATCCGTTTTTCAATGTATTAAAAAATTTGCTTCTAAATGTGACCGGAAGTATATATATGGGAAGAACCAAACCTTTGACATGATTGATCTCCTGCTATTGCGGCTAGTGGCTGTCCTAGCGTGTATTTAAAAATTCTCCTTTCTTTTTCTTTTTGATACTTTTTGATTGGTTAAGAATCAAATACTAGTAATTATTAGTAATAACATGATGAAAGGTAGCTTATAAAAAAAAATAATAATAACATGATGAAAGGTGGAAGGAACTTGTTCTTTTGGTTAAGGTATGAATTCATTTTGAGGAATACAATTATAATGGAGTACGTAGTATGAAATTATTGAGAATCTCAGTCATTTATATCTTTTTAATTTGATGTTAATTGTAAGTGATAATCAAGATGAATGACTGAGATTTCACGATAAAACAAAATGTTAAGGAGAGGATTTCAATCTCATTTCACATATCATATGAGTATTTTATGTATAAACTAAGGTTGATCGTAGTTTTGATCCCCTATTTTCACTATTTTGTAAAATTGGTTCCTCTATTTTAAAATCTAACAGTTTTGATGCCTCCATCAAATATGTTGTCTAAAATATGGTGATACAACATATTTTAAATTAAGTTTATAAAAAAAATTTCTTAGAATTTGATCGATATTGATATTTTTCTCATCATCAAATCATATAATACAATGTTTAAAACATATTATATCGCCAATTTATAGTTTAAAAATATGATGGAGTGACAAAAACAGTCAAATTTTAAAATAGGATGATTAATTCTGCAAAATAATGAAAGTACGAGGACTAAAACAACAATTAAACCTATAAACCGTATATTAATATAATTCTATAGAGGTGACACTGAATTCTTTCCTTCTCCTCTCGGCCGCCACCCACACCTTCATATTTCTTCTTGTTCGTTTTGGTTGATCAGTTAGAGGGGGTGATTTAGGATCAATTTTGATCCAAAATCACCCTTTTTGATCGTTTTTTAATTTCTTTTTATTTAAATAAAGTGATAAATTCACATATTTTTAGGTTTCATTCGAGTTTCTTCGAGATTTTTTCATCTGGTATTGTTTTAATCCATCTTTGTGCAGTGTTTTGTTTTATCCCGTCTTAGTACAGTGTTTTGTTTATCCCGTCTTAGTACGGCGTTTGTTTTTGTTCAGATTTGCCGGTTTGATTCGATCCAAATTTAGTGTAGATTCAATGACTTTAGCGTCGTCAACGTTGCAGATCCGGATGCATGACTATTCCGGACATTTGAATTTTGTCATATCAACTGTAGGCTTTGTCATAGACATTAGGTCGTTTTATGCTATTAACTCGGATGCTGTCAGCCTGTTCGCAGATTCAACCTTATTAGTTTTTAGTGAAATTGAATATGTAATGATTAGGCATGGCAATGGGACGGGGCGGAGACTGGTTTTGTCCTCCCCAAACCCAAATCCATAAAGTTCGGGTTTCCCCAAACCCATTCCAAATTCTAGCGGAGATAAAAATGATAACCCCAAACCCATACCCAACGGGGATCGGGTATCCCCATCGGGTTTCGGGCATCCCCATTACGCCTCTTTCCACATGAATTTAGATTTTATTTTAGTATTTTTTTATTAAAAAAAAAAGTTAAATGTCCAAAGTTATTTCCTCTCAACAATATTTTTTTAAATAAAGAAAAAAATAGAGAAAATGGTTTGTTTAATACTCAAATTAAAATATATATATATAAGAGATTGTTTAAACGTTTCTAATTTAAAAGAGATGAAATCTAATTTTTAGTATAAGCGGGACGGGTTCGGGGACGGATTCGGGGTGGGTATCAATGTACCCATTACCCGCCTCAAACCCATCTTTTGAAATCGGGGAAAACCCAAACCCGAACTCAAACTCAGTCAACTCGGGTTTTCCAAGTCAAAGCAGGTATGGTTTGGGCGGGTACCCACGGGTATGGATTTTATTGCCATGCCTAGTAATGATTGTGATTGATGTATTTTCTATGAATTTAAATGAATGAACGTTGTTGTTTTTGAGTAAAAAAACGTTTATTTTAGGTAAAAAAAATATAAAATTCTATAGAAATAATACTATAATTTAAAAAATAAATATTACACACATATTATGTTGGTTCAAGTAGCATTAAACTCGAATCATTTGAGCATAATATTTAATTGAACTTTGTAAATGAATAATATGGTTTAAAAATGACACTCTGGTTAAAAGTGATAAATTAATTTTTTCGACAGATTTTATTATTGGCAAAATTGATAAATAGTTTGCATCTATTTACGACATATTTTCTTATAACATACTACCTATATGATTTTTTTTTTTACGGTAAATACTATATGATTATGATTAAAATTTAGATGAATTATTTTTTTGGACTCAATTTTAGAAAAATTATTAGGAACAAGAGAATTATTGATATCATGTTTCATAAATGGCTTTTCTGGTCTTGTGGGGTCATAGCCTCACCGGAGAATCCCCAAAACAGGGCAATACATTATTAAAAAATCTCCATAAAGTTAACAAATGCTAATAAAATAAAATTGCATGACCCAAGTAATAATCTCCACATTCATGATTCATTTCAAAGTTCAAACATAGTGTGAATGGTCACGCCACTAAAATAAAGAATAGGATAAATAAATAAATAAATAAACTTTACCAAAACTAGCCTATCAATTTATGTAGCGAATCTATGAACATTTTTACCAAAAAAGGTTAATCCATTTATTCAGCCCAACGACTTTTGTCAACAAATTAAGTAAGAACATCGTAGTAGCAAGCACACAAATACACAACACATGAAATTTTCATTTCTATATTTCACTTCCTCACCCCACATTAGGATAGGAATAAAAGCAATCCTAGTACATGGTATGTTATTCCCATTTATTTTGAGTCATAATATATAAAGAATTCAAAGATTTTTTAAATCTTGTGTTTGCATATATATTAAGTCCTTTAAATTTTTCATAACTTTTTGCACCGTTATTCTTTCGGTTATCCGACATTCATAAACACAGTGACGTGACTACTAAAGCAATCCTAGTACATACAAAGTATATGTTATTCCCATTTCTTTTGAGTCATAATATATAAAGAAGGTGAAATACATTTAGAAATTTTTTAAGTTTTGCGTTTTTAATGATTAAGTTCTTTAATTTTTTTTATAATTTATTGTACTATTACTCTTTCAGTTATCCAAAGTTCATAAACACATTGATGTGACTATTAACAGGGCCGAACCAAGGGTAAGACTACTAAAGTTCTCACTTAATTTTGAAGATTATTAGGTCGACCCTGATTGTTAATTTTGATGCATGTTAACCATGATGGATTTGAAGTTCAATCTGATGTGAACCATGCATGAGGTCGAGATAATTGAAGCTCAATTGGAAGGAAGGACAACTGGAAGAAGGATAATAATCAACAAGTTAGAAAGTTAAAAGACCGATTTGTTAGCTAAATAACTTAAATGACTTATTTGTTAACTAAAACACATAAATGTCCTAAATATTATAAACGAGAAATTTTAAACAACCACAAATGCATTTGGCCAAAATATAAATGTTTTAGTGTATATCTATGTTATGGCTCAACTAGTGAATAAAAGTAATAAATGAAAATAACTACGTACAATGTGTTTTCTTGGATTGTGTGATTTTTTCAAAGTGTTCCTTATGAAAAGGACCAGAGGGAGTATTGAAATAGTTAGGTCGAATATTTTGTGATTTTTAGAATTAAATTTGAGATCTCGATGTGTGAGTTTCAAGTGATATTTATTATTTTGTATATTAATTAAACAAGTTAATTAAATATTTATAAAATAAATATGTACTTTTTAATGAAAAAGAGAATACAGTAATACCACTTTTGATCTAAAACAAAAACTTTATATACTCCTTTAATTAATTTAGCAAAAAAACTTTATACTCCTTTAAATAAGTTGCAAGGTTACTTTTGCAATGGAAAACTTAGTTGCAAGGTTACTTTTCCACATATTAATAAAACCATATTTTTTAATATAAATAATTGATAGTTTAATTAATTATTAAAAGTTTAGTAAAAAAAATTAATTATTATAATTCCGATCGATTACATCTTCGGTTTGTTTGGGTGTTGGACCGTACGGATGGCGGGTAGAACGAGTCGGTTATTTTGGGTTAGATTGAAAGTTTGTTTACGTCTAAAATTTCATTATCCAAGAATTTCTAATTTTCAAATAGTCAAATACCTCGTACACAATGCAACAAATAATAGAAGAACTAAATGCAAAAATAAAGAGGGTCGTTGCAGTTACTTTGTTTGAAACATGTTAATTAAAGACAATAATAGATCAAGTAGACGAGAAGTACTTCAAAAAAAAAAGTAGACGAGAAGTATAAATTAAAATAGATCTATAATATATATTAAAATATATTTCACACATCCTTCATGAACATATTATAAGTTTGTAAAATATAACGTTTTTCTCATATATCAAAGATGGATATAAAAACAACAAAGCATGTACCATAAAAAAAACAAAGCAAAAGAGTATACGAAATTAAGAGGGAAGAAAAAAAAAATTTGCATCATAATGGTTCTTCGGTCGGTTTCGATTACCAAGAGATGAAATTTTAGAGACTCGCACTTGTCTGTATGCAACCAGTCATGCTCGATCTTTTTGTAGTTGTTGATCTGAGACCCGGTCAACACCCTTAATGTGTTGTCGGCTATATCAGTTTCGAGTCAAATTGCGAGTTTGTGTTGAACCCTAGGACATAATTTTCGCATTACATGAGTAAAAAATATAAATTAATTATTTATATTAAAAAATTACAGTTTTATAACAAAACAAAAAAAGAAGCAAAGGTGTTGAGAAATCGTGTCTCCAGACACCGATTTCTCTTAGGCTTTTAAAATGGAAATGAAAATTTGGTAGTAAGGGAATCGTTTTTCTAGGTAGCGACTTCTAAGGGTGAAAATTAAATCACTGCAAAACCATGGTATTTTGGTACATAAAAAGGATGGTAGTTTGGTATTTAATTTTTAAAAGTGTGCTAGTGTAGTAAAAAAGCCTATATAAAGTTGGACACTTTATGAAGATGGAGTTAGTCTACTTCATCCTTACGAAATTAAAAAGTTTAATTTATAGTGACGGAAATAATTCCTTTATAAGTTTATTTTATATGATATAGTTAGACCTAACCTAAATTCAATATTTAAAGTATGATCAGATTAATTTGACAGTTGTGGCATAATAATATGTGGCGTAACAAATATTAAGTTAGATCTAACTCAATCAAGCCAGTTATGTTATTTTGAACAACAAAATACTAATAATAACATATGTGTTTATCTCTATCTCTTTCTCATACTTTTTACTTTATCATTTAAACACATTTTAGAAAATACACGCGAAACAAACTTAACAAAAAACCTGACAACAATTTTTGATGTTCAAACATCATTTCTCAACTCCGCCCTAATTTGCGTAAAACAAAAACTCCGCCCTAATTGGTCCAAAACAAATAAAAAATCAATGCTAACAAAATCGACTTGTAATTTGAAGATTGCCTCTATTTATGTACTTATATCGAGTCTCACATGTAATGTCCAACTATGCAAGTTCATTGAAATACATTATTTATATCAATCGTTAGTTGGTTCAGTGGTGATTGACGCTGAACTTGGTAGGGAGAACCGCGGTTCGATCCCCCGCAATTGCGATCGAAAGAGGGCTGAAACCACTTGATGTCAGAACTGATCCCTGAACCAAATTAAACTGGTGGTGAAAGCAAAAAAAAAAGCATTATCTATATTTAGGTTTTCGATTTTTTATTTTTGGTACATAGATAAAATGGCAAGTCATTGAAAATCACATACATAAAATGAAGGGATTGAGGTTCGAACCCTGATCATGATGTCAAACCTAACAATTTCGACATTTCTAATAGTTGAGTTAAGATTTATAGATAAATTTTTAGTTTTTTATTTTAGGTCAATCCCCCGATTTTAAAAGAAGATACTATCATAATCCTTTACTTAGATTTTAATTTGACATCAATTTTAAAGTAGACTAATTTGATTTATTTAATAAAAGGATCTTGGTTCTTCTACCTATTAATAAAGTGATTTTTTCCATCAAATCTATAACTTTTTGAGTTTTTGTGTACAAGTATATAAATATTGGATTTAATGACAATTGTCTATGGAGCTTAATTCAATTGGTAAAAATATATTTGATGAAAAATTCTATCAATTGGGTTAAGCTCACAGATACAATTGAGTTAAGTCTTTTAAGATTTTTAAATAATAATAAAGGTAAAATGTATTCAGGGATCCTTTAAATTTCGCATTTGTAACAATTAAGTCTTTTAAGTTTTGTAGGTAACAGTTAGGTCCTTTAAATTTCTAACTTGTTGCACTGTTTTCCTTCCAATTATCCTCAGTTACAAAGACTTGTTGCACCGTTATCCTTCGAGTTATCTTGTTGTAGTGTGGCCGTTAACATTGAGGTCCACTATGGTGAATATTTTGATAAAAAACAAAAGGCACATATATATGTTGAAGAAGATTAACAGGAAAGACCTAACTGTTAAAATTAAACATGAAACTTAAAGGATCTGTATGTTACCTAAAAAACTTAAAGGACCTAACTGTTATAATCGTAAAACTTAAAGGACATTTGGATGCATTTAGCCAATAATAAATAGGTCCTTTAACCCAATTGGATTGACCTAGTAGTGTTGGCTTGAAACATTGGAGTTGGTTACTGTTCAATTTTCCCTGGTGTCATTTTCGGTGGGTTAGTCCATACAGAGCCAAAAAAATTATGAATCTAATAAATGACCCCACACAAATGGTCGGTGAGATTAGTCTCCTCAGATTAGTTGGTTCTTGGGCCGGATATTTTATTATTTTTTTGAAAATAAAAACAAAATAAATATGTCTTTTAAGTTTCTAATTTGTTACACTCAGTTATCATCCGTTATAAAAACTTGTTGCACTATTATCATTTCAGTTCTCCTCCAACATATGTGCATTTTTCATCGAAATACTCATCATAGTAAAAGTCAACATTAATCACTACAATGCAACAAGATAATAGAAGTTAGCTGAAAGGATAATAATGCAACAAATTAGAAACATAAATAATTTATTTGTTTAAAAAACCTAACCGTTACTTAATTATTTTTTTTGGGTTACCATGATATTGGTATGAAGTTTCCCCCGCCGTTAGCGATGATTAATCTCCATCGGGAAACTTGTAAGGCACACAAAGTGAGTTCTTCCAACCGAATTTTCTCCATATGCATCAGTCAAAAATTGAACTCCTGACCACATATTTAAGGGGACCAAGACCCTTACCGCTTGACAAATTCCTTTTGGTAAAGAAATCCTCAATCTATTTGGCCATATTTATATTTAATTAACTTGAACAAAATTGTATGAACCTAAACATGATCATGCGTGATTATTGATATAAGGAAAGCACCACCAAATAAAGAATGAGTAGAATGAAATGTGGGTTTTGGGGCCCAAAATTCAAATCAAGTGAAAAAATGTTTTTTTTTTGGTACATGAAAAAATGCTCTGTTTGCACTGTGAAAAAATGAATATAATCTAAAACAAAATATTTGTGCTGGTCGGTCTCTTTATATATTTTTTTTTTGAAGGAGGTCTCTTTATAATATATGTGCAATATTGCACCTTTTTTTTTTGTAAGACCCTATTGCACTTATTAAAACAATTAAAAATAAGAATTATAAAAAAAGAAATTTAAAATAATAATATTTTTTGAAAAATAATAATTAATGCATATTTTAAACTTTTTAACATGTGCAAATTTACACATAATTAAAAAAACTCAATTAATATAATAATCTAAAAACTTTAATATGTCAATTTTATGTATAGATACATATAATAAATTTCTCTTTATAGTATATTGTTAATCTTAATTTTTTGGATCTAAATTCTTAGAAAGTGACTACATGAACTCATTAACTTTATGACCGCACAATTAAAATTTAACGTTTCTAAATTAATCATAAATATTTTCCGTTGAGATGGAGGTTGTGGGTGGCTGAGTGCTTGAAAAAAGCCTGGGCATCGGTTCTAGTTAATGGTAGCATGAGTGATGAGTACTGGTTAATGGTTCTTACTCAGTTAAAGGTGCTTACCACTTTCTTACTCAAATGAATATTGTTATTAATGACGGATTGCGGGTGGTTAAAGATGTGGTGTGGAATCAGTGGGTTCCGATGAAGATTTTCGTCTTTGCTTGGAAACTATTTTAGAATCATTTACCAACAAAATATAATTTATTCAGGCGTGGTGGCGTTGCTGAGTCATCCCTTATGTGCATAGCGGGCTGTTCTTATGCGGAAAATTTGAATCACATGCTTTTTTAATGCTCGGTTTTTAGTAAAGCGTGGGGTTGTATTCTAGCTTGGTTTGGTGTTCGTAGCGCCCTATCAAATTCACCTATTGACCATGTTCGAAAATTTTGTGGTCTAGCTAATAATATCATGTTTGAGAAGGACATATTGAATATTATTTGGTTGGCATGCTCTTGTTCCATTTGGAAAGAAATAAATAAATGTTTATTTCGGCAAAATGTTATCTCCATAGATGATATTTTTGAGAGAGTCATTATTAGCTCCTGGTGGTGGATTAAAGCAAAATGCATTGGCTTCGGTTATGATTGTTATCATTGGAGAATAAATTCTCTCCAATGTTGTTAATCTTCTATGCTTCTACTCTTTATTGTTGGATAATTTTTATCTTGTAATATTTCCGTTATGTTGGCACGTCTTGTGCTAAGGTAACCTTATCAATATATTTTTAGCTTCTACCAAAAAAAAATCATAAAAATTTAATATTAAAATTTTTATAACCATCTTTAAATAGGAACCATCCGATTATAATCAGATGGTTCTAATAACCCCGATTGCAGCCGACTGTACGAAGCAGTAACTATAAAGAGATACATGGAAGTTAGTTGGTTGTAATTGAGACACAGTTTTTCTAATTTATTTTTAAAAAAAACTATATCTACTAATAATAATTTAAAGGGTCATCCTAAATAATGTTCAATGGGTACTGGTTAAACATACCAAAAAAGAAAATAAAAGATAAAATTAATATAAAAAAATATCTTTTCAAAATTTTAATGTATTGAATACATAAATTGCAAGATAATTTTTTATTAATATATTTAACTACTTCCTCCGTCCCAAAATTTTGGCCCTTTTAAAGTTTTGCACATGAATTAAGAAATAATAAAGATCGATAAGTTAAGTCTTTTTGACCCTTGCTTTATTAAGAAAGAGAAAATACATTTAGTGAATAATTTTTATAAGAGTACAAATGGTAAAACAACATTAATTATATATTAGTTTCTTAATAGTACCAAAGTTTTAAGCAAAATAAAAAAGTTAAAAGATCAAAGATATGAGAAGAAGTGAGTAGTATCTAGAGCAATGTTTAGCATCTCCCTAATTTAAAAAAGCAAAGTGTTAATTAACGTCCAGTGGAACACTAGTTAAAGAACTGAATATAATAAATAAGTCCTAAAATTTGTGTATTTGACTTCTTAAAAGTGTAAATAATGCTTATTCTAATGTAAATTTTTTTTTTTTTTTTACCTTCTTAACTAGTCTACCGGAACACCGATTAGTATGACCATTTAAAAAATGATAGGGACAATTATTTTTCTCCAAATATAAGTGTTTATATTTAGAAATGGATAGAGTAAAGTAGATGTAATTAAGCATGTTAATCTTGCTTAAAATTTCAGTACAATAGTAAATAAAATAAGTATAAATAAATAATAATACCCTACATCTTTAATGAGTTGTTTTTAACCATGCTTGTCTGTGATTGATTGCTTCAGCTCATATTTTCATCATGTCGGCTTCTTACATAAAGCGAAAATAAAAATAATCAAAAGTTGTCTTCCTTTTCTTCATTTCTCTCTCTCATTTCCCGGCGACAACTCAGTTTCTCTCAGACATCACAAACCTGTCTGTTCTGTTCCTACCTTAATCCTCACAAAACTTCTTCTTACTTCCCCATTTTCTGCTTTTTCCCATTTTTGTTCTTATTTCTTTCTCTTTGTGTTTTTTGTGTTTATGGGTTTGTTTTATTGATGTTGCTGTTCCTTTTTTTGGTGTCTTAAAGGTGATTCCTTTTGTCTTGTTTTTATGTTGGGTTATTTATTTATTTTTTATTTTTTTTGTTCTTTTTTGAATTTTTTTTGAGTAATTTGTTGAAATGTATTTGTTATACAGATTTTGGCTTTTTGGGCACCCTTTGTTTCACTTGTTTTAGTTGCAAAGTTCTGGTTTTTGGATGATTTTTGAGGTTTTGATTCTTCAAGTTGAAGGATTTTTCATTTGTTGGGATTTTCTCTTGTTGAAGATTGAAGATTCAGCATTGAAATTTGAGCTGGTGGTAGCTTGATTGAAGAAAGTTATTCAAATTTAAAACTTATTTGGGTTTGAACCAAAAAGTTAATTAGTGGCATTTTTTTGGTGAAAAAGTGACTTTTTTTGTTGATTATGCTATGTTATTGAATAACTTTGTGGTAAGAATCAAAAGGGGTTGTTATTTCTGAGGAAGTGTTGCTGATGCTATTTTTGGAGGATTTGTTGAAGTTAAGGTTGTGTTATTGTGGAATACTTGAGGAACAAGGTTAAATCTTGCCTTGTTGCTAAGGAAAAAACGACCAATTGTTGAAGTTTTTTGAAGGGTCATCAACACTTTTTTAGGTCATAATGAAGGCTCCTTCTAATGGTTATTTGCCTAATTCTGGTGAAGGTGTGTTTTCTCAAGGTTTATTTGTAACCTCATTATGTTATCTCTCTCTTTTGTTCTAGCAAGTTTTTTCTTGTTTCATTCAACTTTTACTATTTCAAGGATAATTATTATGTTTCTATGTTGTTGAATTGATATTATTAACATTGTAGATCCAATAAATATGTGCAACTTGTTCTTCTAAGGGCTTATTTGGATAAACAACTTATTTGCAGCTTATAGCATAAACACTTATCATAAGCACTTATGTATAAGCTTACATAAGCTATTTCTATAGCAAAGGAGAAAATAAAGATTAATTGTTTTTATATATGCTACTAGCTATTTTCATAAGGTTATATTGGAGAGCTTATGAAATAAAATTTATAAAAATTTTCATATGCTGGTTTCTACAAAACTTATGCCGGTAGATAAACTCAAATTTTTCCCCCCTCACCTTTTTACCACCTTTTATTCTTTTCTGATTTCATAAAATTGTTAGTTTTAAAGGTCAAATCCAAATGTGCTTTGTGTAAATGTGTAAAAGATTAATGGAAATCAAAGGCAAGAAGAAAAATATTTTATATTTTTACATGGTGGTCTTATCTAACAAAACTCGGTCGGTTGGCCTACCTAACAGATGATAAGATTCTCAATCGGAGCAACGACCCCAACAGTTTGGAAGATATCTTTTGTAATTGATACTGATTTTAAGACAGAAGAAGTTTTTACCTTAATTTAATTTCCTTCTCACCTTAAATAATACAAATAATCGACTTAATTTTTCTATTTATAATCAAGGTTAGAAGAAAGATGAGAACAATATTCATGATCAATTCATTTGTAATTTTTGGCAATTGTAAATGTGTTTGCATGATAGGATGTTGTGTTTTACTTCGAGCTCTTAAAACATGTCGTGTACTATTTCAGCCGTTAACCATAAACAAGCCTAACAAATCGAAAAGCTGAGTAAGTTAGTATTTGTATCTTTCGATATAATTTATTTTGGTTTTTGTGCCTATAAACAGGTGAAAGGAAAGCCATCAATTCAGAGTTATGGCATGCTTGTGCCGGGCCCTTGGTTTCTATACCTCCCGTTGGAAGTCTTGTTGTTTACTTTCCTCAAGGACATAGTGAGCAAGTATGTTTCCAATGATATAGTATATCTCTGATTCGGTTTCTGAAGGAGTTTTTATTTTCTTTTTCTAACTATAATCACTTTTAGGTTGCAGCATCCATGCAAAAGGAGGCAGATTTCATACCAAGTTACCCTAACCTTCCATCCAAGTTGATTTGCATGCTTCACAATGTTGCGCTACATGTAGGTGCACTTTTCTCACGGACACGGCTTTTCTTTAATAATAATATGAATTTTTTTAAAGAAGACTTCTAAAAGCTTTATTAATAGATTGTTCTATAGTAACACCAATGTGTGTCTGGTGTTTGACATGTGTCGGGGTCTAACACTGGCACATGTGACAACTATATTACATAGTACTTATATTTTCATATTATTTTTTATTTTTGGATCAGGCTGACCCTGAAACTGATGAGGTATATGCACAGATGACCCTTCAACCTGTAAATAAAGTAGGTCAGCCGTTCAATCTAATAATTTGTCGATATGTATTTCCCATCATTCATTTAACCTCTCCAATACCAATAATTTATAACTTACCGAAATTTTTAATGTACTTCTGCTATACAGTATGACAAGGAAGCAATGCTTGCTTCAGACATGGGACTAAAACAAAACCAGCAACCAACTGAATTCTTTTGCAAAACACTAACAGCTAGTGACACTAGCACTCACGGTGGATTTTCAGTACCTCGTAGAGCTGCCGAGAAAATATTCCCACCTCTGGTGTGTACACAACATTTTCATTTACTATGTCATGGATTGAAAGTTTCGTAGTGATTTCTATTCTGACCAGAATTATGTTTGATAGGACTTTTCAATGCAACCACCAGCTCAAGAAATAGTTGCCAAAGATTTGCATGACACTACATGGACGTTTAGACATATTTATCGCGGTATTGTGACTTTTACCTATTTTAATTTTCCTTCAAACTTTTTTAATATATTATCATTGGTTTTATAAAATTGCATGAACATTTGTTACAGGACAACCAAAGAGGCATCTATTGACTACTGGTTGGAGTGTCTTTGTTAGTACGAAAAGGCTCTTTGCCGGAGATTCTGTTCTTTTTATCAGGTAAGGAATATTTTCTTTTTAGATGAAACATCATAAATAATTTTCATGTTTGTTGATAAATAATTTTTTGTTTTTTTAGAGATGAAAAGCAGCAACTTCTTTTAGGTATAAAGAGATCCAGTAGACAGCAACCAGCGCTATCTTCATCGGTAATATCAAGTGATAGCATGCATATTGGCATTCTTGCCGCTGCGGCTCATGCTGCTTCGAATAATAGCCCATTTACTGTATTTTATAATCCCAGGTATTATTTGGTGTATATTTAATATGTGAAACACTGAATATGGAATTTCTGTGATGGCCTCTTATAGATAAACATCGGTTATTTTAACAGGACTAGCCCCTGTGAATTTGTGATTCCATTGGCCAAGTATAATAAAGCACTGTACACTCATGTTTCTCTTGGAATGAGATTCAGAATGATGTTTGAGACCGAGGATTCAGGAGTACGCAGATATATGGGCACAATCACTGGGATCAGTGACTTGGATCCTGCCAGATGGAAAAATTCACAATGGCGTAATCTTCAGGTATATAATCAAGTTGTTATTTTCATCGAGAAAGAGATGCATTATTTGTATAACTAAGCATGAAACAAAAACAAATGTCTTGTTCTCAACTTATACAATTTTCTTTTTCTTTTCTTTCTTTCTTTTTTTTTTTTTAAAAAAACTTCTGACATGCATTGTTGTTCAGTATCCTATAATGTAACCGACATGTTATGTAGCACTGACACTTCAAGTTGAAGGTGTTCGTGAGTGTCCGATACTTGATTGAACATTCAACCACTTCCATTTTTTCAAATTATTAATACCGTTGCGTACGTGTCAGTGTCGTATTCGGTGTCGTTGTATGTGTCCGAAACTCGATACTATATGATTAACTGTTGTCAATGCTGAACCTCTCTACTCGCTTCTTAAGGAATCATTTTTTTTTGTTGATAGGTTGGATGGGATGAATCTACAGCTGGTGAGCGCCCAAGCAGAGTTTCAATTTGGGATATTGAACCTGTTGTGACCCCTTTCTACATTTGCCCCCCTCCATTTTTTAGGCCAAAGTTCCCCAAGCAACCAGGAATGCCAGGTAGCAAGAGTTCCTCCTTAATTAGTTAAATTTTTTATTCAGAAATTTTAATCGGTTTCCATTGATTATCAATTATCCGCCTTACAATAATTTGTTGCATTGTTTTCAACTTGTGAAAAATTCATCGAAGTCGTGTTGATACATGGTCTAATTCAGTACTATTTCTTCATAAGCCAAATACCTCACTATGAAGTGATATAAAATTTCTTCCATATTTAAATTATAAAATCTCATCTAATAGCATTTTTTAAGAGAAATATTTGGAAAATTCCTATTATTTACCTCGCATCCCTATTATTTGATTTTGCAGAAGACGAGTCTGAAATAGAAAATGCTTTCAAGAGAGCTATGCCGTGGCTTGGAGATGAACTCGGCATGAAAGATGCCTCAAGTTCAATCTTCCCTGGTTTGAGTTTAGTCCAATGGATGAGCATGCAGCAGAATAATAATCAGTTTTCTGCTCCTCAATCAGGACTTTTACCTCCATCCATGCTTTCATCAAACACAATGCATGCTACCCTTAACACCGATGATCCATCCAAGATATTGAACTTTCAATCCCCTGCTGGACTCTCTGCTCCAAGTCTTCAATTTAACAAACCTAATTTACCAAACCAAGTCAATCAATTGCAACAGTCGCCGAATGCGTGGTCTCAACAGCAACAACAGCAGCAGAAGATGCTGTCGATGTTGCAAACACCGTTAAACCAGCTGCAGCAACAACAACAGCAGCAGCAGAGGCAACATCAACTGGCTGGACCACAAAACCTGCCGCAGACTCAGCAACAACAGCCCCAACTGACTCAACCGAACGCACATCAGCCTCAACAACAGCAACACCAACAACTACAACAACAGCAACACCAACAGCCGAATCAAAACACCACTATGAATAATGGAACAGTTGGTTCTAACCAGATGCCGAATCAGTGTGTACAGCAACCTGTAACGTACTCTCCCCTTCAGCAACAGTTGCTCTCAGGAAATGTCCAAACCCAACAAAATTTCCAGTCAGTTGGCAAGAACGGGTTGATAATGACATCCTTACCGCAGGACTCGCAATTTCAGCAACAGATAGACCAACAACAACAAGCTGGTCTCTTACAGCGGCAGCAGCAGCAGCAACAACAAACACAGTTGCAACAATCTTCATTACAGTTATTGCAACAAAGCATGTTACAAAGAGCGCCACAGCAATCACAAATGACTCAGATTTCGCCGAAAAACACCTCAGACCAACAACAACAGATGCAGTTGCTACAGAAGTTGCAGCAACAACAGCAACCACTTTCCACATCTTCCCCACTTTCGCAGTCTCAGCTTCTGCAGCAACAAAACCAGCAACCGCAGCAGCCTATGTCACAGCATCATCAGCATCAACAGCCGCAACAGCTCGGTAACAATGCATTCTCAATGGAGAAGCTTCTCAACAACAATTACTCTTCTTCAGCTGTCATGCATCCGCAGCAGCTTCCTGTGAACAATCACCATAATACACAAAAATCACCGACAAATACTAGAGCTCCTTCCGCTTTTACAGATGGAGATGCCCCATCATGCTCAACTTCGCCATCTACTAATAACTGTCAGACATCGCCTCCAAACCTCCTGAAAAGAAATCAACCAGAGCCATTTGGAGGGCCTTTGATAGTTGAAACCAATACTAATATGATGCAGGAGCTTCAAAGTAAGTCTGACATGCAGAACAAACACGAATTACAAGGTGTAAAAGGACCTGACAAGCAAAAGTACAAAGGGGCTATCAATGATCAGATGGAGGCTTCTTCCGGAACATCTTACGGTATTGATCCTGGCAACATCCACCAAAACTTTCCACTTTCCAACTTCTACATGGATAGTGATGTCCACTCGCAACAACCAAGAAGTAACTTACCATTTGCCTCTAACCTTGATGGATTAACACCTGATCCTTTGCTCTCACGAGGGTATGATTCTCAAAAAGATCTTCAAAACTTGTTGTCTAATTATGGTGGTGCTCCAAGAGATATTGAAACTGAGCTGTCCACTGCTGATATTAGTTCACAGTCGTTTGGTGTGCCGAACATGTCTTTTAAGCCAGGATGCTCAAGTGATATTGCTATCCCTGATACTGGCGTTATGAATAATGGCTTGTGGTCTAATCAGGCTCAGCGAATGCGAACATATACTAAGGTTTGCTATTACTCATTGAAAAATTTACTGATCTATGAGTTTAGTGTATTTACTTCATACATGTTAGGATGGATGTCATATTTCCATGCTGCATCGGTATCTGCAAAGCATCCTCTAGTGTTTTAATATATCGTTTAGATAATATTCAAATGCTTAATATTTCTTTATATATTATGAAGGTTCAAAAATGTGGCTCGGTCGGAAGATGTATTGATGTCACCCGTTACAAAGGATATGAAGAACTCCGGAATGATTTGGCTCGTATGTTTGGGATTGAAGGGCAGCTAGAAGATCCTCTAAGGACTGACTGGAAACTAGTATATGTGGATCACGAAAACGACATTCTTCTCGTCGGCGATGACCCTTGGGAGTAAGTACTTAATCCAATTCATTGTTCTTCATATCACATCGCCTATACTATTTCAGCCATTTGATTTTATCTTTGTTAATCTTATGAACTCATAATTCCATGCAGAGAATTTGTAAACTGTGTTCAAAGCATAAAGATACTATCATCTGCTGAAGTACAACAAATGAGCCTAGAAGGCGACTTAGGTTATGTTCCAATCACCAATCAAGCTTGTAGTGGTTCAGAAAGTGGTAATGCATGGAGGGCACAACAGTATGATGATAACTCTGCAGCCTCGTTTAATCGATAAGCTCATCGAGTATTCACTTTCTGCAGCAATTCAACTTGTACACATTTAGGGAAATGGAAAAGTCTAACTTAACCCTTCAAAATTTCTTCTTCTTGCTTCTTTGTCTTGAAGTGAGACCTATTCATTGCAAAAGATGCAGTTCATAGTTTATACATAGCTGCATACGGGTTCGATTTTAATGGTGAGAGAGAAGTTTAGATCTTTAGATGTACCAAGAACAGAATCCTTTACTATAAGATGTTACTTTTGAACATGCTTTATGGTAGCTGCTATTGATTGATTAGGATTTATTTTACTCATTTTTTTCCACTTCTTTTTTGGGAAGATTCAGCTGCATGAATCAGCTGGTGTATGATATGTATCATTAACAATGGTTCTAAGATAAAGAATATATGTTTTATTTACACCTTTGTAAATATTGTGGCTCTTAAATTTAGATTATGAGGAATCTAAGCTTTATTGTTTGTTGAAGTAAATATATGTTATTCAACAAACAATAAACCCTAGTTTTTTATTTATCCCTTTCTATTTTAAACGGACCAAATTTGACATGTTGGGAAAAAATTCTAGTTCAGGAATCATTTTAAAATTTTTGAGATTTTGCGGGGATTAAAATCAAAATTATTTTGTGTTAGAACAAAAATCAAAATTATTTTTTTTACAGGAATCAAAATCAAAACGGGCATATTTACATGACCAAAATCATATTAAAATTTAAACTTTCATCTGGTTTAGTGGCAGCTGCTTCTTGCAAATTGCTCCACACATGGCTTCCATCACATTAAATATTCTTTTTGGAATTTTCTAACTATAATTTAAATTATTAGGTCAATAATTGAAAACAATGTCTCAATATCTTTACTTGCATGTGCTTCCATTTTTAATTTAGATGGCCCAACCGTCCAACTATGTCTAATTATTGTGCAACGATCCATCTATTCATGTATACATTAAACAAAAATTAGGGGGATGTTTTTACATTACTATAACAACGGACAATGTACGGAGCCAACTAAAACTAAGTTTACAAATAATTCATTAAATTGAACTTTGTTCAAAATCAAATAAGTTGGAATTGAATTATATATAATTCCACTAATTTGAATTATGCGTTGAATATGTGTGTGATGGCTAAATTTTTATGTTATATGTTATACAATTTTTTTTGGTTATTAACTTTCTAATTTTTAGGTAAAGGGGTTCGATAATCTAGAGTTCGGTCACAAGGTAAGTAAAACTTGACTAAAAATTATTCTCACTAAGAATCGAACTTGGGTTCTCCTGAACGATTCATGCTAAGAGGAGCTCGTTATGTTATACAATTT
Source organism: Trifolium pratense (assembly GCF_020283565.1). Classification (NCBI taxonomy): domain Eukaryota; kingdom Viridiplantae; phylum Streptophyta; class Magnoliopsida; order Fabales; family Fabaceae; genus Trifolium; species Trifolium pratense. The sequence goes on along the minus strand of NC_060062.1, from coordinate 58,776,147 downwards.
TGATTGTGTTGATTATATTTTGTTTTAGGTAAGGAAGCTAAAAAAAGAAAATAATGAAGTTTCCATTAGGTCGTTTCTAAGAAAATCACGAATACCTTATGGAGGAGAGGTATGAGCCAAGAAGTCGGCATTCCAAGTTTAGCAAAGAAATATGCAAATTGATTCTCTCTCTAAGTGTGCGATAGAGAGAAACATTGGTTTGAGAGTAGCTCTTTTATAGCTTGGATCAACACAACATGAATATGATACTTAACATGAAGACCTTTGATGAGGTTGACACAGTGCAAAGAATCAGAGTAGCAGACAAGTTTATCAATACTCATGTTTTTGGCCAGCAAGAGGCCCTTGTAGATAGCCTATAGTTCAGCGAGCAAAATGTCAGATGACTCTTGAATGATGCTTGAGAAGCCAACAAGATAGTGGTCGACTGGTCGACGATGTTTCTAAAAATACCTCCAAATCCAGAACGAATGGGAGAATCGAGACAACTTTCATCCACATTTATGAAATAAATATTCCTTTATTAGATGTCAGTTTCTATGAAGCACACCGATACATATCCGACATCAGGACACACCTAATTCAAGGAATGTCTTTTTTCATAGATCAATTTTAATATTCGAACAAAGCATTCAAATAGTCGGGGTCGTCTTATATGTGGGAGTGGGACTCTAAAATCAATTTCACTTCTTTAAAAAGTGAACAAAAAAGAAACGTCTTAATAACAAAAAAAGGAGTGATATTTTCTGTTGAAGAAGAAAAAATGGGGAAAAGAAGTTTAAAGTTTTGAAACAAAAGAGATGAAATGGACTTCTTAATAGCTTTTTTACAGTATGTCAATAAAATTATCTTTTACAGGATTTTTCTGTACTGTGCCTCTCATTGAATCCTGTGTTACGTTTTTTATTTTAATTTTCTCTTTGACGTTATGCAGATTACTTTCTAAAAAGCATATCACTTTGTGGACCTTGCTCTTCATTTTTCTTCCATTTTCACTTGCGTTTAAATGACAAGTCTGCACAGTGTTGTTTCTTTCTTTCTTTAACCTTTGTTTACACTTTTCTTTTATCAAATACATCATTTGTTTCTTCAAGAAAAATGTTTGGTGGCAGCCGCACATATAAGGTGTATGTATATAGTATATACTATATACTTTGATTTGATGGCCAAGTCTATGGTGAAAGAATACATCAAGTCTTTCACCGTGCACAAGTTACAAATACTATTATAACGAATACAAATTTTACAAAATTCATTGTTGAATTGAAAGTTTATATCGTATAGTTTATGAATTTTTATTGAATACAGTTAATCTTGATGGGTCTCAACTCAATAACATGTCAAATGATTTTCAATGTTTTTTAAAAAATCTATGAATGATCTATATGATATAAACTTTCAATGCAACGGTGAATTTTGTAAAATTCGTATTTGTTATAATAATATTGAATAAGTCACTTAGCCGGTGGATTTTGTGTGTTGGACAAAATCTACTTTGATAGACGGATAATTGAGTGTTCGATAAAAAATAAAGGGACAAGATCGATTACTATATGCAACTGTTACAACAGTCAATCTTGTTCAGATAAAAAAGAGATAAAAAGAAAATGAAATGTTGAGTGTTTGGAAATAAATATATGAACCTAGCTTAAATTAGTTGAGTGTTTGTTCCGAACTTAAATTTGTTTCGAAAAATAGATTATGAACCTAGCTTTCAGGGCAAAAACGAAATTTTGAAGAGACTAAAATAAATATATGAACCTAGCTTAAATTATTTTTTTTTTGAAATAAAAAAAAACAAAGTGATTAATGATAACTTTTGCATCATAAAATATTTAATTTTTTTTGGGTACAAACTTTGTGATAAAATGTTTTACCTTTCTTCAATTTTTTATTGAAGCACATATCTATATATATTCAAGATTTACATAAAATAAAAAGTAAACAAACAATAAATTGCACTGTTAATTCTAAAATATGATTGTTAATAAATTTTTGTTCATTTATATACAAAAGAATTAGTGTTTTTTCTGTTTCAAAAATTTAGAATTCACGTTTTTAGTAAGATGTTTTTTTTATTAAAATTATCTTTTACATAATAAATATTTTTTTTATATAATATATTAAATATTTTATTCCTGTTTGATACACGATGTAATAAAATTTTATTAAACGAAGGGAGAAAATTAAAGTGGCATATGATATTTTACAATCATCATCAATGATATTTAAACCTCCCCTTGAATGAAGTTTTATAAGAATAAGCTTTACGCAACGAAGTAGCACAATTTTTTCACAGCAAAGAGTGAGAACTGCTCCAGCAGAGAGTTGAGAATCACCAAAGATTCTTCTTTTGGCAGAGGAACTTCGGCAACAAATAATTCTTATAATCTCTTTAACAAGATAGCATCTTATTTTCGATAAATTTGCACCGAAATCCATTGAAATTTAAAGTTCCTATTTGTTTTTCAAATCACATAATAAGGTAATACAATCAATATCTCATCTAATAAACTGATACATGAATTCAAATCCACCAACACAACAACCAAACACTTGAAAACCAGTAATACCTATTTTGAATCATTTGATGATCAAAACAAGGTTAGTGTAGTGCTTTTGGTGCGAGTGGATTATGTTTGTTCATCTTACAATTATGTTTCTAGGAGAGTATAGCAATGATATCGGAACTCCTCAAGGTAATGTACTCGTAACCATCTTTGCCCTTGAAGTCATTACCGGCGTATTTTGAGTACAAAACTGTGTTCCCGGAAGTAACAGGCAAAGGTTTTCTATTGCCTTCCTCATCCACAAAGCCGGGACCAACTGCTACAACCTGTGGCATTCAAAGTATTACAAAGGTGTTTCAGACAATGCATCATTGATCCAAAATATTCGTAGCAAATATGACAATGTCAATCAAGGTTTTAAATTGCAGTCCGCATCCGCAATTGCAGCTGCAGTATTGTTGATGCGGTAACCTCCGCAACAGCATTGCATCGCAATTGCAGTGTTATTTTAATTCATGTGTACGACCGCATCTTAACCGCATTAGAAGCAACAGCTGCATTGCACGTTGCAGCAACCGCAATGAACGCAATCGCAACAACCGCAACTGTTACCGTATCCAGGACGCAACCACAATTTAAAACCATGATGCCAATTGTTAGTTAATTGTGCGTAACATATTACTCTGGGCAAATATGCAATATTCTTGACGAGTGATATTTAGATAAACTCAAGTCTCACATTAACTATAAAGATATGGCCTAAATGAACCATACAAGTTCTGTTTTGCGGAATTGTCTTAGACTCAACTTAAGAAGTGGATGTTAGCTTAACTATAACTGTCTTTTCAAACCAAAAAAAGACAAATCATGAAAGCTTACTGTTCCAAAGGAAGGTTTATCCTTGGTTGCCTGGGTAAGAAACAAACCGCCGGCAGTTTTTTCTTCAGCTTTTTCAATCTGCAGTTTATATTTTACCAATCAGTGGCTAACTCAAAGTTATAACAAGAGTCACAAAATATAAGAGACTATAGAGCTGCACAAAAAATGACATGGACAGAAGCTACGAGCCTACATGCACCACTGCCATTAGACGATTTGGAAATATGATTTAGAGGATTTAAGTCCTCAAAAAGTAAGACATCTCAAACATTGAAAATCAATAAATGATATTTCAGAAGTCCATAAATTGTTATTCATGTGTGTGCAGTATCAACAGTTGAGTGTTTTTTTTTTCCATCATTCGATTCACCTTGTAAATTAAGTTGCTCAATTTAGCAAAGCCGGATAAAGATTAAAAAAATGAACTACTACCACTCTCCACAACGAAATAAGCAAAACTGTAAACGTTGAGTACCTGTATCAAAACTCTATCATTCAAGGGTTTAAGATCCTTGATGTCATCGGTTTCAAGGATACCAACAATGTCATCATCCTTCAAAATAAGATGCTTTTCACCATTGAAATCAACCTCAGTACCTGCATACTTTGAATACACAACTTGTGCACCCGGCTGTACAAACAAAATGCACCAAATTAGTTAAAATTAGAGAGAACTTACCATTCTTCGCAAGAAAAATTAAAGAATGATCGTTCAAGAGTTAATATCATCATAGCATAACAACATCACCTTCACACTATTTTCAACTTGGTTCTTCCCAAGTGTCTTTCCTTCTCCAACAGCAACTACCTCACCCCCTTGAGGCTTTGTTTGAGCATTTGATGGAAGCAAAATCCCACCTTGTGTTTTCTCTTCTGCTTCCTTAATTTTTAGAAGTACCCTGTCTCCCAGAGGCTTGATTGTGGTGTACTGCACAGTATAACTATCACTCAGACACATGTAGCATTGATCATAAATAATACATACATTGCTAAATGCCAAAATTGTCTGAACTACATCTCGAAAACTCAATTACCAGTGAACCATCAAGCCAAAATTATTTGTTGAATTGACACTTATAGTCATTTTATAACTGTTTGAAGGGATTTGAACTCTGTCCCCTTGAGATTACAAGGTCATACTATAAAATATACGTTAAAGAAAAAGATTACAAGATCAAACTCTTATCTCAAAGGATGGATTTCAAAGCTCATATGGGACAGTTGTAAAATACTTCCTCCGGTCATTTTTATAAGATACACTTTGAAAAAATTACACATACAAAGAAAACACATTGTAAATAATTATTTTCATTTAATACTCTTATAAATTTAAGTTTATTCCATGTATACCCTTATTTAATTACTTTTAATATTCTCTCTCATAATAAATAAGGACATTAGTGAAATCAAACATTTAAAACATTTGAAAATTGGTCAAAGTTTTTTATAAAAAGGACCAATTTTTTTTCTTCTCAAAGTGTTCCTTATAAAAAGGACCGGAGGGAGTAGTCATTTCTGTCGTCGTTATTAATAATAATAATAATTTTCCCCAACTGTACTAAAAACAATAATTTCTGTCATCGTCAAACACTTAGCACTAAACTGACAACTCATGAACAAATGATAACTCATTCAATTCTATAAACACTACTCTCCGCAATCCTCACTCATTTCTGTAACTCGCATACTCTCTCCGTCCCAAATTATAAGCAAAAATTGATGAAAGAAAGTTAATGTATTTAGTTCAACTCCATCCCAACTTATAAGCAAAAAAGGTCAGAGAATGTTGATGCATTTGCTATGAAGCACGGACACATACATAGGACACACATAGACGCTGACATGATGGCACCGATAATAATTTGAAAAGTTAACATAATACAATGTAATTATATGCATCAGTGTCGGACATCAGACACTGAGGCCGTGCTACCTAGTGTATTTTGTATAAAATTTTGACCAAATAAATTAATTTCTCCGACCAATCCAACAAAAACTCTGTTAATTCAAAAAACAAAAACTTCACCCACCCTTATCTTTTCAAACACCCAATCCAACATTTTTCATAATTACAAAACTAACAACAATGAAACTTAAAAAACATTCATAATTTCAAAACCAAGAACAATAACAAGCTTCTTCAATACCAACATACACAAAAATTGAATAAGGGTATTATCAAACTAACAAATTCCACACAAAAAATTCTACTTTGAATTCTTCATTTCAATATTATAATAAAATTATAAAAGTAAAAAACCTTTGGAGCAACAGCAGTAGAGGCTTTGACAACAAGACCCTTAAACGACCTACGTGCAGGATTACCAATTGTAACATGTCTGGGACAATGAAATTGAACAGGTCGAAGTCCTTCAAAGGATGCAAAAACGTTCCTCGTAGAAATTGATGATGCTGTTAACTGAGAAGAAGCCATTTAACAGTAACACTGTCCAACACAAACAATTTCAACAACAAGGATTTAGAAATGTTGTTATTTTTGTTGTTTTTGATAGAGAATTTTGAGAGAGAAGATTGAACTTACCTTAATTTTGTTGTAGATGAATTGGGTAAGGTTGGAAAGTGAGAGAGTGGCGTTGAAATTGAAATGAAAGAATTGAAGATAATAAAACCCTAAAAATGAATAAGATTGGGAGGGTTTTTATCTTCTGATAATAATATGGATGGATTATTCTAGAATTAACTAGCACACTCAGAGTGTGATCGTGTCGCTCACGCGCCCGTCGCAATTTGTTACTAACCCCATATTTTATTTTATTTTTGCGCGAAAATTGCATCCACCTTTAGGTATTTTCCTTTACTTACCGCGGTACAACAATAAAACTCATACATGTCGTACTCGTACGTCTGCTTTGATTTTAATAGAGGAAATTCTAGTTGATTGGATTTGAGTTCAACTTTGAGTTTTCTCCAATTTTAAACGATGAGGATGCGACAGGTAATAAACCCGTCCTGGAACCCCCCGTGTATATCAAAATTATATTTTACCTGAGTTAGATTAAAAACCCTTAGACAAACTCGTAAATTATATTCATATTTTATTTTTTAAGTTATCAAACAAATTACTTTCTCTATTTTTTCTTTGGTTAAATAAATCGTATTGTTGAAACAAATTAGTTTTGAGCTTTCAACATTTTTTATTTTAATAAAAATAATATTAAAATGCAATCCAATTTTATGTGGAGGTAAGGTGGAACGGGAATAACCAAACCCAATTGGGGATACCCGAATCCCGTCGGTAAGGGTTTGAAATTCTAATTCCCATCCCTGTGTTTACGTGGAAATTTGGTAAACAACCGCTAGTTTAAGTATTTAAACTCGCGAGATCAACTAGTAAATCTCAGGACAATTTTGTGTTTTATTCGTTTAAGAAAACTGTTCGAATGTTCGTTTTAACCAGGAAACAAACACTTAGAAATTAAAACGTTTTCAATCGATACAAGAGAAACTAATTCGAATCGCCTCGAAGTAGCAGTTTCTCGAGCAAGTATTTGGAATTAAACTAAAGAAAATTACTGGAAAGCAAATTGCATTGAATGAAAAGCAATTACAAATAAAGATGGTTCACAAAACATACATTTCTCCTCTGAATTCCTTTCGTTCGATCGCTGAGTACTTAGAATTTTAGAGAGAGTGTTTGTATAAAATTTTGTGACCTTTGTTCTGAATGAAAAACTACTATAAATACTACTACAAAGTGGTAACTATTTCTTGATCATCTGGACGCTCTTCGATCTGCCACGTCGACCACGTTCTCCACTTTCATCTTCCATTCCTTCAGCGTGCGCCAATGCCTCTTGGGCCGTTTGTTGTTTCTTTTCTGGGCTTGGCCCAACTATCTTTCGATTCGATTTCGCGCTTTCGATAGCCTCCTGGCAAAACCAAAACTGGACGTGTCCTCCACAGCCCTCGAAACGCTCTTTTGCTTCGACATAGGTAGCTCTCGACACCACCTTTGAAAGTTTTATTTTGACAATATAACCTCCAAAATAAATATTGGACCCACCAATTATATTTAATTGATAAATACCAAATTTATGTCCAACAAATTGCCCCCCAAAAATGCCATTTTCGACTGTGTCTATCGAAAGAGGAAGTGGCGTTTTTGAAAGTATTAATGGATATCTTTCTTTTCCATTTATCTCTCCTATCGTTTAGGCTGCCATTCAAAACTTTGGATTGACTCCAAAATTTGTTTTTTCCTTTTTTTTTTTTTTACCTGTCAAGGGATTTGGACACTTGCCAACATAGGAAGTTGAAAAATTTGTTATTTTCCCTTTCTGGATTATTCTATCTTTGACAAATCCTGCCCAAGTATTAACTGATAATGATCCTCCAACCAACCTTCAAGCCGACCCTGTTGCCAACCTTTCCACTGAACAGAGGCCAACAGTTGATGGTGAACATTCCACTACCAATCAACCACAACCAAGTGGGTCAAACCATGAGTCCAGTTCAACCAGTGCTGACACTTTCGACTCCGATGATGGTAACTCCTACATTGGTGATTCACTTGGTGAAGAGGGAACCTCTGTGTCGAAGCCACCTCCTACTGTTGTCTTGCCAGCTGAACTTGCTAAAGAGTTAAAAGATTTAACTCCAGCAGATGCACTCAACAAGCTTTTATCAAGTCATGGCGCCTCTAGCTCCGCTGTTGAGAACACAGAGGGTAAGGAAGATGCACTTGCGCAAGAACAGTTTGAGCATGAAATCAGATTTAGGCGAGAGATTCTTAATGGGGATATGCTGGGCCTGCTTGAACATGATTCTTCTATATACTACAACATCAAGGCCCTTTTCCGCAAGCTGCAGAACCCAAGGACTAACGAAGCAATGTTCCTTCTAGTGACTCAGGCTGAAACCTTTTTAGAACAGTTCGTTAGTCAATCTCAACTCCTAACCAGGACTAGCAGCCTTCTAACGTCTCTGCTTGCAACACAGCAACACCATTTCGAGCAAGCTAATAATTGCAATGCAGAAGTCACAACTATCAAAGCTGCCTCTGATGAAGCTCTCGAGCAACTTGTGGCTTGTGAGAACAATATTGCTCAATGGCAATCTGAAATCGAAGCGTTGAAGGAAAAGGTTCGACAGGAAGAGGCTATGATGGAAAAACTAGCTGCAGTAGCTATCGAATCGCAAAAGGTCAAGCTTGATGAGCTAGCACGTGAAGGCATCCAGCATTACAGTGATGGTCTAGCTGTCCAAAAGCGGGTTGAGCATCTTGCTAGTGATAAAGAAATGCTACAACGTAAACTGGTGTCCATTCGAACTCAGTATTACCAATTCCAAGCAGCCAATCGAAAGCCTCCTTCGCCATCTCAACAACAACCTTGACTTTGTAAAAATTTTCTTTTTAGTCTTAAGTTTTTTCTCTTTTGGATGTTGTAATTGTGAATCTTTTAACACTAGCAACTGTCGAACAATTTCGGGCATGCCTTTTGAATGTATGCCCTTTTTTGGCTTTTAATGTTGCATGTTCATATATTGGCTGAGTATTTTATTCCTTTGTTGTTGTTTGCTTTCCTCTTTTTGGGTCATTATCCCAAGCCTTATTAATGGCATTTTGTAAGGAATGAAGCGAACATGTTTCCAAAGCAGTCAACATAATTAACTACACGGCTTTGGGCATTAATGCCATGGCATTTCCCTATGCAAACTAACCATGGTTGGTTGTAACTGCCTAACCATTAACGCGTGTTAAATCCTTCTATAAATACTCACGCCTTGCAATTCTTTTGCTCATCACTTTACACAAATTAACGCATCAACATCTCTTAAAGAATGGATAACAAGAAAAATCCTTCTTCTTCCACCCCGGGCTCAAACACGCCACGTCCTCTTGGAAGGGGACGAATCAAGATTCCAGCTTCCAAACCTCCACGCACTAGAATCCTTCGCCCTAGGCCGGCAATAGCTAAGGTAGTGGAAACCATCATCCTCTCTTCTGACTCTTCAAGCTCCAGTTCAAATGATGAAGATGAGGATTACCTTGAGTTCCTCAGCACCCTAGAGCCTGATGAAGAATACCCAGGAACTCCGACTCCTTCTTCTGAGGATGAAGACTCTCAGATCTCAGAACTCTCCAATTCTGATTCAAAGGATGAAGGAGCTCGAGCTCAGGGTAAACCTTAAATGGTTACCCTTCAACATTCAACCAGTTCTTGTACTTTCTTGAATATTCTTGAATGATTGGTTGTATTGTTGATTTTTTATTAATAAAAATTGATTCTTGGCATTTCCTTTTACCATTCCGCAATTTTTTATTCTTGCGTTATTCATTTTTTATGCTTATTTCTTGCAACATTGGCTTGTATTTCTTTAAATATTTGCCATTCATGTTGACTGAACGTTTCTCAGGAGTTAACTCTTCAATCTCATAAGCTCCATTTGACAATACTTGGGAAATCTTAAATGGCCCTTCCCAATTGGGTGACCATTTTCCAAAGACTCGATCTCGTCTGTCCATGGGAAGGATAACTTTCCAAACTAAATCTCCTACGTCAAAGAGTTTGGATTTAACCCTTTTATTATATGCTCTAGCAATTCGTTCCTTTTGTCGAATCAAAGCATCTAACGCCTGTAACCTCTCCTCATCCACGTCTGTTAATTCATCTAACATTAAATTCTCATAATGGTCAGGATGTAGTTCCCATTGCCTTTGCACTCGAATTGACTGCATCATTATTTCAACAGGTAACACAGCATCATGACCATACGTTAGTCGAAAAGGTGTCGAACCTGTTGATTCCTTAGGAGAATTCCTGCATGCCCATAGGACTTGGTCCAAGGTCTTATGCCAATTCTTTGGCTTTTGAGCAACGTGTTTCTTAATTAAACTAATTATGACCTTGTTGGCCGTTTCAACTTGGCCATTTGCTTGAGCGTAATAAGGCGTCGAAGTCATTAGTTTAAAACCTGATTGTTCAGCAAAATCTTGCATCTTTCGACCAACAAACACTGTTCCTTGGTCTGTAGTGATCGTCTCAGGAAGCCCAAACCTATAAATAATATGGTCTTGGATAAAATGGATCACTGTTTCCTAATCCACGTTTGTTAGGGCAACAGCCTCTATCCATTTGGTAAAATAGTCGATCCCAACTAATATATAACGTTGGTTCTTTGATGACGCAGGCCTAATCTCACCAATTAAATCTAAAGCCCAGCCTCTAAAAGGCCAAGGTTTGATAATCGAATGCAACTCGCTGGCTGGGACATGTTGTATCCCTGCGTGTTTTTGACACTCTTGACAGCCTTTCGCATATTCTATGCAATCCTTAAGCATGGAAGGCCAATACAAACCTTGTCGAAACAAAAGCCATTTCATTTTGTGGCCTGCTTGATGGGCGCCACAGGCCCCACTATGGGCATTTGAAATCGCTACATACGCCTCATTTTCATTGAGGCACTTTAACAAAACTCCTTCAGGTGTTTTCTTAAATAGCTCATTTCCCATGATTGTGTAACTCAAGGCTCTATACTTAACCTTTCTATCGGCTGTACCTGTTGGATTTTCTATGTATTTAACAATGGGTTGCCTCCAATCATTGTTAGCCAAATTGTCGATCACGAAGATCTCAGTCATCACTTCGTCAAAGTGTGCATCTGCCACTTCTGACTCCATTTCGACACTTGGTTCATTTGCCCCCAGCTGATGGGGTGTTACCTCACATGAGATTAGTTTTTCTTTAATTTCAACTAACTCATCTAATCTTTTCCTTGTTACCTTATAGCCAGAAGCAATTTGGGCTAAATCATTTGCTTCTTGGTTCTCGATCCGAGGCACATGTTGAATGTCACATGAATCGAATCGTTTTAGTAACGAGAAGGCAATAACAAAGTACTTCATCAAATGTTCTTGAATGCATTTGTATTCCTTTGCCAATTCTTTTATTACTAACTCAGAGTCTCCTCTGATTTTAACATGTTTTGCCCCCAAGTCTAAAAGAATCTTTAGACCTGCAATTAAAGCCTCGTACTCGGCTTCATTATTAGAGCATGTTCCATTAATCTTGTACTTAAACTTTGTTGGAATCTTTAAAGGAGAAATGATTAAGATTCCAATTCCTGTACCATGTTTGTGCTTCGAGCCATCAAAGTATAGCACCCAAGGCTCAGATTCCACATATGTTATTGGAATTTCAACCACTGAATGATCAACAAGAAAGTCAGCCACTATTTGACCTTTTACAGCCCTCAGAGGCTGGTAAGTCAATGAATATTCAGTTAAAGCTAAAGCCCACTTCCCAATTCGACTATGCAAGATTGGTTTTAACAACATATGCTTAATGATATCAAAATGAGAGTAAACATAAACATGAACTGGTTTGATATATTGCTTAAGTTTGGTATAAGAGAAATACAAACATAGACAAAGTTTTTCGATTGAACTGTATCTAGTTTCAGCGTCATTTAAGATTCTACTTAGATAATAAATAGCCTTTTCTACGCCATTTTCATCCTCTTGTGCGAGCATGCTTCCAATAGTTGAATCTGATGCTGCAACATACAACTTCATTGCTTTGTTTCGAATAGGAGGCATTAAAGTTGGAGGCTTCGACAAGTATGCCTTGATATCATCAAATGCCTTTTGTTGTTCCATCCCCCATTCAAATACATCACCTTTCTTGAGCCTCAGCAGTGGAGAAAAAGGTTGAGCTTTGCCACTTAGGTTTGATATAAACCTTCTCAAGAAATTGATCTTTCCTAGCAAGGATTGAAGCTGTTTCTTCGTTCCTGGAGGTTTTGTCTCCATGATAGCCTTTGTCTTGTTTTAGTTAATTTCTATGCCCTTTTTATGCACAACAAAGCCAAGGAAATCTCCTGCATGTACACAAAAAGCACATTTTAGTGGATTCATCTTTAATCCACATTTTCTCATTCTTTCGAACGATTTTTTAAGATGTTCGATATGTTCATCCTGGGAGGAGGATTTCACAACAATATCATCAATATAAACCTGCATAAATATTTCGATAAAATCATGAAAAATCAGGTTCATGGCTCTTTGGTATGTTGCTCCAGCATTTTTCAATCCAAAGGGCATCACCACCCACTCATAGGTGCCTAAAGCACCAGGGCAACGAAATGCGGTTTTTGGCACATCATCTTCATCAATAAAGATTTGATTATAACCTGAATAGCCATCTAACATACTTAAATATTCATGTCCTGCTGCTGAGTCAACTAGCATTTCGGCTACAGGCATGGAATATTCATCTTTAGGTGTAGCATTATTCAAATCCCTAAAGTCTATACAAACCCTAAGTGATCCATTTTTCTTAATAACAGGAACAATATTAGCTAACCATTCCACATACCTGGTTGTTCGAATGAACTTGCATTTGAGCAACCTTTCAATTTCTGTTTTGATCTTTGTCATGATTTCCGGTGCAAACCTCCTTGGAAGCTGCTTTACAGGTTTCTTGTCTGGTCGAAGGGGTAGCCTATGCTCCACGAGATTTCTGCTTAGCCCAGGCATTTCGTTATAATCCCATGCAAAGCAGTCTCTGTATTTCTTAAGCAACTCGACCATTCTTTCTTTTAGGGTTGGATCAATATTGGCACTAATATAAGTTGGCCTTTTAACAGAGCCATCTCCAATATCAACTTCCTGCAAAGGATCTTGGGCTTGCATTCTTTGAATCGAACTATGTGGATCTTTTTCAAAACCCAAAGGCTCATCATCATAGATAAATCTAACCTTTGCTTTTTCCCATCATTTACCTCACTAGCCTCCAAGGCCAGTTCGTCTCTTAAGTCACCATTGGCTTCGACAGCCATATCTTCTTGAACATTAATGGCCTCAAGGGCCATTTTGATTCTATTTTCGGCTGCGTAAGCCGTAATTCGATCCCATGCTGGGGACTCAATCATTATACTCATCATGGTTGACCCATCCAGACACTGGTGGGTGTGCATCCTCACACAAGGGTTTCTCTATGTCTTCCCTTTCCCAACAAAAGCCATGGGTTGGATGCAACTTAACTGAGTGGTATACATTTTTTGACACCACTTCATTTGGATCGAAGGCAGCATCTTGCTCACCACAAGGAGCAATTAAAGCCAGGTTTTTGTCGAAGTTCTGTAAAGTCACAGTGCCTGTCTCTGAAACATATGCACTTTGATCTGCTTCCACATTCTCGACTAAACCATCTTCTCTCCAGATGATTAATCTTTGGTGCATGGTTGAAGGAACAGCTCCAACACCATGTATCCATTCTCTGCCTAATAACAGATTGTAATTAGGTTTGGCAGCTATGACCATAAACAAGGTTTTTCGAACCGTGCTACCAACACATACTTCCAATTGCACTGCCCCCAGGGAATGGCCAGTTTTTCCTTCATAGTTGGCCAGCACCACATTGTGGGAATGAAGGTCTGTGTCATAGAGACCTAATTTCTTCAACATGAAGTGGGGCATGATATTCACCACAGCTCCTCCATCCACTAAGACTTTATTGATTCCCACATTATTGATTTTTGCCCTAATGAACAAAGCCTTCAAGTGGTTCTGCATTCCCAAGTCTGGCTTTTCGAAGACAGCTTTTTGCTCTTCGACACAACCATTCTGCATAACATAGTAACACATTGGCTTATGATCAGCCAAATTAAGGGCCTCGAAGTCCTCTTCCAACTCATTGACTTCCGTAGGCACATCATATTCTAGAGGCAAAATGGACACCACATTGACCATAACGTCGAAATCAGACCCCTCATCCAGGAGATCATCATCCTCCATGTCATCTTCACCTTCTGCCCCTCCTTGGGCATTTTCAGCTATTGGCTCTTCCAATACTATGGAAAGCCTCTCTTTTGCTGGCCTCTTGGCCATTTCAACCTTTTCAGCTTTCTGGGTCGCAACAACCTTGCCCCCAGCCTCAGCCTCTTTTGCTGTCAACTTCTGCTTCCTCTGAAACCTTCGCCATTGAGTGCGGGTCATAGGATTTTTTCCCTTATAGTTATTCCTATAAGAGTATTTGTTGACTTCTGTGGCAGCATTCACTGTTTCCTTTCCAGCTACCACTTTTGAACCCTTGGGTTCAGCTACAATGTTCACGTTGACATTGCTAGAGCTTCCATTTTCCATCATCCTTCGATTGAAAGTGACGTACTGTCCACTCACCCATTGGTTAACAGGTGCTCTCCCAGATGGTTTGAAAGTGTTTTGGGGACCTAGCCTTTGCTGGATCGAAAGGCCTTTGGTAATGGGTTTTCCCCAATTGGCCCCTTTGTAAGGCCAAGCTTTTTGGTTTGGCCTAGCTTTTGGCCATTTTCTCTTGTTTTCAGCATAAGGTACAACATTTTGAAGGCCTGCAGTGGCCTCTTTGTCGCACACAGCACTGCATCTAGGGCAAAGCATTACTTCAGCATTCTTCAGCTTGCACCTATTCAGGAAATCCACTAGTTCTTCCTCAGCATTGGGATACACCTCACGCACCCTCTTTTCATACTCCTCTTCAGGCACAGCCTTGACTGGAGCAGCAGCATCTATCACTTCAACCATGTTGCAGTCATAGACTTCGACATAGGTAGCATCAGCAGGTGGTAAAGGGTCTGAATCTACCTTCATTGGAGGCTTTGCCTTATCAGCATACTTCAGCCTTCCTTCATTCAGCGCTTTTTGCACCAAATCCCTGAAAACAACACATTGATAAGTTTTATGTCCCAAATAATTATGAAACTTACAATAACCTCTTTTCTTTCTTTGTTCTATTGGTGGTATTTTCATATCTTTTGGCACAATAATTTGGCCGTCAGTCACCAATAAATCAAAAATTTCATCACATTTAGTAATGTCGAAGGTATAAGTCTTCGTAACAAACTTATCATTTTTTGGTTCGATTGGATTTTTTCCATTCGACGGCCTCAACAACTTGCAAGTGTAAGGAGGCCCAGGCTTTAATTCAGCCACATTAATATCACTATCATCGAAATCTAAGTACTCATCACTAATTTCATAATCAATTTCATTATCATAGGAGTCAACAAAACCTATTTCTTTCTTTTTCTGAAACTTAGAATTTCTAGCTTTTTCAGCTTTTAACCTTTCGATTTGTCTCACCCTGTCAGCCAACTGTGACATGTCTCGAAGGTATTGGGTATCCAATTTCTTTCGAATCGAATAATCTAACCCACCAGCAACCATTTCTACCAGCTCGTGTCCAGGCACTTGAGTAAAGCACCTGGACTTCAGCAAACGAAACCTATTTAAATAGTCATCAATTGACTCTTGGTTTTTTCTTTTTACACTGGCTAACTCTTTCAGGCTTATCTTGGTTTGGCCCATATAAAATTGCTCATGGAAAGTTCTTTCCAATTGGGCCCAACTATGGATCGAATTGGGAGGCAAAGTTGTAAACCAAGTAAATGCATTCTTGGTAAGCGAATTAGGAAAATACTTCATTCGCAAATTTTCATTATTTGCCAAATTCCCAGATTCAGCTAAATACCTAGCAATATGTTCTACGGTTGACTCATTAGTGTCCCCAGCAAACTTAGTGTATTTTGGGACTTTCCAACCTCTTGGTAACTCTGTTTGCAACACGTATTCATTGAAGGCAGAGACAAAATTTGGCCTTCGACAACCCGTGTTTAGGCCATTTTGGGCCAAAATCGTTTCGACCATGTTAGCCAAATTATGTTGGCCAAGCAAGTTATTGTTCTGCACCTCTCGCACTACCTCATCAGGATCCTGGTTCCTCCTAACCATTACCACTGGGGGGTTCTGATGAACCACTTGTGGATTTGGGTTGACAACAGGAGGATTTTGATTTACTACTTGAGGCATTTGATTAACCTCGTGAGGATAATGGGTTTCCTCTTGTACAACTGGCGTAGGTGTTGGGTTAGGAACTGTTTCATTGGCCACATAAGTTGGCCTTTGCTGTACTGGAGTCGAAGACATTGCAGGTAATATCACTTGTGGAGTAACAGGATTTACTCTAGGAGGTGGTGGGGGTATCCCAAAAAAATCAGCAATTCGACTCATTTGAAATGCCAACATTTGATAACTTTCGTTGGTATTCTGAATTAATGGATTAAACACAGTACCAATTTGTTGTGTTAAGAGATTAACCATTTCATGGTTGCTCTCATCCATTTGCTGCCTCAAAGACAACACAGACGCAGTCGTTAAGGGTGTGGGAGTCACCCTTGACGAAGTATACCTATCAGATTCGAAAACTGGCATCCCTAAGCCAATTGTAGGGGGAGGCCCATACATAAAACTCTGACCTGATGGTGGTTTCGAACGTCCAAAACCAGCAGTCATGGACGGAATTGCCATAGTTGGTATTGGCAAAGTTGGAATAACATCATGCACAGTCGAAATGGTTGGACTGGAGAATATTGGAACATTTACCAACTCAGATGTTACCAAACTCTGTGGAGGTGGATCAACTCCACCACTCGAACTTGCTTCGCTACTCATCGCACTAGAATTTTGATTTTTACTAGGATAAGATCTTTGAGTAGTTTTAACCATAACCTAACTTATCATCAGTTATATGCAAGTAACAAGTTTTTCATTCCATAACATAAAAAGAACACAGTTTGAATAAACACAAAACCAGTCCCACTGGGCGTGCCAATTTGTTTACGTGGAAATTTGGTAAACAACCGCTAGTTTAAGTATTTAAACTCGCGAGATCAACTAGTAAATCTCAGGACAATTTTGTGTTTTATTCGTTTAAGAAAACTGTTCGAATGTTCGTTTTAACCAGGAAACAAACACTTAGAAATTAAAACGTTTTCAATCGATACAAGAGAAACTAATTCGAATCGCCTCGAAGTAGCAGTTTCTCGAGCAAGTATTTGGAATTAAACTAAAGAAAATTACTGGAAAGCAAATTGCATTGAATGAAAAGCAATTACAAATAAAGATGGTTCACAAAACATACATTTCTCCTCTGAATTCCTTTCGTTCGATCGCTGAGTACTTAGAATTTTAGAGAGAGTGTTTGTATAAAATTTTGTGACCTTTGTTCTGAATGAAAAACTACTATAAATACTACTACAAAGTGGTAACTGTTTCTTGATCATCTGGACGCTCTTCGATCTGCCACGTCGACCACGTTCTCCACTTTCATCTTCCATTCCTTCAGCGCGCGCCAATGCCTCTTGGGCCGTTTGTTGTTTCTTTTTTGGGCTTGGCCCAACTATCTTTCGATTCGATTTCGCGCTTTCGATAGCCTCCTGGCAAAACCAAAACTGGACGTGTCCTCCACAGCCCTCGAAACGCTCTTTTGCTTCGACATAGGTAGCTCTCGACACCACCTTTGAAAGTTTTATTTTGACAATATAACCTCCAAAATAAATATTGGACCCACCAATTATATTTAATTGATAAATACCAAATTTATGTCCAACACCCTGTTAAAAATTGGGACGGATACGAGAATACCCGTACTTTATGGGTTTCGGTTTGGTGAGGGTAAAATTCGTCCCCGTCATGCCTACCTCCACTACTACATATAAAATCTCTTTAAAAATATTACGAAGATTAAGAAAGTAAATTTTAGTGACGATTGATACTGTTTTTACATGTTTATCACGAGAGCGTGGGGGATTACAAATGGTAGAAAAACATGTACTATAAGTAGGGGTATGTTCGTAAATAAATAGCTAATGTCATTACAAATTTGAAAGGGGTCTTGTAACCGGTGAAAAGGAAAATCTTACGTCAGTTTTATATTTAGGGGTTGTGGTAGTACTGTGATTTTTTTAGCATAAACTATTTATCATCTACACGTGATGACAATCAATTATATGATATTTTTACTAGTAATTTAAGTAGTTTTAATAGCAGTTGAAGCCCAAAAGCAAGCAAATACCTGGAAAAGTGAAGTTACTTGGCACAAAAGCAAGAAAAGTGAAAAAAGCAGCAAAAAGGGCAAAAACGTAATAAAACAGCGGAACCATCGTACTCACGATGAATCCCAGCGTGGCGCGATGAGAAGGCGGTTAAATTGAAGAAAATCTGCAACAAATCTTTTCCATCGTACCACGATGACTTGTCATCGTGGCACGATGATGACTTGAAAAGAACGCAGAAAATCCTGAGAACATCTTCCATCGTACCACGATATGATCCACCATGGCCACGATGAGGCGAAAATACACGCCATCGTGGCCACGATGGGTGCGATGGACGCACAGAAAAGCCCAAAACCCAGTTGAAAAACTATAAATAGAACCTTCCTCCTCCACTATTATTCATCCTAAGAAATTCCAAAATATTCAGTACTTTGAATATTAAGCAAGAGTTAGGAGAACTCTAAGGAGGAGGCAAGGAGGCAAAGGAACTCCAAGGCCAACAAGATTCTTTTCTTTCTGTCCTTGTAATTTATTTTTCCTATGTTAGGTGGAGTCGATGAACTCCCTTACGAATGCTTGGTTTTATATAATTTGGGTATATATTCAATTGTTTCTACTTTCAAACTCTTTTATTGTCTGGTTTTATATTTATTTTAATATTGATCACATTAAAATAAAATCTAAGGACCTAGTGGAAATCGCATAGGAAACGAAGCTAGTAATCCCGAACGAAGGACGGTGTGCTATGGTCAAGATGAGACAATTAAATTCAGTATCTGAGGTCTTAGTATAGGATTAGAAAGCAAGATAATTTCTACCTGGGGCAGAGTTAGAGCTAGTAAGAGGCACATGTGACGGCTTATGACACATTGAGCCACTAAGGTAATGATACCAACGTTTTTAACAAAAAAGTGGAACCTGGGGCGATGATACTTAAATAGAGTAAGGGTAACCACTAACTAGACTCCGAACAGTTTGTAATAGAAATATGGAACAATTGTTCCTGAACCTATTTTTAATAGTTTAATTCCTGATGGAGGGAAACAAGGGGATAACCACCAAGCAGGAGTAAGGGAGGGATCCGACCACACTTAACCACCCCGCCTGGACACACACGCACCATTTATTCTTCTGTCATTTAATTTCTGTCTTTAATTTCCTGTCATTTACTATTACCCACAAAGATACCTCTCAAACAAACAAAGTGAAGACAACTATCCATATTCCTAAGCGAAACTAGTAATTTTGGCACAATCCCTGTGGAGAACGATAAACTTATCAGTTTGTTACTTGGTAGCAATACTGTGCAGTGTTTTAAAAACCGGACCGGTCATCGAACCGGCGAGGGCACTGGGTTACTGGTTCACTGTGTAACGACCCAAATTTATTATTCACTATTTAAGTGTTTAATTATTTGGTGACGTGGTTTTTAAGTAAGATAGTAACTTTAAGTTATTTATCGAGAGTTTTAGTTAACGCGTGAGTTAGTGAGAGTTAACGCGAGTTGGGCCAAGCTATTGGGCTTGAGGCCCAATGGGCCTTGTGGACTTGTGAGGGGGCGCCCATATGGCCTAAAGGGAGAGAGAAACATTTCATTTCTCATGTTCTTGTGAGATTCTAGAGAGAAGGAAGAGAAGAGGAGAGCTAGGGCAAGCTTGAGCAAGAGAGATCAAGAGCAATCGTTGAGCTTTCGTCGGTCTAAGGTAAGAGAGTAGATTTCATATTCGTGGGTGATACGAGGAAGGGGAGAATGTCGATTTCTCCTCACCCGAACTTCCTCCACCGCATTTTCGTTTTAGTTGTGAATGGATTTTCTTAATGGAAATCGATTCTAAGGTTCATAACATGTTTAATATGCTCTTATCATGATGTATGAACGAATTTAATGGTTAAAAACGAAGTTTATGAATGATTAAACTCAAGAACTTTGTGTTCTTGAGAGTTTTGAGTAAAAGTGTTAAATCCTTACTTTTTCGTAGTAAAAATAGTAGATCGGTGAAATGAACCGTCCTTTTGTGTTTAGATATGTTTGTTGCACTTGAATACAAACTCATTTGGGGTTTATAACATGAAAAATGGGATTTTTGGGTGAATTTGGGTGGAAATCGCATGTTTTGAGCATTTCTGGCAGGAGCCATTCGCTACGGCTCGCCACAGCTCGCCACGAGCATGAGCTCCACTGGTGTGGTTCGCTACGGCTCGCTAGGCCTTCGCTCAGCGAACAGGGCAGGTTCGCTACGGCTCGCTAGGCCTTCGCTCAGCGAACAGGGCAGGTTCGCTACAGCTCGCTAAGCCTTCGCTCAGCGAACAACACTGTGACAACAACTTTTTGATAATTGTTTTAAGTGCATTTTGGCACTTGTAACATGTGATTAGGGTATTCTAACATACAATTAGGTGTCTATAACCATGATTAATTGTATTGTGATGAATTGTTGATTATATTTGTGTAATATAATTGTTGTTGATGATTGTTGATGATGTTTGTTTAAATATGAAAGAAGTATATTAAGGTGTTAATCAACTTAATAAAGACGAATATTAGAGTATGTTATTCTAATAAAGAAGGATATCGAATTATGTTATTCGATAAAGACGTATATTAAGGTATAGTGTTATCTTAATAAAGACGAAATGTCGGATAGTGTTCCACATTATAAATGACGAGCAAAATGCTAATTGTGTGAGTGTGAATTCATGAATTACATACATGCATTCATGAATTGTTGATGTATATTGGATATTCCAATAAAGACGGATATCAGATTATATTTATCCGATAAAGACGAATATTAGAGGTGAGATACTCTAATAAAGACGATGGTACCACATGCATTAGATATGTCTAGGGGACATAGCATGAAGATTGTGGAATTAGATTGCATTAGGATATGTGTACATTATTTGATATTTGATATGTGACACATATGTTTGGAGTTTGTGATAATTGTCTATGTGTGTTAGACTTGATGTATGTGTTGATTGTCCGATGATTTTTAAATGTAATTGGCTTCAATATCTTGTGAATTATGATTGATATTTGGTTATAACCTTTCGTAGCTTATAGTTGAATGAGATTAATGATGTATGCTTATAAGTGAAGTGTGAGAACAATTAGGTTGTAACTCCTAATTAGACGTGATAAATGAAGAATATGCATGATATATGAATATGCATAAATGATGGTGATGTATATGTATAATGTATGATTATGCATGTTTTTATGAAGAAGTGTTTAATTACCATTTACTTACACTTGTATATTTTGAGTATGTTGTCTAACTCTCTTTTATGTGTTATGTGCTGGACCGTTGGGGGTCCAGATTTACAGGTTTTGTGGTATTCGATGTCGAGTCATCGGTGAAGCTCCGCTCTGATTATGACACAGGGAAAAAGGGTTTTATATTGTATATATAAAGTCTATTGTCTAGGTTGTTTTGTATAATCAATAAATATATTGTTTGATTCAAAGATTTGTATAAACAAGCATTTTTAATAATTAACTACATTAGTATTATTTTGATTGAAGAGTGTAATGCTCGAACCATGACTTTTATAATAATAAACTTTGATTTTCCGCTGCGTATTTTGAAAAAGATTTATCATGGTAGAATTTTATTAAATAATGGGTTTGGGTGTTACACACTGGTCGAACCACTGGGTCACTGGTCGAACCGCATGACAAACCGGATTAAACCGGATTAAACCGATGGAATGAACCGGTCTCTATGATAAGACTATATAGTTATTAAACCGGTTGAATCAGATAATTCAGTCTTTAAAAAGGTATAAAAAATATGAAATTTTCATAAAAAGAATGCCATAAATTCTATAAAACAAGGACATATACCACTAATAATAATAAATAAATTTTTATATAAAGAATGTCATATACAAATAAATTATGTTTATAGGTTTTAAAAGAATAAATAATAATTGTATATCTTACAAAAAAAAAATTGTATGTTAAATATACTTGATTTTTTTTATTTGGTTAAAAAGAAAAGTAGTCTTTTTATAATACTTTGGGCTATTAATTTACCTAGTTTTGTTGACCCAAAAGCCCAAATAAAAGTTATAACCCTAAAATTGAAATTTCATTACTCCTATTACACAACCTACTTGCACAGCCGCTCTATCTTCTCTCTTCCTCCATCTGTTAGGCTTTTTTCTTTCTTTTCTCTCTCTTTTCTTTGATTCTTTTCTCCTCACTATTTAGCTAGATATTTGTTCTTTTCTTTTCTTTCTTCTTCTTTCTCTCTCTCTCTCTCTCTCTCTCTCTCTCTTTATTTCTTTCATCTCACTGATTTTTTTTTTCTTCTTTCAAACATGCCTAATATTGATTTTGTTAGCCAAGGTTAGACCTTTTCGGTGATTGATCTATGAATTTCAGTTCATGGGATGAAATTGTTACTTTTTTCTTGGAATATTCAAATGAGTTAATAATTTTGAGCAAGCATTTGTTTCTTTTATATTTGTTGGATATTTGAATTGGCTTAATTTTGCTAAAACAAATATACTAACAAGATGTTGGAAAACATGTTACAACATCCTATTTGCTAAAGGAAATCTCGCGCATTTAAGAGAGCATCTGCTATATATGGAAATCCACTGATAAACACGCTTATTGAAGATTTGATCTGATCAGGAGCTTTAAGGATAAGACAAACTTAATGGAATAGCTGGATGACTTATCCTATCTTCTAAAGTCCCTTAAACACTTTTGGAAAGTCTTGATATATCCTTAATGAAGATTGAAAAAGTATCAGATCACCTTTTATGATTCTCAAGGAGCGTCCTATTGATTCTAAAGCAAGAGGAGCATGCTAAATCATTATATATACGAAGACCAAGTTCAAGACGAGTATCTCATTTTGAAAAAGTATTAGTTACACATATTGAGTCTTTGTTGAGTCTTTTATTGTTTGATTGTAATTCTTGCTTGTGGATTCTATAACACGAGTTAAGAAGTGAGTTTATTATTTTAAGGTTACTCCTATGCTTTGAAGTACGGAGTTTACCATGTGTGATTCACTTGAAGCTTTTAAGCAAAAGTGAAGTGTTGTCTTGGTAAGTTGTCGCCACATTATTCCCAACATTATTTAAACAACACAGGTTGTGTTGTGTGAGTGGAAGTGAGATGGGATCTCATGTCTAGGAGTTCCTAGGCAGAAGTTGCATGAGTAGTGTCGAGGTTATAAGGCGTAAACCAGGGGTTTGCTGGAGGTCTTAGTTTAAGGCGTAAATCCTAGGGTTTGCTGGAGGTCTTAGTAACTAGAACTATTAGTGGATTTCCTTCCTGGATTGGTATCCCCCAGAGTAGGCAGTTGGCTGAACTGGGTTAACAATTACTTGTGTCATTTATTTATTTTCTGTCAGTTTTTATATGTTATATACGATGTGCCAACAATAGAAACAACATTATTCATAAAGTAGTTGTTGGGACATCTTAGGCAACATAATTCTAGTGATACCAGAATTTCAATTGGTATCAGAGCAGGCACCCTGTTCTGTTATTTTGGGTGAGCTCCAGGGAAAGTACTGGTACAATGGATAAAGAAGGAGGGTCAGTGTCTAAACCCCCTTTACTGACAGGTCCTGAGAACTATTGGAATTCTCGTATGGAGGCTTTCATTAAATCAATTGACAGCAGGACATGGGAGGCTGTGTTACGTGGATGGGAACCACCAATGGTTCTTGACAAGGATGGCAATAAAACTGATGTAAAAAAGCCATATGATGAATGGACAAAAGAAGAGGATGATTTGGCACTTGGCAACTCCAAAGCCTTGTATGCAATTTTCAATGGTGTGGATGCTAACATGTTCAGGCTTGTCAAGAGATGTATTACTACTAAACATGCCTGGGAAATCCTGAGAAAAGCTCATGAAGGAACATCAAAAGTTAAGCTATCTAAGCTTCAGATGCTCAAAACAAATTTTGAGAATCTCAGAATGAAGGAGGAAGAAACCATTCATGACTTTCAAATGAATGTGCTTGACTTTGCAAATTCGTATGATGCACTTGGAAAACCTATCTCAGATGAGGAGCTAGTTGGAAAAATACTCAGATCACTGCCTAAAAGATTTGATATGAAGGTGACAGCCATTGAGGAGGCTCATGATCTCTCAAGTCTAAATTTAGATGAACTCATAGGATCACTTCAGACCTATGAAATTGGTTTGAACCGGAGGAATGAAAAGAAAGAGAAGAATCTAGCCTTTGCTTCAAAGAATGTTGCTGATGAATTACAAATCGAATATGAAGGTGAAGAAAGCTTAGCTGAGTCTATGGCTATGCTTGGGAGACAGTTCAACAAGTTGATGAAGAAAGTGGACCAAAGGCCCAAGCCAAATGGTAGATTCAACAACAACAAACAGTCCAACTTTCAGAAAAAGACAAATGAAGATGAAAGAGGAGTAAGATGCCATGAATGTGAAGGTTTTGGCCATATCAGAACAGAATGTCCAACCTTTCTAAAAAGACAAAAGAAAAGTCTTGTGGTTTCATGGTCTGATACAGATTCAGAGGAGGAAGAATCTGCTAAATTTGTTAATGCATTAACAGGAGTTTGTGTATCTGACTCAGAATCATGTGATGATGAGGTAACCTATGAAGAACTAGCTGCTACTTACAAAGATCTTCATAACAGAAGCATAGAGGTTTGCAAAGCATTGGAGAAACAGAAGAAAATCAATGGCAAACTGCAAGCTGAAAGAAATGAGTTACTCACAAACATTGATAATCTCAACATTAAGGTTGAAGATCAGAGTAGTCAAATTCATCAGTTGGAGATTGAAAAATCCAACCTCATAAGTAAGATTGCTGAACAAAGAGAAGAAGTGACCAAGTTAAATGCTGACTTGGATCATGTCACAAAGGTGGCTAAAATGATGACCAAAGGTACTGATGCCTTTGAAGAAATACAAAGACAAAACTATGGGAAACCTAAGCCCATTGGGTTTGAACATGAAAGTGTAAAGCATCAGATGAAGTTCAACAATGCCACCATACATACTCCAATCAACAGAATCTTTGTGTCAGGAGGATTGTCGCAACAACCCATGGAACATCCTATGCCCAGGTTCTATAATTGGACATGCCATCATTGTGGAAAGAAAGGACATATTAGGCCTTTCTGCTATAGGCTGCACGGATGATGACAAATCGTCACACTCTCTAATCCATGCCTATTTTAGCAACATTAGATACATTTTAGTAGGTTTTTAACAATAAATATAAGAGAAATCTAACCATAAGCTTGATTACTTGATTTGCAAGAAAACAGGAAAAATTGCAGGAAATGGAGGATTTTCACTACGCTGGGGGCGTAGCCCATCACGCACCGCGTGATGGAGCTCACAGGGAGCCAAGATTTTCACTCTGATCACGCGCGGCGTGATGCCTTACCACGCGCGGCGTGAAGCCTTGTTGAAGAAGAAGATTGCTCTCTGACTTGATCACGCGCCGCGTGATTCTGTTACCACGCGCGGCGTAGTTGATGGACTTGCAACCACGCGCGGCGTGATAGATCTGGCGCGCGGCGTGGTTGCCTTCTGTATATATAGTTTCTGCATAATTCTGTTTTCTGGTTGGAAAATTCTGCGAAATTTGACTACATTCTGGTCTTGGAACTTGAAGATCGTGATTCCACACTCCAGCGGAGAGCTCCAAGCACATCGAGAGCATGGATTCACAAGCCATGGCGATGAAGCGAGGAAGCGAACGAAGAACGATGAGGAGCTAAGCTTCCTTGGAGGTAGGATCTAGGATAGTCTAGAATGTAGATAGATCAGTTGTAATCTGCTATATGTGTAAGAATCTACTCTTTTCATAGTGTTGATTTAATGCAATTCGATGTTTAATGCTTTATGATCCTTCATTAGTGTTGTAATGATTTCGAGTTAAGTCACGTGCGAGAGTATTGATTTAATTTCTGAACTGAATTGCATTGAGCGCTCGAGTGTCTCCGGTCGAGAGATTGAGGCATAGAGTGTAGCGAACGATTGACGCGCGTTAATATCATTCGTTGTAGGTAGCTTCCGCCCGAGAGATCGGGGGAGTATCGACAACGAATAGAGTGGATTTTGACAAGAGATTGCGATTCACTAATTTGTCGATCTAGTTGTTAACACTTGAGTAGATTCCTATGATATAGTAGATTGTATGTGGTTTAGCTATAGACTAGGCGATTCCGATGATTCTACCTCGCTTTTCCATTATATCAAAGCACGTTTTCTAACAATTCATCACTCAACATACCCCCAATTTATGTGTATTTCTTGCATAATGTCTATGAGCACTATTCGACTAGTTTAATCACACAATCCCTGTGGATCGATATTTTTATTACTACGTGGTAATTCGTTCACTTGCGAAATAATCCATCAAGTTTTTGGCGCCGTTGCCGGGGATTGTGATTGATTCGACAAGGCGATAGTGTTCATATTTTCTGTGTTTTCTTATTTTCTGTTTTATATTTTTTTTTCTTCTTCCGGAGCGTTCTACTTGTGTGTTTCATTGTGCATGCGGAGAACAGGTCCTCAAGAGTTGCAATTTGATCCAGAGATTGAAAAGACAGCTCGCGCAATTCGAAAGGCAACGAGGGAAGCTCAAGCCTCAAGGGGAACAGTTTTGCTAAGGGATACACCGGACTGTCAAGGACGGACTGTAGCAACAATGGAAGAAGAACAGGTTCCACCGGTTCCTCAACCGCCAAGGCGTACTCTCGGTGATTATGGGAGAAGAGACAATGACGCGTTGGCAAATCAAGGGTTTCAGCCGGCGAATCCTGTCTCATTCGACATCAAGAACACGGTCCTTTCTGCCCTAAAGGAAAATCCGTATTCAGGATCGGAAGCTCAATGCCCGAACTTACACTTGTCTCACTTCTATGAAGCCTGCGACTATACCGATCCACCGGGGGTGAGCGAATCGGACAAAAGACTGAGGTTATTCAAGCATTCTCTCACCGGCCGTGCTAAGGATTGGTTAGACACGATACCCGCCGGAACGATTGAGACTTGGAGACAGCTGGAGCGGAAGTTCTTAGATCGTTACTTCCCTATTCATAAGTTCCTAGAAAGAAGGGCTGAAATTAGCAACTTCGAACAAGCGGATGGTGAGACGTTGTATGATGCTTGGGAGAGGTTTAAAGTTTGTCTTAAGAGGTGTCCGAATCACGGTTTCGATGGCCACAATCAGATGCAAATGTTTACCCAAGGTTTGAGGGCTCAAACGCGAATGATACTTGACGCATCAGCCGGTGGTTCGTTGAAGAACCGTGACGAAACTGAAGCAAGAGAATTGGTGGAAAGCATGGCTCAAAACGAGTATAGAGCTACTAATGATAGAGGAGCCAAAGAGAAAGGCGGAGTGTTAGAATTGGATACTCAAACAGCACTATTGGCACAGCAAAAGCTCATGACTAGCCAAATGGAAGCAATGATGAAGCTGCTGTCCAATCCACAAGTTCAATCTTCTCCAATAGGTAAAATTGACAATGTGCGCTGTGATTTTTGTTTGCAGGACCACCCAAATGGCGGATGCTTCCCGGAGGGTTCAGAGGAGGCTCGCTACTTAGCCAATTTCCGGAAGCCGTACAACAATAATAACAACGGTTCCGGGTGGGGGAACGGTATGCAAGGTCAAGGTGCACCGCAACAGCAGCAAAGGCCTCCATCAAGGATGGAAGAGACTCTAAATCAGTTCATGCTCATGACCCAAAGCAACTTTGAAGCGATGAAATCGAGTCAAGCAACCTCTAACAAGAATCATGAAGCTTCTATAAAGAATCTTGAGGTGCAAATGGGTCAGCTGTCAAGACAGTTTTCTATGTTGCAAAACCAAGGAGGTTTCGGTGGAAACACTCATGACAATCCGAAAAATGAAACTTGCAATGGAATCACGTTGAGGAGTAGAGAGATACCGGAAAGGCCAGCTGTGGAGAAGCCCTTGAAAAAGAAGGTCATTGAGGGAGAAGTTGAAAATAAGCAAGAGGTTGTAGTGGAAAATGAGAGATATGAGGGAGAAGTAGAAAAGGAAAATATGTCTAAGGAAGTTGAGATTAGTGAGGATGAGAAAGAAGAAGTTGAAAAACAGAGGGAGATAAAAGAAAAAGAGAGTAAGAAGGTTGAGAAAGGTAAAGGAGTTGATGAATCGCCCTATGCTAGGATGCCTTTTCCTAGGAGAAAGAAAGTTAAGAATCTTGAGCGGGAGAAGGAGTTCAAGAAGTTCATGAAGGTGTTGAACAAGCTTGAGATGGCTATACCATTAGTGGAGGCATTGGAGCAAATGCCAAGTTATGCAAGGTTTTTGAAGGAGCTGCTCACAAAGAAAAGAAAACCATTAGATGATGAAATGGTAAGTATGACGGAAGAGTGCAGCGCCCTCATTCAACGGAAGCTACCTCAGAAAAAGAAAGATCCGGGGAGCTTTACAATTCCATGTTCCATTGGAACGCTCACTATTGAAAAAGCCTTGTGTGATTTGGGTGCTAGCATTAATCTAATGCCGTTATCAATGATGAAGAAGATACCGGGAGCTGTAGCAAAGCCGACAAAGATGAGTCTCTCTTTGGCGGATAGATCGGTTGTGCATCCGGAAGGTATTCTCCATGATGTGTTGGTTAAAGTTGCTGGATTTGTGTTTCCCGCAGATTTTGTGGTCTTAGACATAGAAGAAACTAGGGAGTGGGAGCCTTTACTCCTTGGTAGACCCTTCTTAGCAACTAGCCGTGCCCTAATCGATGTAGAGATGGGCGAACTCATGCTAAGGACCGATGATCAGCAGGTTACATTCAATGTCTTTGCCAAGATGGAGTGTGATGATGGAGACCCACAATGTTTTAAAATCCAGGTTTATGATCATATTGTTAAAAATGCCCTTAAGTTACCTTGGAATGCACACTACTTGCCACATGGTGGCACTTCTTCTCCATGACCCTTAGGGGCATGGAACGTCAAGCATCGGGACGTTAAACAAGCGCTGGTTGGGAGGCAACCCAACGGTTTCTAATGTTTTAGTGTGTTTGATTTTGAAGTATGTAGGTAAGTGTGCAGCAGAAGCAAAGACAGGAAGCAAAACAGGGCAAAACAGGATTCTACTACGCCGGGGGCGCAATACAATCACGCGCGGCGTGATCCTTCATCACAGAGGAAGGAGATTTCAGAATGTATCACGCGCGGCGTGGGGGATGCATCACGCGCGGCGTGAAGCCTGGAGAAATATGGAGTCTCTGACTAAGCGAATACGCGCCGCGTGATGGCTATTACGCGCAGCATGGTCTGTTTGAAAGGAGTTCTTGACCGTTACAGTTGGTACTACGCGCGGCGTAGCAGGGGTCACGCGCGGCGTAGTTACACAGGAAAGCGTGTAAAATTTGAATTTCTTCATCTTCCCAACCAATCCATCAATCCCATCATCAATCCACACGCCCTCTCACACGAAAAACTCCATTATTAACCCATTTTCATCTTCCAAACTCCTCCAATTTCATCTCTAATCACTTCTAATCATCCCATTCCTTCACATTCACAAACAACCCATTTCAATCATTTCAAATTCACTCCAAATCCCTCATTTCACCACTTCCCCAAATTGACCCATTTCAACCTCCCTACTATCACCATGTTGACACGGCTAACCGGAAAGGGAAAGAAGAAGAGTGATGCCAATCCAACACAAGAGCCACCAAAGAAACCAAGAACAAAGATGAGTGCAAGCAAGGGCCAATCTTCTCGGTCTGCTCAAGCATCTCCTCCTCGCCGGAGCAATGTTACCCGGCCACAAGTTCATCCTCACTTCATTAGTGAAGTTCATGAAAAAAGGTACTCTCAAATTCGAACCTTTACTATTAATCAAGAGAAGGGTTTTGGTGAGGATTTGCTGAATGGTGTGGCTGAGATAGGAAATGAGGTCAAGTCTAGGGGATGGGAGAAATTTAATAAGTTGATGATTAAAGATGAGATTAACCCTGGCAACCAGATGTGGGCTAGGGAGTTCTTTGCAAATGCCTATTTACCGGATCAACCAATGTTTCCGGAGTATGTTTCTGTGGTTAGGGGTGTTAAGGTGAGTTATTCTTTTGAAACTATAAACAATCTGCTTGGTTGTGCTGCTGGAGGAGTGTGTGAACTCTTGCGTGATAGAGAGAGGATTGACAAGAGTGGGATCGAAGTTAGGGAGGAACTAAAGAATATTGTGTGTCGTCCGGGAGCAATGTGGCTAGCCCACTCAGCAGCTTCCCTCCCTAGAAGGTTGAGCTTAACAAGTTTCAATCCCGTTCACCGAGCTTGGGGTGAATTCTGGTTGAAGAATGTGAGGGTTGTAGGTAACAATTCAGAGATTCAGCTTGATAATGCTTACGCGGTCCGGTTGTTGGTTGAAGGGAAGTATATTAATCTGGGGTATTGGTTACAAAAAGACCTTCATGAGATAGCCAATCATCCGAATCCTACTTTTACGTTGGGACATTGCAATCTCATCGCTGCTTTGTGTAGGGCGAATAATGTTCCAATGAATGTGCAAGAAGGTGATCTTCATCCTGTTCGTCCGTTGTCATTATCTTACTTCATCAAAAAGTTTGAGAGAGGACCGATTGTGCCCCGAGGTGAGGGGAATGTTGCAAGGGAAGAAGCTTTGAGGGAGGAGGAAGAAATTAATCGGTTTGAAGAGGGTAACCATCCGGATCAACAGGGGGATCCGGCATATGAGTCTCAGGAGATACCGGGACATGCTCCTCCTCGTTACTCTCATGATATGAATCAGCTTGCTTCGATGTTGCATCAGATGGAGATTTCTCAATATTCCGGGTTGCCTAATCTTTACTTTGATACCGCCTCTTCCATGTACACCGAGGCGATGACTTACCGGTCTACTTTCCCTCCTCCTACTTTTGGGACTTTGTATCCCGTTGATACTGATTGGGAGGCACATCAGGCGAGGGAGCTGACGTCATTTCAGGCCAGACAAGCTTACAATTCGGGTCTGCGAACTTCTGAGTTGGCTGAGATCGAGAGGCGACGCCGGGTTGAGCAGGATGAGGCCGCTGCTATGGAGAGGGAGATGCTGGATGTGGATGGGCTGAATCTGAACTTGAATAGCCCGTTCACAAACTACTTCACCGGCCAGCCGGATGACGCTGTTTGACATTGTTGGTGATGATTTGCTGCTGCTGCTTCTATTCTACTACTCTATCTCTATCTTTACTTAATTGTCTTTTATTTCGTTGGTTTGTAATAATATTCTGATGTTGCTTGGATATTGGCTGGATATTTTATTTGTGTACTCTGAATTTGAATCTTCTTTTGTTTAATTGTGGAATGGTTTTTACCTTTAGAGTTCGTTTCAATACTTTGGCATGTTCTTTCTAGTTACTTGGGTATCAATTACTTGATTTTCTCCGTGTGTGATATGTGAAACCTGCAGTGCACTAGCTTGTTGCACTCATGTGATCAAGAGGCAAAGGAAGGGAACGCACACTTTTTGACCGGTTCTTTGATTCGACCCAACCGAGAGGTATTGAGCCAAACACTCCTTTTTCTTCTATGTGTGATATCCACTCATGTATTGTCTCTCGATTTTGCTTGTCGTCTTTGTATTTGATTGGTTGATACGATCATGAGTTCCCTAAACATGTGGAAGGAAACTTATAAAAAAATGCATAAAAAAATATTTGGATGAAGATGCTTGAGCCCAACTTGAAGCCCAATTCATATGATAAGAAGCATCTTTGGGCTGAATTGTGGTCTAATAATATTGGACTAAATAAAAAAACAATTAAGTCCAATTTTCTTTATTTTTATTGTAATTTTCGTTTTTGGTATTAGGAGAGTTTTTAGATTACCTTTAGTTGCTCCCTAGGCTCTCTAGATGCTTCCTAGTGGTGCACTAAGTCATTATAGTGGCTTGTGGGAATTTATAAGCATGTTAGTGGAAATTTTCTAAGTCCTATGATGAATGTATGATAGTGGACAATAAATCCTACTATGTAAGGATATGCTATAAATAGGACTATCATGTACTTTTCAAACAACTGGGGAATATAATCTAATTTGAGAGTTTCTCTTGTGAGAACTTTTTTCTTTGTTCTTGTGATAAGAACATTGTTCTTGAGATAAGAACTTTATAGTGTTGGTTCTACCGGCAGGTCGCGGTTAGGGTCGCACTTTCTTTGATAACTTTGGTTCTACCGGCAGGTCGCGGTTAGGGTCAAGTTCCTCTATATCTTGATAACTTTGGTTCTACCGGCAGGTCGCGGTTAGGGTCAAGTTCCTCTTTTACCTGTTTTCAAGACGATCCTAAGCAGTCGCTTATCAGTTGGTATCAGAGCTTCGGCTCTTGAAATCAGGTTTGATCTATCATTTTTTATCTTGTTAAAAAAAAGAGTTGAAAAAAAAATATGGAGGAAGAAAAACATGTCTCCATCAAACATTTGGAGAAGTTATTATTTCAAGAATTTCAAAAGCTTCATGAAAAGTTTGATCGCATGGAGAGGAATTATAGAAAAAATTATAAAAAAAGAGACGGAGAAAAGAAGATAGAAGATAGAAGAATGAAAAGTGAGGGACAAACAAAAAAACATATTGCAAATTTTGATGTATTTTGGGGTAACTTCCAAAATAAAGAGATTGGTAGAGAGAAAAGAAAACAAGAGAGCAAGGAGAAACTTGAAAGTGAAGTGAAGGGAGAAGAGATTATTGAAAAAGAAATTGAGAACATTTTTGTGGCTATCGAAAATGTCACCATTCCTAAGAGTGAGAAAGAAAAAGAAGAGATTATCGAAAAAGAAATTGATAGCTTTTTTGCGGTTACCGAAAATGTCATCATTCCTTTTAATAATGCTTCTTTTACTTCTTGTACCCTAGAGTCTTTATCTCAAGGAGAAGTTAGTGAAGAAGATAGAAATCTTACTTTTGAGAGAAGTAAAGAAAATGAAGTAGAGAAGATGGAAAATTGTGAGAGAAAATATAATGATGTTATAGAAGTGGAGGAGAAAGAAAATATTGAGAGAAAAGAAGAAAAGAAAAATGAATGTGAAGCAAAGGAAATTTATGAGAGAAAAATAAATGAGGAGGTTGAAAAAGATGTCAACTTTGAGAAGATTGAAAAAAAAAAAATTCAACTTGCAAAAAGAAAGGGAATATCCAAAAGAGAGAATTTTTTTTACTAATCCTTTAGTTATTTATGCAGGTTTGGATTTGAGGACAAATCCTCTTGAAGAGGGAGAGAATGATACGATCATGAGTTCCCTAAACATGTGGAAGGAAACTTATAAAAAAATGCATAAAAAAATATTTGGATGAAGATGCTTGAGCCCAACTTGAAGCCCAATTCATATGATAAGAAGCATCTTTGGGCTGAATTGTGGTCTAATAATATTGGACTAAATAAAAAAACAATTAAGTCCAATTTTCTTTATTTTTATTGTAATTTTCGTTTTTGGTATTAGGAGAGTTTTTAGATGACCTTTAGTTGCTCCCTAGGCTCTCTAGATGCTTCCTAGTGGTGCACTAAGTCATTATAGTGGCTTGTGGGAATTTATAAGCATGTTAGTGGAAATTTTCTAAGTCCTATGATGAATGTATGATAGTGGACAATAAATCCTACTATGTAAGGATATGCTATAAATAGGACTATCATGTACTTTTCAAACAACTGGGGAATATAATCTAATTTGAGAGTTTCTCTTGTGAGAACTTTTTTCTTTGTTCTTGTGATAAGAACATTGTTCTTGAGATAAGAACTTTATAGTGTTGGTTCTACCGGCAGGTCGCGGTTAGGGTCGCACTTTCTTTGATAACTTTGGTTCTACCGGCAGGTCGCGGTTAGGGTCAAGTTCCTCTATATCTTGATAACTTTGGTTCTACCGGCAGGTCGCGGTTAGGGTCAAGTTCCTCTTTTACCTGTTTTCAAGACGATCCTAAGCAGTCGCTTATCATTGGTACTTTTGTAGCACACACGAGGCATGTTTCTTGGTACCTTTGAGCCTTTCTATCCACC
Source organism: Trifolium pratense (assembly GCF_020283565.1). Taxonomy (NCBI): domain Eukaryota; kingdom Viridiplantae; phylum Streptophyta; class Magnoliopsida; order Fabales; family Fabaceae; genus Trifolium; species Trifolium pratense. The sequence continues at coordinate 58,741,921 of NC_060062.1, read as the reverse complement.
CTTACATATAATTATCCTTTGCTTAACCAATTTGAGCTGAAAAAGAAAATGTTATTTTGCAAAACCTTAAGAAAATTTTTGTTGAACAAAAAAAAAAAAAAAGGAATGACTTTCTTGGAGGTTAGGCACCTAATTAGTGGTTGATGCGCATTGCTCACCACTAAGTTTGGGGTTGCTCTTTGGAATTAGCAACAAATAAAGTTTGGGGTGAGGGTACTAGAGAACTTATAAAAGTGTTGATTGAATATTTTTTTCAAAACAAAAAAAAAAATTTCAAAAATTGCAAGGCAAAGAAGAAGAGAAAAGGAAGAAAATGAATGTGAAAAAAAAAAATATAGAAAAGAAGTGATAGCCTTGAATTCAAAAGAATTGCAAAACTTTGTTTGATGTTTTGAAAAGGTTCTCTAGTCCACTATATTTCAAAAGGGGTTTGGTTTTATGAAAGTGTTCTTTGACTATTAGGGGGATCTAACTCCAAGTTTTTCTACTACTTATCCAAAAATGTCACCATCCACCCTAGCCAAGCCACGTTATAACCATAAAAGACCTCTAATGTGTGTGCACAAAGTGAACCGAATGAATTCTTAGACTACTTGCAAAATTATTGTTGACTTGCATTGATGTGTTGATTTGAGTGAATTACCCAAACTAAAGAGTGCATGTGAGTAGTGTGATGAAATCATAGAGCCGTGGTCGAAAAGTGTGAACTCCTTGAAAATGTCTTGCGGGAACGATTGTGCAATTGAGCATTGTTTGCAGGTGGATCATTGATCATCAGGTGATTCTCACGTATGTATGATTCGAGTGAATTTAAGGAAAATGCCAAGGTCTTGACACAAAAGCTTGAGGTAAAAGTTGTTTCCTTGAGGACAAGGAAAGGTTTAAGTTTGGGGTTGTGATGACAAATCGTCACACTCTCTAATCCATGCCTATTTTAGCAACATTAGATACATTTTAGTAGGTTTTTAGCAATAAATATAAGAGAAATCTAACCATAAGCTTGATTACTTGATTTGCAAGAAAACAGGAAAAATTGCAGGAAATGGAGGATTTTCACTACGCTGGGGGCGTAGCCCATCACGCGCCGCGTGATGGAGCTCACAGGGAGCCAAGATTTTCACTCTGATCACGCGCGGCGTGATGCCTTACCACGCGCGGCGTGAAGCCTTGTTGAAGAAGAAGATTGCTCTCTGACTTGATCACGCGCCGCGTGATTCTGTTACCACGCGCGGCGTAGTTGATGGACTTGCAACCACACGCGGTGTGATAGATCTGGCGCGCGGCGTGGTTGCCTTCTGTATATATAGTTTCTGCATAATTCTGTTTTCTGGTTGGAAAATTCTGCGAAATTTGACTACATTCTGGTCTTGGAACTTGAAGATCGTGATTCCACACTCCAGCGGAGAGCTCCAAGCACATCGAGAGCATGGATTCACAAGCCATGGCGATGAAGCGAGGAAGCGAACGAAGAACGATGAGGAGCTAAGCTTCCTTGGAGGTAGGATCTAGGATAGTCTAGAATGTAGATAGATCAGTTGTAATCTGCTATATGTGTAAGAATCTACTCTTTTCATAGTGTTGATTTAATGCAATTCGATGTTTAATGCTTTATGATCCTTCATTAGTGTTGTAATGATTTCGAGTTAAGTCACGTGCGAGAGTATTGATTTAATTTCTGAACTGAATTGCATTGAGCGCTCGAGTGTCTCCGGTCGAGAGATTGAGGCATAGAGTGTAGCGAACGATTGACGCGCGTTAATATCATTCGTTGTAGGTAGCTTCCGCCCGAGAGATCGGGGGAGTATCGACAACGAATAGAGTGGATTTTGACAAGAGATTGCGATTCACTAATTTGTCGATCTAGTTGTTAACACTTGAGTAGATTCCAATGATATAGTAGATTGTATGTGGTTTAGCTATAGACTAGGCGATTCCGATGATTCTACCTCGCTTTTCCATTATATCAAAGCACGTTTTCTAACAATTCATCACTCAACATACCCCCAATTTATGTGTATTTCTTGCATAATGTCTATGAGCACTATTCGACTAGTTTAATCACACAATCCCTGTGGATCGATATTTTTATTACTACGTGGTAATTCGTTCACTTGCGAAATAATCCATCAACGGATATCCAAGAAGAGTTCATCAAGAGCTACATACTCCTGCCTTTCCTAATGGTACAACTAGACAGGAATGGAGAGAAAAGAAGAAGATCACAGGTCTGATAGCTCATACATCCTTGAGAGCTTCTTCAAGAGAGACCTGGTACTTTGATAGTGGCTGTTCTAGACATATGACAGGTGTTGAACACTATCTTGAAGATCTGAAGTCTTATGCTACCAGTTTTGTGACCTTTGGAGATGGAGCCAAAGGAGAGATTAAGGGAGTCGGTAAACTTGCAAACTATGGTTTACCAAAGCTAGATAATGTGCTGCTTGTAAAAGGGCTTAAAGCAAATCTAATCAGCATAAGCCAACTTTGTGATCAGGGCATGAAAGTTAACTTCACAAAAGCTGAATGCCTAGTTACAAATGAGCAAGGAGAGCTGTTGATGAAAGGAGTAAGGTCAAGAGACAACTGCTATCTTTGGATCCCTAAAGAAGAAGATTTTTCCACATGTCTTATCAGCAAAGAAGATGAGGTAAAGTTGTGGCACCAAAAACTTGGCCACCTACACCTCAAGGGCATGAAAAAGGCAATAGCTAAAGAGGCAATCAGAGGTCTTCCAAAGCTCAAAATAGAGGAAGGAAGTATATGTGGAGAATGTCAAATAGGGAAGCAGACAAAGATGTCGCATCCAAAGTTGCAACATCTTACCACATCAAGGGTGCTAGAATTGTTGCACAGACCTGATGGGGCCAATGCAAGTGGAGAGCCTTGGAGGAAAAAGGTACGCGTTTGTCATGGTAGATGACTTTTCAAGGTTCACATGGATTGAATTTCTAAAAGACAAATCTGAAAGTTTTGATGCATTCAAAGAACTTTGCCTTCAACTCCAAAGAGAAAAGAACTCTGCTATTGTAAGGATACGAAGTGATCATGGTAAAGAGTTTGAGAATGCAAGCTTCCTTGAATTCTGTACCTCTGAAGGAATCAAGCATGAATTCTCAGCTCCAATCACACCTCAACAAAATGGTGTTGTTGAAAGGAAGAACAGGACAATACAAGAGTCAGCCAGAGTAATGCTGCATGCAAAACATCTTCCATATCAATTCTGGGCTGAGGCTATGCATACTGCCTGTTATATTCACAATCGTGTCACACTCAGAACTGGAACTTCTACTACACTATATGAACTGTGGAAAGGCAGAAAACCAACTGTCAAACACTTTCATGTGTTTGGAAGTAAGTGTTACATCCTATCTGATAGAGAGCACAGAAGAAAAATGGATCCTAAAAGTGAAGAAGGATTATTTCTTGGGTATTCAACAAACAGCAGGGCCTATAGAGTTTACAACCAGAGAACCAAGGTAATAGTAGAATCTATCAATGTTGTGATAGATGACTTGACATCTGCTAAAACATTTGACACTGAAGATGATGTTGCAACAACGTTGCCAACATCTGAAGAAGCTGTAGCAGAGAAAGAATCAGATTCAGATGATGAATCAACTGTTCCTACACCTGGTCCTGTTAGTAAAGTTCCTTCAATAAGAATACAGAAGAACCATCCCAAGGATCTCATCATAGGAAATCCTAACCAGGGAATTGCTACAAGAAGGACAAATGAAGTGGTTACTAATTCATGTTTTGTCTCAAAGGTTGAGCCTAAAAATGTAAAAGAGGCTCTTACTGATAAGTTTTGGATAGAAGCCATGCAAGATGAACTAACTCAGTTTAGAAGAAGTGATGTGTGGGATCTTGTTCCTAGACCCAATGGTGTTAATGTCATAGGAACAAAATGGGTGTTCAAGAACAAATCAGATGAAAATGGTGTTGTAACAAGAAACAAGGCAAGATTAGTGGCTCAAGGGTACACTCAGGTTGAAGGACTTGACTTTGATGAAACATTTGCGCCAGTAGCAAGACTGGAATCTATTAGGCTACTTCTTGGTATAACATGCATCTTTAAATTTAAGCTGTACCAAATGGATGTCAAGAGTGCCTTTCTTAATGGTACTTGCATGAAGAAGTTTATGTGGAGCAGCCAAAAGGTTTTGTAGATCATGCCAATCCTGATCATGTGTACAAGCTAAAGAAAGCTCTTTATGGACTGAAACAGGCTCCAAGGGCTTGGTATGAGAGGCTGACAAATTTTCTTGTTAGTCAAGGATACAGAAAAGGAGGCCATGACAAAACCTTGTTTGTTAAAGAACAGGAAGAGAAGCTGATGATTGCCCAGATTTATGTTGATGACATAGTATTTGGAGGAATGTCTGAAAAGATGGTGCAACATTTTGTACAACAAATGCAATCAGAGTTTGAAATGAGTTTGGTAGGTGAGCTAACATACTTCCTTGGTCTGCAAGTCAAACAGATGGAAGACACCATATTTGTTTCTCAAAGCAAGTATGCAAAGAACATGATCAAGAAGTTTGGAATGGACACTGCAGCACACAAGAGAACTCCAGCTGCTACTCATCTGAAGCTAACCAAAGATGAGAATGGCATTGATGTTGATCAAAGCCTATACAGGAGCATGATTGGCAGTCTCTTGTATCTTACAGCTAGTAGACCTGACATCACCTTTGCTGTTGGTGTATGTGCAAGATATCAAGCCAAGCCAAAAATGAGCCATCTTGTACAAGTCAAAAGAATCTTGAAATATGTTAAGGGCACCAGTGATTATGGGATTCTGTACTCCCAGACAAAGAACTCAACTTTGGTAGGGTATTGTGATGCAGATTGGGCTGGAAGTGCTGATGATAGAAAGAGCACTTCAGGAGGTTGCTTCTTTTTGGGTGATAATTTAATATCATGGTTCAGTAAGAAGCAGAATTGTGTGTCTCTATCTACTGCAGAGGCTGAATACATAGCTGCAGGTAGCAGTTGTTCCCAGCTGATGTGGATGAAACAGATGCTGAAAGAATATAATGTCGACCAAGATGTCATGACATTATATTGTGACAACTTGAGTGCAATCAATATATCAAAGAATCCAGTTCAACACTCAAGAACCAAACATATAGACATCAGGCATCATTTCATTAGAGACCTTGTGGAAGAAAATTGCGTGGAACTTAAGCATATTGGTACAAGTGAACAGCTAGCTGACATTTTTACAAAGGCACTTGACGCAAATCAGTTTGAGTTTTTAAGGGGCAAATTAGGAATTTGCCTGCATGAAGAAGCATAGCAGTTACTGCAGTTATGGCGTGCAAAAGGAAACCGTTTTCTCTCCCATCCATCAATGCACGCTAATTTAGGGAAATTATTACAAACTTCCCTTAAATGTGTCATCACATGCAATCAATTCCTTTTCTCCCAAAATCTAGCTTTTGTTCGTAAACCCTATTCTCACACTCCTCTCGTCAAACTCCATCTATTCATCTTCTCAAACCTCAGAAAACTTCAACTAAACATGTCTGAATCATCACAAACAACAAAGTCTGCACGTTCTACTCGATCAAAGGCAAAGATCGAATCTGCTCTAATCATCAAGGATGCTGTACCTGTTACAACTGTTCGTGCTTCCAAACCCAAAGTTCAATCAAGTGTTGCTGAGAAGAAAGGGAAGGGAAAATCAGTTGAAAAGAAGAAAACTCCAAAAGTAAGTGATGCTATCTCTCCATCTGGTAATAAATCTGAGAAAGGAACTTCCAAAAGGAATAGAAGGGATTATAAATCTAAGTTCTCTCTTTCTATGTCTGATTTGGTATTTTAATCCAATGTCGATACATCTGAGAAAACATCTGAAGCCAACAAAGGAGAAACTCAGAACCCTAAAACTGTGTCTAAAGTTGTTGAAGCAATTGTTCCAATCGCTGATAACCCTAGTCAAGTGAATTTGGGATCTGACGCTGAAAGGAAGGATCTTAATTCTAAACCAATTGAAACTGAAATGGAAGACGCCCTGACAGAGGTTGAAACAGAAACTGCTAATAAATCACCAACAATTGCTGAGATGGTGGCTGAAAAATCAACCCCTGTTGTTATTGAAGAAGTTGTCATGACAGATGTTGAAACATCTCTGAATGAGCATGAGGAAGTTGAAACTGCTGAGGAAGAACCTGTGAAGGAAGCTGCTGCTGAACAAGATGTTGAGACAACTGTCACAACATCTGAGCCCTCAGATGAAGAAACTGGAACTGCTGATGAGGGTACTTCTGATGACGAAGGGGACACTCAGTCTGAAGAGAGCAACCAGTCCATTCCCACAGAAGAATCAGAGATTGAAGCTGACAAATCTGTAGAAGCTGAGAAGGAAAAAGAAAAAGATGTAGTAGATGTTGATGATTATGTCACCACCAAGACTGCTGAAAAATCAACTGGTGGTATAACAAAGAGACTGAGAAGCTGTACAGGGAAGGCTGTGGCCACTACAAGCAAGACTCCTGCACCAAGAATCAAAACAAAAGGTGTTGGACCTGTAAAAGGTTGGAGTAAAGTTCTCTCCCCTCCTGGCAAGAAGAAGGATACACTGAAGAGGAAGAAGGAGTCATCCAGTGACTCAGATTATGATGCTGCTGAAGATGTTGCTAACATCTCATCTCCCAACCCTAAAAAGACTACTACAAAGAAGGCTCCTCAAGACATCTTTGACTACATCAAGGAAGCTGGTCTGCTGAAGACAGTCTGTGACTTCAGTCCCTGCTATGAGCTGCTGGTGAAAGAATTTCTTGTGAACATCCCTGAAGAATGTGACAACCCACTGAGCAAGGACTACCACAAAGTTTTTGTCAGAGGTTAAGGTCTGGTCCAAGAAGAAGCTGATACCCACTAGTAAATTGAATGTCAAGTATGCCATCCTCAATAGGATAGGGTCAACTAATTGGGTACCAACTAAGCATGCAACCAATGTTGCCACCAACCTGGGTAGATTCATATATGCTGTAGGAACCAAAGTTGACTATGACTATGGCACTTTTATCTTTGATCAAACCATTAAGTATATCAGATCTACTGCTGTGAAAATGCCAATAGCATTCCCATCTCTGTTATGTGGAATCATCTTAGATCAATATCCAGACATCAAGGTTGTGACTGATACCCCCAAGAAGAGGGAATCTGGTTTTACTTTTCACCACAAGCTGTTTGGTAATCATCATGTTGCTGATCATGTTGGGACATCTGCTGCTGGAGCAGGTGTTATGACCAAAAAGGAGATTATTGCTGGGTTAAAGGTTCAATGTCAGGAGATAGACAACCAGCAGGCTGAGCTTGAGGAGAGAAAGAAAGTGTTCTTGAAGATAATTGAAGGACTGGAAGCTGATGAGGTACCTGTCAAAGCTAGTGCAAATGTGGCTGCTACAGGTGATCAAAACAATGCTGATGAGGATGAAGGATATGATACTGCTACAGATAAGGATGAAGACTCTGATAGCAGTGATGATGAATGATTTTGTAATCTTTTTACTGTTTTTACTGCACTTTGTTATTTGGTTTGTGGGTTTCTGTGCCCTGGATTTTAGCACCTTCTGAGTGCATGGTCTGTATTTTGTTTAATTCTGCACTTTGGATACTTTACTTTCCTGTTTTGGCACATTTTGTGGCTAAAAAGGGGGAGTAGTACTTTTGATTTGTTTGTTTCTGCTACATGTTGTTGTGTCTTCTGTTATGACATGTTTTTAAGTAGCAGTAAGCAAGTATTCAGGGGGAGTAAAAATTTTACCCTGAGATGATGCACAAGCTGATGAAGTCAGGGGGAGTTTGCTGCTGAATGGATGCTGCCCTGATTGGACGAACATGTGCTAGAAGATGTGCTCCCATATGTCACAACAATTTTGATGACATATGACATATGATATGATTAATCATTTGCTCTGATACCACGCTAAGATAAACATGTTCTATTTTGCTCGAGGCTATTTGATGATGACTCCGCTGCTGCTGCCTCTGATGCATATATTTTTTCACCTATGTGAAATTTTTTAAAGATGCTCTAACATCCTTCTTTTGTGTGATCATGGCCTGAAATTGTTTTAGCCAAAAATTGCCAAAGGGGGAGATTGTTGGATATTTGAATTGGCTTAATTTTGCTAAAACAAATATACTAACAAGATGTTGGAAAACATGTTACAACATCCTATTTGCTAAAGGAAATCTCGCGCATTTAAGAGAGCATCTGCTATATATGGAAATCCACTGATAAACACGCTTATTGAAGATTTGATCTGATCAGGAGCTTTAAGGATAAGACAAACTTAATGGAATAGCTGGATGACTTATCCTATCTTCTAAAGTCCCTTAAACACTTTTGGAAAGTCTTGATATATCCTTAATGAAGATTGAAAAAGTATCAGATCACCTTTTATGATTCTCAAGGAGCGTCCTATTGATTCTAAAGCAAGAGGAGCGTGCTAAATCATTATATATACGAAGACCAAGTTCAAGATGAGTATCTCATTTTGAAAAAGTATTAGTTACACATATTGAGTCTTTGTTGAGTCTTTTATTGTTTGATTGTAATTCTTGCTTGTGGATTCTATAACACGAGTTAAGAAGTGAGTTTATTATTTTAAGGTTACTCCTAAGCTTTGAAGTACGGAGTTAACCATGTGTGATTCACTTGAAGCTTTTAAGCAAAAGTGAAGTGTTGTCTTGGTAAGTTGTTGATACGATCATGAGTTCCCTAAACATGTGGAAGGAAACTTATAAAAAAAAAAGCACAAAAAATAGTTGGATGAAGATGCTTAAGCCCAACTTGAAGCTTATTTCACATGATAAGAAGCATCTTTGGGCTGATTTATGGTCTAATAATATTGGACTAAATAGAAAACAATTAAGTCCAATTTTCTTTATTTTTATTGTAATTTTCGTTTTTGGTATTAGGAAGGTTTTTAGATGACCTTTAGTTGCTCCCTAGGCACTTTAAATGCTTTCTAGTGGTGCACTAAGTCATTATATTGGCTAGTGGGAATTTATAAGCATGTTAGTGGGAATTTTCTAAGTCCTATGGTGAATGTATGGTAGTGGACAATAAATCCTACTATGTAAGGATATGCTATAAATAGGACTATCATGTACTTTTCAAACAACTTGGAATATAATCTAATTTGAGAGTTTCTCTTGTGAGAACTTTTTCTTTGTTCTTGTGATAAGAACATTGTTCTTGAGATAAGAACTTTATAGTGTTGGTTCTACCGGCAGGTCGCGGTTAGGGTCGCACTTTCTTTGATAACTTTAGTTCTACCGGCAGGTCGCGGTTAGGGTCAAGTTCCTCTATATCTTTATAACTTTGGTTCTACCGGCAGGTCGCGGTTAGGGTCAAGTTCCTCTATATCTTGATAATTTTGGTTCTACCGGCAGGTCGCGGTTAGGGTCAAGTTCCTCTTTTACCTGTTTTCAAGACGGTCCTAAGCAGTCGCTTATCAGTTGTCGCCACATTATTCCCAACATTATTTAAACAACACAGGTTGTGTTGTGTGAGTGGAAGTGAGATGGGATCTCATGTCTAGGAGTTCCTAGGCAGAAGTTGCATGAGTAGTGTCGAGGTTATAAGGCGTAAACCAGGGGTTTGCTGGAGGTCTTAGTTTAAGGCGTAAATCCTAGGGTTTGCTGGAGGTCTTAGTAACTAGAACTATTAGTGGATTTCCTTCCTGGATTGGTATCCCCCAGAGTAGGCAGTTGGCTGAACTGGGTTAACAATTACTTGTGTCATTTATTTATTTTCTGTCAGTTTTTATATGTTATATACGATGTGCCAACAATAGAAACAACATTATTTATAAAGTAGTTGTTGGGACATCTTAGGCAACATAATTCTAGTGATACCAGAATTTCAATATTGTTATTATTTTTGCCCTATCCAATGTTACTTTTGTTGTGCTTTGGATATCAAGTGAAATTTGTTTCGTTTCAAAACAATTTCATTCGTTTTGTATGTGTTGTTTAATGTAAAAAAAAAAGAAATAAAGCGTAAAAAAAGAAAGAAAAAAAAAGCGTAAAAAAAATTAAGCGTAAAAAAAAAAGCGTAAAAAAAATTTTAAAAAAATCTTCCTGCAAATAAACCGGCCGGTTCGCCGGTTTTTCCGGTTCATTCCGGTTTCCACCGGTTCATTAGCATGCCCGGTCTAACAATCAGACCAGACCGGTTTACCTCCAGTTCCCGGTTCAACCGGTTCGACCGGCCGATCCGGTCTTTAAAACACTGATTCTGTGCACTTACAGAACCACCGTCAGCACGTAACTGTTGAAGATTGATTATTCGTGTCTTGTGACACCCAAATGAACGGAAAACTCTCCATAAGAATTTTAACGCTGCTATATGCCAAAGTCAAAGAATGAACCCGACACTTTTGTTAAGCTAAAACAGATCTGTGTCATCTCATCTAAGCGTGTTTTTTGGTCTTATTACTATGAACTTAAATATAAGCAAAATGTCTCATTAGCTTAGCTTAGTACAATTGGTAAGAACATCAGATTATATATGTAGTCGTTGAAGTTCGAACCCGGACGTTACACTTTTCATTTTAATGGTAGAATCCTAACTATTGGATTATTTAACCAAAAAAATTAAAATATATGTGGATAACATTATCAAGACTAACGGACTTTGAAGTGCTAAAACTCTGTTAAAATTCATAGTTGTAAAAAACACTTAGGAATTCTTACAAACTTTGTATCTTAGAATTTAAGTGTTAAGTCTTATATCTGCGTTATATTTTGTAAACACCTCTGATAGTATATCAAGTGTTTAATTCAAACTTTCTTAAATTTATTTTAAGTTAGTAGTTTATGTTGGAACAAAATTGATTTAAAAATGTTTGCCCCTAAATCTATTAAGGTTTTGATGATAACAAAGTATTAATAAACAATTGGAAGGACTAAAAATTTAATTTAAGTGTGCAGAACTTAGTTTCAGACAAGCTCTGAAGAAAGCTCAGAAGACAAGTCCTCAGAAGTTCGCAAGAACTCAGAAGATAAGAATCTTCAGAAGTTACTTACATCAGAGGATGAAGACATCAGAACTTGCTAAAGTCTGAAGTGAATCAAACTCTGAGGTATATCTTGGATGGTGTGAAGATTCGAATTTGAAGTTCAACTCTCCTACCAATGAAGAAAAGGACTTTTCAATCTTGATTAGAACAGCTACTTGCATTTTGTCTGTCCACAATGGAGAACGTGGGTTATCAGACTTCTTAGCTGAATAAGGAAAGTATTCTCTGCACATGGTCAAAGTTACTGAAACTCTTACTCTGTTTTGGAAACGACCAAACTGCATCAAGACAAGTTGCTTGAAGACAAAAGATTATCTTCATCAACGGTCATCTTTGCAACGACTCTTTCTCAGTCCTATATATACTAGAAGAATCAGCTTGCAAAGTAATCAATCGATTATTACACGCGCTCGAACAATTCACATTTGCGAATACAAGCTCTGAACCTCTGAACTAGTGTTTTTAACTCTTAGTCCAAATACTTTGTGCTCACTGTATTTGTTTATTAAGGTTCTCTTAAGAGCAGTTGTATTCATTCAACAACTTTATTATCTCTGTAAGTTTGAGAAGTCTTAAGCTTGTGTGCTTAAGTGAGAAGTCTTAAGCTTGTGTGCTTAAGCATAGTTGTGAAGTCTCTTGCTTGTGTGCTTGAGCATTTGTAATCTTGTGTGATTATAGTGAAATCCCTTGGAAGTGCAAGGGGACTGGACTACTCTCGTTTTGTGAGAGGAACTAGTATAAATTGCTTGTGTGCTTTCTCTCTCTCTGATCTCGTTTATTTTGTGTTGTTTATCTGCTGCTATCGTAGCTAAGTTAAGAACTTCGAAAAAGTTTTAACTTGACTAAAACACAATTCAACCCCCCCTTCTTGTGTTTTCACACCTTCAATTGGTATCAGAGCACTGGTCTGTTACTTTCACTTAACAGTGAGACAGTAAAGATCTTGTGAAAACATTATGTCTGGAGGAGACGAAAGTACTAGAACGAGTAATTCTGGTGATGCCAGTGGTGGTGGTAGAACTGGAGCTGCTTTTGGTCATGACTATTTAAATAATGAATCATATGAACATAGTGGCAATAGAAAAGCCCCTATATTCAATGGTGATGCTTCATTATTTGAATGGTGGAAGGAAAGACTTTATAGCAATATCACTGCTATTGATCATGAGTTGTGGGATTTGGTTGAGCTGGGAGTAACTTTTGAAAACTTGAATGAACATGGAAGGTTGTCCATTGAGCACAGAAAGTTACTCACACCAGCTAACCTAAAAATCTACACTAAACATCACCGAGTAAAGGATATTGTTGTTGGTGCTATTAGACATGAGGATTATGTCAGAATAGAAAACAAGTCCTCAGCTAAATCTATCTTTGACTCTATGTGTGCTACCTATGATGGTAACGAGAAAGTTCAAGAGGCTAAGGCTAGTCTCTTGATAAGGCAATATGAACTTTTCACCATACAACAAGATGAAAATATTGAAACCATGTTCACAAGGTTTCAAACCCTTGTATCTGGTCTCAAAGTTCTAAAGAGGAGTTACTCTACCTATGACCATGTTCAGAAGATTCTGAGAAGTCTTCCTCTTGCATGGAGACCTAAAGTCACTGCAATTGAGGAAGCTCAAAATCTCAAGACTCTGAGTCTTGAGGCTCTGATAAGCAATCTCAGAAGCCATGAGATGGTTCTGGATGCTGATTCAGAAGCTAAGAAGAAGTCCAAGTCTGTGGCTTTACAGTCAACTAGGATTTCTTCCAAAGCTCTTAAGACTCAGCTTCTTGACATTGAGGAGGAATCTTCTGCAGATGGCCAAGAGGAAGAAATGGGTGAAGATGAGTTTGCCCTATTCACCAAGTTTCAGCAATGGAACATGCTTAACAAAAGAAATTTCAGAGGAAACAGCTCAAGAAATTTTGTTAGCAAAAAGGATGATCAAAAGAACTGCTTCAACTGTAAGAAGCCAGGACACTTTATTGCTGACTGTCCAGAAATGTCTGCTAAAGACAAAAGCAAGAGGTACAACTCAAAGAAGCAACAATTTAAGAGCAAATTGAAAAAGAGTCTGATGGCTACCTTTGAGGAGCTATCATCTGAGGAGGAAGTTAAAGAAGAGGAAGAGGCAAATCTAGCCCTAATGGCTTCAACTGACTCAGATGCAGATTCAGAGAATGAGTCAGAATCAGATTCAGAAGCTACAGATGAGGTATTTTCTGACTGCTCTAAAACTCAACTTTTAACAGCTCTTAACAAAGTAATTGAGAAACATCTCAGAGTGTTAAGCAAACAAAAAGCTTTACAAGAAAGGCTTAATGCTCTGAGTGAACAGGAAGGTCATTTTCAAGGTCTATATCAAGAAACTCTGAACAGAGTAAATGACTTTGAAAAAGGTTGTGCTGTTTGTCACAAACCCATTGATGAGCAAGAATTGTCTCTTCAACAGTTTGTGCATCTCAACTTTGGAAAGAGCAAGGCTGCAAATTTAATTTATAATGTCATGAGACATAGAGGAGAAGGAGTTGGCTATGAATATGGTAGAACATATTCAAAGCTAAAAACTTATCCCAAAAAGGTTGGAAAATCTTGGGTTTATTATGTTGTACCCCAAAGTGAAGAGGGGAAGAATTTTGGTACTTTGGAGAATGAGGTTGATGATCTGAGAAAATTGGAAGCTGACAGCTCAGAGGAACCAAGTTCCTCAAGATCTGGAAAGAAAAGCTCATAAGATAGAAGTTATTCAGAACCTGAGAATATTAAATCAGATGTTCTGAATACTTCAAAATCTGAGGCTTCAACTTCTAGAACCAAAGGAACTTTAGTACCTGAGGCAAGTCAATTTAAAAGCTCAGAAGTTTTTAAAAGAAAAAAAATCAAACTTCAAACCTCAGAGGCAATACAGGACTCAGATTATTTATGACTCTAGAGTTAGTAGACATAACCAATCAGAACAATGGATTGGTGATAGATACAAATTCTGGAATCATAAACAATCCAAATCCAGGAATAATAACAATTCTCAAACGAAGAAAAGATTTCAAAAGAGTTATTATTCCAAACCAAAATCCTTCTCTAACACTCAACAACATAGTAAGCATTTGTGGACTAACAAGCGTGGACCCAGAAGAAAATGGGTACCAAAAGCTGAAATAATGTACCATTCAGCCTTACCAACTAAGAAAGGATATGTCATGCCTAAAGTATGGAAACAAGTCCAATGTAGAGGAAGAAGGGCTTATGTCCTAGACAAATGGCTGACAAGTTCTCAAGTCTGCAATCAGAACTTGAGAAATGAAGAAGAAGAATACTGGGATGACTTTATCATTAACTGTGATGAAGAGTTCTACCACAATGATTAAAGTTGTTTCTCATACAGCCTACCACTCAAGGAGGAATCATGAATCATTCATGGTATCTGGACAGTGGATGCTCGACGCATATGACTGGTGACAAACGACTATTTTCAAAGCTAACTCTTAAAGAGGGAGGCTCTGTTGGCTTTGGAGGTAACCAAAAAGGAAAGATAATAGGTACAGGTACAGTAGGTAACTCTTCCCTATCTATTAATGATGTTTGGTTTGTAGATGGACTCAAACATAACCTATTGAGCATAAGTCAATTTTGCGACAATGGTTATGTAGTTGTCTTTAATAAGGAATCATGTATTGTGTCTAAACAATCTGACAACTCCATTGTATTCAAAGGAATGAGAAAGAACAATGTTTATAAAATTAATCTTTCTGATTTAAATGAACAAAAAGTGGTTTGTCTTTTGACATTGAGTGAAGAAAAATGGATCTGGCACAAGAGGTTAGGCCATGCTAACTGGAGATTAATCTCTAAGCTTAGCAAGCTTGACCTTGTCAGAGGTTTACCTAAAATTAAATATCACTCAAACACACTTTGTGGTTCTTGTCAAAAAGGAAAAATTACAAAATCCTCTTTTAAACCTAAGAACATTGTTTCTACTTCAAGACCTTTGGAACTTCTTCACATTGATCTGTTTGGGCCAGTTAACACTGCCTCTATCAATGGTAAGAAGTATGGATTAGTAATTGTTGATGATTACAGTAGATGGACTTGGGTGAAATTCCTAAGAACTAAAAATGAAGCTTATGATGAGTTTAACATCTTCTGCAAACAAATTCAAAATGAAAAAGGCTACACCATCTTAAAAGTTAGAAGTGATCATGGTGGAGAATTTGAAAATGAACCTTTTGAAAACTTTTGTGAAAAATATGGCATCTTGCATGAATTCTCTTCTCCTAGAACTCCTCAACAAAATGGGGTTGTAGAAAGGAAGAATAGAACTCTGCAAGAAATGGCCAGAACCATGATGCATGAAACAAATGTAGCAAAGTTTTTATGGGCAGAAGCTGTAAACACAACATGTTATGTTCAAAATAGAATCTATATCAGATCTAAATTGAACAAAACTGCTTATGAACTGTTCAAAGGAAGAAAGCCTGACATTTCTTATTTTCATCAGTTTGGATGTACTTGTTACATCTTAAACAACAAAGTCCATCTAAAGAAATTTGATGCTAGAGGTTATAAGGGTATCTTTATAGGATATTCTGAACGCTCAAAAGCATACAGACTGTATATTTCTGAAACACACACTCCTGGTTTTGAAGATATCTCAAACCCAGAACATGTTTTTAGATTGAAGAAATCACTGTATGGTCTGAAACAAGCTCCAAGAGCTTGGTATGATAGACTCAGTAATTTCCTTCTTGAAAAGGGTTTTGAGAAAGGGAAAGTTGACTGCACACTCTTTAGAAAAACAACCAAAGAAGATATTTTAATCATTCAGATTTATGTTGATGATATTATCTTTGGTTCAACTAATGCTTCCTTGTGCAAGAATTTATCTAAGATAATGCAGGATGAATTTGAAATGAGCATGATGGGAGAATTGAAGTTCTTCCTTGGAATTCAAATTAATTAGAAGAAGGAAGGAACTTATGTTCATCAATCTAAGTACACCAAGGAACTTCTAATTGAAGGAAGGAACTTATGTTCATCAATCTAAGTACACCAAGGAACTTCTGAAGAAGTTTAATCTAGATTATTGCAAGATAATGAATACTCCTATGCATTCAACAACCAACATGAGCAAAACAGAAAATGAAGGAAAAGTAGATCAAAAGGTCTACAGAGGTATGATTGGTTCCTTACTCTATCTGACAGCCTCTAGGCCAGATATTTTAGTCAGTGTTTGCTTATGTGCAAGATTCCAGTCAGATCCTAGAGAGTCTCATCTTACTACTGTAAAGAGAATCTTTAGGTATCTGAAAGGAACAACTAATCTTGGACTTCTCTATAAGAAATCCAATGATTATGTGCTAAATGGATTCTGTGATGCTGACTATGCCGGAGATAAAATTGAAAGAAAATCCACAAGTGGCAATTGTCAGTTTGTTGGTGAAAACCTTATC
Organism: Trifolium pratense; assembly: GCF_020283565.1. Lineage (NCBI taxonomy): Eukaryota > Viridiplantae > Streptophyta > Magnoliopsida > Fabales > Fabaceae > Trifolium > Trifolium pratense. Next base: position 58,725,440 of record NC_060062.1, on the reverse strand, counting down.
TCTTGGGCTAGTAAAAGACAAACTACTATAGCATTGTCTACAGCAGAGGCAGAATACATTTCAGCAGCCAAGTGTTGTACACAACTACTCTGGTTAAAATATCAGTTAGAAGATTATCAAGTAAGCAGTCACAATATTCCTTTATATTGTGATAATACTGCAGCCATTCATTTATCTAAAAATCCTATCCTTCACTCTAGAGCCAAACATATTGAAATTAAACATCATTTCATCAGAGATTATGTTCAGAGAGGCATAATAGATATTAAGTTTGTTGATACTGAAAATCAATGGGCTGACATATTTACTAAATCCTTACCAGTTGAAAGATTTGATTTTATAAAAAACATCTGAACATGTTTTCAATCTCTGAATAAATTTTTTTTTGGCTTCTAAGGTGTAAGAGGTTGTGTACCTCAGAACTTCTGCTTCAGAACATCTGAAAACAAAAGCTCTGAAGTACTTGACTCTGATAGAATCTTTTCAACTCAGAGGCTCTGACCTATCTAAGTGGAAAACGTTCAATATTCGCTACTGAACAGTTATTTACTAAGATGGCAGTTACCAAGTAATCTTTTACACGTGGCTTATGTGTGTCAGGTAGTGGGTGGTTTATGATGACTTTTAGTATTCAAATTTGTGTCAATAAGCGTAACTTCCCACGTTTGCCATTTTTGTGTTAACTGTACGCATTTAAATAAACTTACACAATACACTTGCACACTTTTCACTTTCACAACCTACACTTTTCTTTCTCTCTAAACCTCCAACAATACTTTCTTTCTCTCTCATTAGCATCAACCCTAACCTAAACCTCCATCATGTCTGCTTCAACTTCAACTTCAACGAACCCTATCACTAAGATTCCTCCGTTCAACTTCAAGAACCTTGAAATCGTTGGGAACGAGATGGAATTCTCAGAATCGTTGATGAAATTCTGGTATCACTAGAATGATGTTACCGAAGATGTCCCAACAACTACTTTATGAATAATGTTGTTTCTATTGTTGGCACATCTTACATAACATATAAAATACTGACAGAAAATAAATAAAGTGCACAAGTAATTGTTAACCCAGTTCAGCCAACTGCCTACTCTGGGGATACCAATCCAGGAAGGAAATCCACTAATAGCTCTAGTTACTAAGACCTCCAGCAAACCCTAGGATTTACGCCTTAAACTAAGACCTCCAGCAAACCCCTGGTTTACGCCTTATAACCTCGACACTACTCATGCAACTTCTGCCTAGGAACTCCTAGACATGAGATCCCATCTCACTTCCACTTACACAACACAACCTGTGTTGTTTAAACAACGGTGGGAATGATGTGGCAACAACTTACTAAGACAACACTTCACTTTTGCTTAAAAGCTTCAAGTGAATCACACACGGTAAACTCCGTACTTCAAAGCTTAGGAGTAACCTTAAAATAACAAACTCACTTCTTAACTCGTGTTATAGAATCCACAAGCAAGAATTACAATCAAATAATAAAAGACTCAACAAAGACTCAATATGTGTAACTAATACTTTTCAATGAGATACATAGTCTTGAGCTTGGTCTTCGTATATATAGCATAATAGCACGCTCCTCTTGCTTCAGAGTTGATAGGACGCTCCTTGTCAATCATAAAAGGTGATCTGATACTTTTTCAATCTTCATTAAGGATATATCAAGACTTTCCAAAAGTGTTTAAGGGACTTTAGAAGATAGGATAAGTCATCCAGCTATTCCATTAAGTTTGTCTTATCCTTAAAGCTCCTGATCAGATCAAATCTTCAATAAGCGTGTTTATCAGTGGATTTCCATATATAGCAGATGCTCTCATAAATGCGCGAGATCTCCTTTAATAAATATGATGTTGTAACATGTTTTCCAACATCTTGTTAGAATATTTGTTTTAGCAAAATTAAGCCAATTTCAAATATCCAACAATCTCCCCCTTTGGCAATTTTTGGCTAAAACAATTTCAGGCCATTACCTTTGAGAGATATAAACAGAGCAATCCTTCAAATCACCATGATCACACAAAAGAAGGAATGTTAGAGCATCTTTTAAACAAAATTTCACATAGGTGAAAAAAATATATGCATCAGAGGCAGCAGCAGCGGAGTCATCATCAAATAGCCTCGAGCAAAATAGAACATGTTTATCTTAGCGTGGTATCAGAGCAAATGATTAATCATAGCATATGTCATATGGCATCAAAGTTGTTGTGACATGTGGGAGCACATCTTCTAGCGCATGTTCGTCCAATTAGGGCAGCATCCATTCAGCAGCAAACTCCCCCTGACTTCATCAGCTTGTGCATCATCTCAGGGTAAAATTTTTACTCCCCCTGAATACTTGCTTACTGCTACTTAAAACATGTCATAACAAAAGACACAACAACATGTAGCAGAAACAAACAAATCAAAGCACTACTCCCCCTTTTGAGCCACAAAATGTGCCAAAACAGGAAAGTAAAGTATCCAAAGTGCAGAATTAAACAAAATACAGACCATGCACTCAGAAGGTGCTAAAATCAAGGGCACAAAAACCCACAAACCAAATAGCAAAGTGCAGTAAAAACAGTAAAAAGATTACAAAATCATTCATCATCACTGCTATCAGAATCTTCATCCTCATCTGTAGCAGTATCATATCCTTCATCCTCATCAGCAATGTTTTGATCACCTGTAGCAGCCACATTTGCACTAGCTTTGACAGGTACCTCATCAGCTTCCAGTCCTTCAATCATCTTCAGAAATATTTTCTTTCTGTCCTCAAGCTCAGCCTGCTGTTTATCAATGTCCTGACATTGAACCTTTAACCCAGCAATAATCTCCTTTTTGGTCATAATACCAGCTCCAGCAGCAATGTCCCAACATGATCAGCAACATGATGATTACCAAACAGTTTGTGGTGAAAAGTAAAACCAGATTCCCTCTTCTTGGGGGTGTCAGTCACAACCTTGATGTCTGGATATTGATCTAAGATGATTCCACATAACAGAGATGGGAATGCTTTTGGCATTTTCACAGCAGTAGATCTGATATGCTTAATGGTTTGATCAAAGATAAAAGTGCCATAGTCATAGTCAACCTTGGTTCCTACAGCATATATGAATCTACCCAGGTTGGTGGCAACATTGGTTGCATGCTTAGTTGGTACCCAATTAGTTGACCCTATCCTATTGAGGATGGCATACTTGACATTCAATTTACTGGTGGGTATCAGCTTTTTCTTAGGCCAGACTTTAACCTTTCCAGCAGTTATTTCAGAACTTACAACATCATTTGCAACCTCTAATTCAGCCTTAGGTTCTACAGACCTACCTAAGTAATTATTGATGACAACAGGAGAAAAATTGATACATTTACCTCTGACAAAAACTTTGTGGTAGTCCTTGCTCAGTGGGTTATCACATTCTTCAGGGATGTTCACAAGTAATTCTTTCACCAGCAGCTCATAGCAGGGACTGAAGTCACAGACTGTCTTCAGCAGACCAGCTTCCTTGATGTAGTCAAAGATGTCTTGACATTTCAGAGCATCTTTGGTCAATTCCCTTTCAACAGCTAATCTCCTCTGGTAGATGTAATCCCATCTCAGTGCAAAGGCAGCACGATGGAAGGAAATGTTGTCACAGGGGGCTTCTTCAACACCTTGAGGAGCCTTCTTTGCAGTAGCCTTCTTAGGGTTGGGAGATGAGATGATAGCAACATCTTCAGCAGCATCATAATCTGAGTCACTGGATGACTCCATCTTCCTCTTCAGGGTCTCTGATGACATTCCGTCATTTGAGTATTTTTAATTATTATTTTATAGTATTTTAGTTAGTTTTTAAGAGTATTGCATGGTCAAGGAGAAGAATTTATGAAGAAAATAACACATCAAAGAGTTTGAAGACAAAAGACCAAAGGAGAAAAAGACTTAGAAAAAATCCCAATATTTTGAAGCTAAAAGAAGCTTTATTCTCTGTTTTTCTCGCGTCCCCAGCTGATCCAATAGTGGTGCGATTTTCCACCTTTCAGAGCATGACATCAGCGCACGTTCAGCATGACATCATCAGCTTTATTCTATATTTAAATGACGTGTCAAAAGGTAATGGGAGGAGGACTTGCTTCTAGTGGCACGGATTGTAATTCTTAAGGATCTTTGTTCCCTCATATAAATAGGAACTTTTCATTGACCTAGAAAGATCACGCAGGCACGGAGAAAAGAGCAAAAACGCAGTCACGCACCGACGGCTTGCAGCAGAGAGAATTGGTGATTCAAGTCATTCGACCGTAATTTTATGTGTAATTCTGAATACTCTTTTTATCTCTGATCAATATTATGAGTAGCTAATTTCTCTATTGTTAGGGATGAGTAAACCTAGATGACTATTCTTATTTTATGATTTGATTTATGACTATTGAAGAATTCTATTGATTATTTTTCTTATATCTGTGCTTAATGCTTTTATCGATTGATCACCGTTAAATTGATTTACGATTCATATTGTGATACGGGAGTTGAATTTATGAATGCTTTGATATAAGAAATTCTTGCCTTTGTAATTTAGGAATAGATGCAAACCCTTGAAACCAATTTAGAATTCTTGTTCATTCATGCTTAATTCTAATCTTAAATTCACTAAGGAATTAGGAATTATTTTAGAATTAACGACTCTGTCACTAAGGAATTAGGGCACGAATACTTTAGGGAATTCGGTAATAATTTGATAAATAGCTTCAATAGTCATAATCAAGTCACTACATTAAAATAGTAGTCTAGTGAAACTCATCTCTGACATTTTTATTATTATCAAATACAAAGTAATTTTCGTTGTTATTATTATTATTGCCATTGCAACCAATCAAACTGAAACCTTTTGTTCAATCGAGTAAAAATCACAATTCAACAATATAACGCGATCCTTGAGTTCGATACTCGGTCTTACCGTTTTAAATATATTACTTGCACGATTTCGTACACTTGCGAAAATCGTCATCAAGTTTTTGGCGCCGTTGCCAGGGATTGCCAAATCATTGTTGAATTTTTATTTTTGCTTAATTGAATTTTTTTGCTCTGCAACAAAATTTTTGCTTTTATTTTATTTTAATTATTATTCAATTCTCTATTACTCACTATTTGTCTAATCTTGTATGCGAGGCCAGGCCTCAGCTGAACTTCTCTTTGACGCAGAAATCAAAAAGACCGCTCGAGCAAATCGAAAAGAAGCTCGATTGAGGAAACTCAAAGAGAAGGAGGAAAGTAGTGAAGTAAACTTTGACACTGACGAACAGGTACACGAGGAAGTTAACGAGATGGCAGATGATAATTCGCCACCACCACCAGTGGAGAGACTTCTCGGAGACTATGGTGCCCGTGACAGAAACCGAAACAGGTTAACCATTACTAATCAGCCGGTGACGGTAAACAAGTTTGAAATCAATCCAGGATTGCTGCGTGAGCTGAAGGAGAAATAGTTTGCAGGAAAGTACAATGAAGATGCCAATAAGCACCTGAAGAATTTCTTTGTGATTTGTGAGACAACAAAGGTGGATGGTAATTCTGAAGAAGCTAAACGGTTGAGACTATTTCCATTCTCACTAACTGATGATGCCAAAGAATGGTTCGACTCCTTACCAGCTGGTAGCATAACAACTTGGAATGAAATGGAAGACAAGTTCTTGGAGCAGTTTTTTCCTACAGCTTTGTTTGTGAGAAGGAGACAAGACATTTCCAACTTCCAACAAAAAGATGGAGAATCACTTGGAGAAGCTTACAAGAGGTACAAGAAGTTACTAGCCGCATGTCCAGAGCACAATTATGATGGTACTGTTCAAATGCAAATTTTCTGCAATGGTCTACTCCTTGCTACTAGACAAGTTTTAGACACAGCTTCTGGTGGTTCCATAAATTTCAAAACCGCTACTCAAATCATAAAAGTCATTGAAGCTGTCGCACTAAATGAACAAATGGAGATGTATGACAGGACTGGTGGTACAAGAGGTGGACTCATAGACTTGAATCAAGTTGAACACAGAAATGCTCAGAATATACTCACCAACAAGCAGATTCAAGAGGCAGTGTCAGCTGAAGTAACAAAGAGAATGGCATCTCTTAATTTAAGTCAACCTCTAGTTGCTTCAGTTAACCAGATGAACACTGTGAGATGTGACTGGTGTGCAGGCCCTCATTTCACTATGCATTGCGATGTACCTATGGATGCAACACAAGTAGAAGCGGTGAATTTTCTCAGCAACCAAACAAATCGCCAACAGAATAATCCTTACTCAAACACATTCAATCCAGGCTGGAGGAATCATCCAAACTTCTCATGGAAGAACCAACAAGGTGGCCCTCAAAGTCAACAACAAGGGGGTTACCAAGGAGGCACATCAAATCAATCGTTAGTTCCACAAAAGAAGGCAGATTGGGAGTTAGCTATTGAAGCAATGGCCACAAACATGAACTCTTTCACTCAAGAGACAAGAGCTGCACAAAAGAATACAACAACTTCAATAAAAAATCTTGAAATTCAAGTTGGTCAAATTGCTCAACAACTCTCACAACGAGCTCCTGGAAGTCTTCCAAGCAATACTGTTATTAATCCAAGAGACCATGGTAGTGTGAATGCTGTTGTTACAAGAAGTCAAAAAGTGAATGAATCACGATCACCCAATTTACAAAAGGGTGGGAGTGAGTCATCGCCTACACTTGTTGAGGTAGAGTTGGAAGTTCGAAGTACTGAAAAAGAAGATGATGTTGAAATACTTGAAAAGAAAGAAGAACCAATTGTGCAAAAGAAAGAGAGCCTGCCGAAACCAGAGATCAAGTTACCTTTCCCTCAAAGACTTAAAAAAGAAAAAGATGAGAAGAATTTCGGTAAGTTTCTAGAGGTGTTCAAAAAGCTTCAAATCAACATTCCTTTTGCCGAAGCTCTTGAACAAATGCCTACCTATGCAAAGTTTATGAAAGATATCATCTCAAGAAAGAAAACTATTGGTGATGAGAAGGTGAGACTCACAGAGCAATGTAGTGCAATTTTACAGCGGAAGATTCCACAAAAACTCAAAGATCCTGGAAGTGTCACTATTCCTTGTACTATTGGGGATAGAACTTTCAAGAAAGCTTTAATTGATCTTGGAGCTAGTGTAAGTTTGATGCCGCTGTCCATTTACAAGAAGTTAGGTATCGGAAAGATTAATAATACCAGGATGACATTGGAGTTTGCTGACCATTCAATAAAACACCCATACGGTATTGTTGAAGATGTTCTAATGAAAGTGGACAAATTAATATTTCCGGTGGATTTTGTTGTTCTTGAGATGCCGGAAGATGATGACATCCCGTTGATCCTTGGAAGACCATTTTTAAGGACGGGAAGATGTTTAATTGATTTAGAAGATGGTACTCTAACTTTGAAAGTGTATGATGAAGTTGTCAAGTTAAATGTCCTTGAAGCAATGAAACATCCAGAAGAAAAAGAGGAGTGCTATAGGGTTAACATTCTGAACTCAATAATTGGGGAACAAATAAAACATCAAGTTCCAAGTCTACCCCTTGAAAGAGTTTTGAGTTTGCCACCAGAAATTGTTCAAGAAAATAAAGACCCTAGAGAACGTGAAGTTCTAACTATGTTGGAGGCTCTTCCATCCTACAACCGTCGCACCCCTACTAGGTGGGAGGAGTTACATCCCAAAGAAGAAGTTGTTACGGAAGAATCAAAGAAAGCACCGGTAGTTGAACTTAAGCAATTACCCTCACATTTGAAGTATGTGTTCCTTGGTGAGAGGGATGAATGCCCGGCTATTATAAGTGCAAATTTAAGTTCTTTGGAAGAAGAAAAATTGTTGAGAATCCTCAGACAGTACAAAGGTGCCATTGGGTGGTCCATTGAAGACTTGAAGGGCATAAGCCCTACTTTCTACATGCATAAGATTTTGATGGAAGACAATCATAAACCAGTGATACAACCGCAGCGGAGACTCAATCCAGCCATGAAAGAGGTAGTTAGAAAAGAGGTGGTTAAGCTACTTGAAGCAGGTCTTATTTATCCTATCTCCGACAGTTCGTGGGTTAGTCCTGTCCAAGTTGTTCCAAAAAAGGGCGGGACTACGGTGGTGATGAATGAAAAGAATGAGTTAATCCCAACTCGCACAGTCACTGGATGGAGAGTTTGCATTGATTACAGGAGGCTGAACACTGCAACAAGGAAAGACCACTTTCCATTACCTTTCATTGATCAGATGCTAGAGAGGTTGGCAGGTCATGATTACTGTTGTTTCCTAGATGGGTACTCCGGTTATAATCAAATTGTTGTAGCACCGGAGGATCAAGAGAAGACCGCCTTTACCTGCCCCTATGGGATATATGCTTACAGGAGGATGCCATTCGGTTTGTGCAATGCACCCGCAACTTTTCAAAGGTGCATGATGTCGGTATTCTCCGATATGATTGAAAAACAAATCGAGGTATTTATGGATGATTTTTCTGTTTTTGGCTCTTCTTTTGATAATTGTCTAATTAATTTATCTCTTGTATTGGAAAGGTGTCAAAAATCTAATTTGGTTCTAAATTGGGAGAAATGTCATTTCATGGTGAGAGAGGGAATTGTTTTGGGTCACCGAATCTCTTACAAGGGGATAGAGGTTGACCAAGCAAAAATTGAAGTAATTGAAAAACTTCCCCCTCCTACTAATGAAAAAGGTATTAGAAGCTTTTTAGGTCATGCGGGTTTTTATAGGAGGTTTATTAAAGATTTTTCCAAAATAGCAAAACCTCTTACTAATTTACTTGTGAAAGACACACCTTTCCAATTCAATGAAGATTGTTTAAATGCTTTTAATATTTTGAAGCACAGGTTGGTCACTGCCCCTATTGTTACTGCACCTGATTGGTCACTACCTTTTGAAATTATGTGTGATGCAAGTGACATAGCTGTTGGGGCAGTGCTTGGGCAAAGGAAAGATAAGTTGTTGCATGTAATTTATTATGCTAGTCATGTCTTGAATCCAGCACAACTTAACTATGCCACTACTGAAAAAGAACTTTTGGCTATTGTTTATGCTTTTGATAAATTTAGATCTTATTTATTAGGATCTAAAGTTATTGTTTACACTGATCATGCTGCTTTGAGGTATTTGTTTGCTAAGCAGGAATCGAAGCCGAGACTTTTAAGGTGGATACTTTTGTTACAGGAATTTGATCTAGAGATCCGAGATAAGAAGGGGTCAGAGAATACTGTGGCAGATCATCTCTCACGATTGGAAACAGTGGAAGAGACGGAAGAGAAGAGGCCAATTCAGGACCTCTTTGCAGATGAACATATCTTAGTTGTGACAGCTGCACCGTGGTTTGCAGACTTCGCAAACTACATGGTGGGAAGGACAATTCCCTCTGATTTCACCTCCCAACAACGCAAGAAATTCCTCCATGATTGTAAATTCTATGTGTGGGATGAGCCGTTTTTATATAAAAGGGGGGTAGATGGATTGTTAAGACGGTGTGTTCCGGAAGATGAGCAAGAGAAAGTGTTGTGGCATTGTCACGACTCAAGCTATGGCGGTCATTTTAGTGGAGATAGGACTGCTGCAAAGGTCCTTCAATCTGGTTTGTTTTGGCCTACATTATTTAAGGATGTTTTTACCTATGTTAAGAGATGTGACCGCTGCCAACGCACAGGAAATATTTCAAAAAGAAACGAGTTGCCTCAAAATCCTATGTTGGAAGTAGAAATTTTTGATGTGTGGGGAATTGATTTTATGGGACCTTTCCCATCCTCATACTCAAAGATGTACATTTTAATGGCAGTGGACTATGTCTCTAAGTGGGTAGAAGCAATTGCCACTCAAACCAATGATGCTCAAGTAGTGGTTTCATTCCTCAAGAAAAATATTTTCTCACGCTTTGGAGTCCCTAGAGCGTTGATTAGTGATGAGGGAACCCACTTTCTCAATCGAAAGATGGAGGCATTACTAAGAAAATACAATGTGCATCATCAGATTGCAACTCCATATCATCCTCAAACTAGTGGACAGGTGGAGGTATCTAACAGGCAAATAAAGCAAATTTTGGAGAAGACTGTGAATGCCTCAAGAAAAGATTGGTCAGTAAAGCTTGATGATGCATTGTGGGCTTACAGAACTGCATTCAAAACACCCATAGGTATGTCCCCTTTTCAAATTGTTTATGGAAAAGCTTGTCACTTACCTTTAGAACTAGAACACAAAGCATTGTGGGCCACGAAATTCCTAAATTTTGATCTTTATAAATCGGGTGAATCCAGAGTTCTTCAACTCCATGAGTTGGATGAATTTCGGAATTACGCTTATGAGAATGCCAAAATTTATAAAGAAAAAACAAAAAAATGGCATGATAAAAAGATTCAAAATAGGGAATTTCAAGAAGGGCAGCTAGTTCTACTTTTTAATTCCAGGTTGAAGCTGTTTCCTGGAAAATTGAAATCAAGATGGTCCGGTCCATTCAAAGTTACAAAAGTATTTCCATATGGTGCCATTGAAGTTAAAGACCCAGGTTCCGCGAGAACATTCAAGGTGAACGGACAAAGACTTAAACCATATTATGGGGGAGAGTCTGAGCGGCCAATTGAATCCATCCCTTTGAAGTCCACATGACAAAGTGGCGCGTCAGGCTCGAGACGTTAAACACGCGCTTGATGGGAGGCAACCCATCCATTATGCTTTACCATTCATTTTTCATTCAAAAAAAAAAAAAAAAAAAGAAAAGAGAAAATAGAAAAAAAAAAAAAAAAAAAAAAAAAAAAGACTATCAATGATGTCACCTGCTGACAATCCCTTGTGTTTCATCTTTCTGTTATTTTGTTTATTATCAAGTTTAATGTTTTTATGTCTTTTCAGAATTGTCAGTGTGTTAATACCTGAATTTGCATGATGAAAATCTCTTAGACTTGCACATAAAAGAATACGAACGTGTGACTGCTCATGAAAGTGCAATGGTTAAAGAGACAAAGAGATGAATAGGAAAGATGGAGTTTTGCAAGGTGTACTAGTTCGACCTTCAGATACCTCAGCTGGTGAGCACTTTGAGCCAAATAAATTCCACGGTATACTATTTCTTTCACATCTTATGAGTGTATCCATGTTTTGTATATTTTCTAGAACTTGCGACTATTCTCTACTGTTGATTGGTTTTACATTTACACACATAGAGGCACATTTGTTTGGTACCCTGAGCCTTTTCAAGCTACCCTGTTATTATATATCTGTTGCTAAACCACTTTGAGCCAAAAAAAAAAATCCCCTTTCTTTCGGTGACTAACTCAATTATAAGCCTTTTAGACCTGAAAATTTTTATATGTTTACCCTCCTTGGAGTTAGGTAGAAGCTTTAAATTTCCTTGTCATGGTATCATTTTAAGTTTGGGGTTGCTTATGGAATTAGCAACATCTAAAGTTTGGGGTAGGGGTACTAGAGAACTAAAAAAAAAATAGTAATAATAGAGACTCACAAAAAAATAATTGAGTTTCTTAAAAAAAAAAAAGGAAAAAAAAAAAGAATAAAGAGCCATTAAGCATGAAAAATAGTGGCATCTTAAACAAAAAAAAATGATGAAAAATAAGTTCTCTAAGTACCTAATCAACAATGAATTGAGCCCCGGTTACGGTAATTTTTCAATAAGGAATAGTAGTTGATACCTAACTCCAATTTAGCCTACTTTTCCTAAATTTATCCTACCATTTACCCAAGCCAAGTTACAACCTTTAAGACCTCAAAAATGTGTGTCATGTATTTACTTTGATTGACGGTTTAGAATTTTTTCAAGCTTATGGTAAAATAGCATTTGCATGTTGATGGAGTGAATACCCTGTCAAAATTGAGTGAATTAGTGAGTGAGAGATAAGGTTGAACTTTGAACATCGTGTGGAATGGTCATTGAACCGAAGCTGATTGAAGTCTTGAAAACCAAAGCATTGATTGAGCATGATCACTGAAGTTAAGACCGGTGCTTCTATAGCCGGATGAAGAGAAAAAGTTTTTGAGATTTTTATCATTCAAATTAATTTGTTAATTCACTGACAGTTTTGTTTCGACAGACATATTACTTGAGGACAAGCAACAATTCAAGTTTGGGGTTGTGATGACATTCCGTCATTTGAGTATTTTTAATTATTATTTTATAGTATTTTAGTTAGTTTTTAAGAGTATTGCATGGTCAAGGAGAAGAATTTATGAAGAAAATAACACATCAAAGAGTTTGAAGACAAAAAAAGACCAAAGGAGAAAAAGACTTAGAAAAACTCCCAATATTTTGAAGCTAAAAGAAGCTTTATTCTCTGTTTTTCTCGCGTCCCCAGCTGATCCAATAGTGGTGCGATTTTCCACCTTTCAGAGCATGACATCAGCGCACGTTCAGCATGACATCATCAGCTTTATTCTATATTTAAATGACGTGTCAAAAGGTAATGGGAGGAGGACTTGCTTCTAGTGGCACGGATTGTAATTCTTAAGGATCTTTGTTCCCTCATATAAATAGGAACTTTTCATTGACCTAGAAAGATCACGCAGGCACGGAGAAAAGAGCAAAAACGCAGTCACGCACCGACGGCTTGCACAGCAGAGAGAATTGGTGATTCAAGTCATTCGACCGTAATTTTATGTGTAATTCTGAATACTCTTTTTATCTCTGATCAATATTATGAGTAGTTAATTTCTCTATTGTTAGGGATGAGTAAACCTAGATGACTATTCTTATTTTATGATTTGATTTATGACTATTGAAGAATTCTATTGATTATTTTTCTTATATCTGTGCTTAATGCTTTTATCGATTGATCACCGTTAAATTGATTTACGATTCATATTGTGATACGGGAGTTGAATTTATGAATGCTTTGATATAAGAAATTCTTGCCTTTGTAATTTAGGAATAGATGCAAACCCTTGAAACCAATTTAGAATTCTTGTTCATTCATGCTTAATTCTAATCTTAAATTCACTAAGGAATTAGGAATTATTTTAGAATTAACGACTCTGTCACTAAGGAATTAGGGCACGAATACTTTAGGGAATTCGGTAATAATTTGATAAATAGCTTCAATAGTCATAATCAAGTCACTACATTAAAATAGTAGTCTAGTGAAACTCATCTCTGACATTTTTATTATTATCAAATACAAAGTAATTTTCGTTGTTATTATTATTATTGCCATTGCAACCAATCAAACTGAAACCTTTTGTTCAATCGAGTAAAAATCACAATTCAACAATATAACGCGATCCTTGAGTTCGATACTCGGTCTTACCGTTTTAAATATATTACTTGCACGATTTCGTACACTTGCGAAAATCGTCATCAGTCTCCTTTTTCTTGCTTTTTCCTCCAAGGCTCTCCAGTTGTATTGGCCCCATAAGGTCTATGTGCAGCAATTCTAGCACCCTTGTTGTGGTAAGATGTTGCAACTTTGGATGTGATATCTTTGTCTGCTTCCCTATTTGGCATTCTCCACATATGCTTCCTTCCTCTATTTTGAGCTTAGGAAGACCTCTGATTGCCTCTTTAGCTATTGCCTTTTTTATGCCCTTAAGGTGCAGGTGGCCAAGTTTTTGGTGCCACAACTTTACCTCATCTTCTTTGCTAATAAAACATGTGGATAAATTGTCTTCTTCTTTAGGGATCCAAAGATAACAGTTGTCTCTTGACCTTACTCCTTTCATCAGCTCTCCTTGCTCATTTGTAACTAGGCATTCAGTTTTTGTAAAGTTTACTTTCATGCCTTGATCACAAAGTTGGCTTATGCTGATTAGATTTGCTTTAAGCCCTTTTACAAGCAACACATTATCTAGCTTTGGTAAGCCATAGTTTGCAAGTTTACCAACTCCCTTAATCTCTCCTTTGGCTCCATCTCCAAAGGTCACAAAACTGGTAGCATATGACTTCAGATTTTCAAGGTAGTGTTCAACACCTGTCATATGTCTAGAACACCCACTATCAAAGTACCAGGTTTCTCTTGAGGAAGCTCTCAAGGATGTATGAGCTATTAGACCTGTGATCTTCTTCTTTTCTCTCCATTCCTTTCTTGTTGTAACATTAGAGAAGGCAGGAGTATGAAATTCTTGATGAACTTTTCTTGGATATCCATGCAGCCTATAGCAGAAAGGCCTAATATGTCCTTTCCTTCCACAATGATGACATGTCCAGTTATAGAACCTAGGCATAGGATGTCCCATAGATTGTTGCGACAATCCTCCTGACACAAACGTGTTGTTGATTGGAGTATGTATGGTGGCATTGTTGAACTTCATCTGCTGCTTTACTATTTCATGTTCAAAACCAATGGGCTTAGGTTTCCCATAGTTTTGTTTTTGTAACATTTCTTCAAAGTCATCAGTACCTTTGGTCATCATTTTAGCCACTTTTGTGACTTGATCCAAGTCAGTATTTAGCCTGGTCACTTCTTCACCTTGTTCAGCAATTTTACCTAGGAGACTGGATTTCTCCAGTAGCAACTGATGAATTTGACTACTCTGATCTTCAACCTTAATGTTGAGATTTTCAATGTTTGTGAGTAATTCAATTTTTTCAGCTTGTAGTTTGCCATTGATTTTCTTTTGTTTCTCCAATGCTTTGCAAACCTCTATGCTTCTATTATGAAGATCTTTGTAAGTAGCAGCTAGTTCTTCATAAGTTACCTCATCATCACATGATTCTGAGTCAGATACACAAACTCCTGTTAATGCATTAACAAATTTAGCAGATTCTTCTTCCTCTGAATCTGTATCAGACCATGAAACCACAAGGCTTTTCTTTTGCCTTTTTAGAAAGGTTGGACATTCTGTTCTGATATAGCCAAAACCTTCACATTCATGACATCTTACTCCTCTTTCATCTTCATTTGTCTTTTTCTGAAAGTTGGACTGTTTGTTGTTGGTGAATCGACCATTTGACTTGGGCCTTTGGTCCACTTTCTTCATCAACTTATTGAATTGTCTCCCAAGCATAGCCATAGACTCAGCTAAGCTTTCTTCTCCTTCAGATTCAATTTGTAAGTTATCAGCAGCACTTTTTGAAGAAAATGCTAGATTCTTATCTTTCTTTTCAGTCCTCCTGTTCAAGCCAATTTCATAGGTTTGGAGTGATCCTATGAGTTCATCTAAATTTAGACTTGAAAGATCATGAGCCTCCTCAATGGCTGTCACCTTCATATCAAATCTTTTAGGCAAAGATCTGAGTATTTTTCCAACTAGCTCCTCATCTGAGATAGGTTTTCCAAGTACATCAAACGAATTTGCAAAGTCAAGCACATTCATTTGAAAGTCATGAATGCTTTCCTCCTCCTTCATTCTGAGATTCTCAAAATTGGTTTTAAGCATCTGAAGCTTAGATAGCTTTACTTTAGATGTTCCTTCATGAGCTTTTCTCAGAATTTCCCAGGCATGCTTAGCAGTAGTACATCTCTTGACAAGCCTGAACATGTTAGCATCCACACCATTGAAAATTGCATACAAGGCTTTGGAGTTGCCAAGTGCTAGATCATCCTCATCTTTTGTCCATTCGTCATCTGGCTTCTTTACATCAGTTTTCTTGCCATCCTTGTCAAGAACCATTGGTGGTTCCCATCCACGCATCACAGCCTTCCATGTCCTGCTGTCAATTGATTTTATGAAAGCCTCCATACGAGATTTCCAATAGTCATAGTTCTCAGGACCTGTCAGTAAAGGGGGTTTAGACAATGACCCTCCTTCTTTATCCATTGTACCAGAAAGTACTTCCCTGGAGCTCACCCAAAATAACAGAACAGGGTGCCTGCTCTGATGCCAATTGAAATTCTGGTATCACTAGAATGATGTTACCGAAGATGTCCCAGCAACTACTTTATGAATAATGTTGTTTCTATTGTTGGCACATCTTACATAACATATAAAATACTAACAGAAAATAAATAAAGTGCACAAGTAATTGTTAACCCAGTTCAGCCAACTGCCTACTCTGGGGGATACCAATCCAGGAAGGAAATCCACTAATAGCTCTAGTTACTAAGACCTCCAGCAAACCCTAGGATTTACGCCTTAAACTAAGACCTCCAGCAAACCCCTGGTTTACGCCTTATAACCTCGACACTACTCATGCAACTTCTGCCTAGGAACTCCTAGACATGAGATCCCATCTCACTTCCACTCACACAACACAACCTGTGTTGTTTAAACAACGGTGGGAATGATGTGGCAACAACTTACCAAGACAACACTTCACTTTTGCTTAAAAGCTTCAAGTGAATCACACACGGTAAACTCCGTACTTCAAAGCTTAGGAGTAACCTTAAAATAACAAACTCACTTCTTAACTCGTGTTATAGAATCCACAAGCAAGAATTACAATCAAATAATAAAAGACTCAACAAAGACTCAATATGTGTAACTAATACTTTTCAATGAGATACATAGTCTTGAGCTTGGTCTTCGTATATATAGCATAATAGCACGCTCCTCTTGCTTCAGAGTTGATAGGACGCTCCTTGTCAATCATAAAAGGTGATCTGATACTTTTTCAATCTTCATTAAGGATATATCAAGACTTTCCAAAAGTGTTTAAGGGACTTTAGAAGATAGGATAAGTCATCCAGCTATTCCATTAAGTTTGTCTTATCCTTAAAGCTCCTGATCAGATCAAATCTTCAATAAGCGTGTTTATCAGTGGATTTCCATATATAGCAGATGCTCTCATAAATGCGCGAGATCTCCTTTAATAAATATGATGTTGTAACATGTTTTCCAACATCTTGTTAGAATATTTGTTTTAGCAAAATTAAGCCAATTTCAAATATCCAATAGTTGTTAACTCTGCTTCCTGAGAAGATGGTCGACTTCGAGAGCTTGAAAGCTAATGGATTTGATGTGAAACCCTATTTCACCACTCAAGGTTGGGACAAGTATTTTGAGATGCTGAACGGTCCAATCTATCCAGATCTTCTTAAACACTTCTGGATGAAAGCAAAGGTCTTCACTAAGGTCGAAGCTAAGCAAGAAGAATACCTAGCTATTGAAAGGGATCCTAGTCTGAAGGGAAAAACTAGGAAAGAGATGGGTCTTCTAGAGTTTACTAGTACGCAGATTAGGTCTAATGTCTGTGGTATTAATCTCACCTTCTCAAAGGTCCATTTTAATGCTCTCCTTGGTCTGACAAACTCTGGGTTAATTTTGGACGACTTTGAAAAGGATACTACATATAGAAATGATTTGCTACATCGGATGTGTGTGGATATGCAGCTTAAAGGAAAAGTCAAAGGAATGACGGATGAGTGCAGGGTCTTGTTTAAGATTATCATATCATCTATCTGTCCAAGAGTAGGTGTTACTGATACAATCTCTTGGCCTCATCGTCATCTAATCTACTTCCTTCTGTCTGAAAAGAAAGTGAATTTGGGAGATTACTTCTTTGAAAGAATTTGTGAAGCAATTTTCTACAGCAAGTCTCAGAGGAGAACAACCATTGTTCATCCTAGGTTATTGTCTGATTTGCTTTTTCAAGGAGGTATTATAAAGAATCTACAGAAGTTCTATCCAGAACTTGTTGCCAGCAAGGTTGTGCCAGATGTTTTGTCAGCAAGTTTTCTAACCAAGATGCATCTTATTAACTCAAAGGTGGTTCAACCTTCACAAGAGTTTGAAGTACGCTTAGAGGATCGGTTGTATGTGAATGGTTATCCAATAATATCTGAATTGGACAGTGAAGAGGTCATTCAGGATTACTTGAAGGGGCTACAGGCTGAAGGATTTACTGTCACTAGGGAGATGGTTCCAAAGGCTCCAATTAACATGTACAATCTTAAACAGAGGAAGTCTAAGAGGAAAGCTGACACTCAAGAGGATAAAGTTCAGCCAGATCTTCTTGCTCAAAAGAAAATCAAGGTTGAGCAAACTGTTGCTGAACAAAGGACAAAGAAGAAGCATGAAGCACCTGCTGAAAAGGTTGTTGAGGAATCTTCTAGGGCTCCTAAGAGGAAAATGGTGCTGAATGTTGATGAAGATGATTCTGAAGAGACTCGCTCTGATGAGGAAACTCTTGCTGATAAGCTGAAGAAGAAACAAGTTCCTGCTTCCAAAGGTAAGACTCCTAAGTTTGTCTTTAATGAAGCTGAAATAGGAATAGGTTACACCAAACCCCTTAGAACTATCCATCCTGAAGCTATCAACATTTCATCTTCTGACAATTCAGAAGAACCAGCTTGTTCTACTGATGAGATAATCCGAAAAGGTAAAGAAAGTATTAACAAATTTACCTCTTCTGATAAATCTGAACAGAAGGATAAACATGTTCTTTCTGACAATCCCATTTCTGAACTAGAAAAACACCTGAGCCCTGATACTCTGAACAATCATCCATTTTCTCATGAAACTGCCAAGCCCACATCACCTCCCAAACCAATTTCACCACCAACTCAACCACAACAAGAAACATCTACCAAACCATCATCTGATCCTCAACCAGATATCACTCCTGCACCCATTAACTCTCCCACCAAACAAACCTCTCCTTGCAAATCTGCTGAACCAACTTCTGAACCCACAACATATGAACAAGCTCCTGACCATAACCCTAACCCAGGTGCTGAACATGTATCTCCTGAAAGTGTTCACACTTGTGCTCCCTGTCCTTCAGAAGCAGATGTTGTTCTTATTACCAACCCTGCTCCTGAATCACCCAAACATTCCACAATTCCCGATATCTCTCCCAAATCATCTGACCCTTTTGGTAACCTATCCAATCAGCTTTATGATGACCTTCTTAGGCTGTCTAAAATCAAGAACAGGTTCTTGGTCTGTCCTTCTGATGTGGACGTTGAGGTATCTGCTATCAAGGCCAAGATTTGTAGTTCTCTGGATTTGGTTGGTGAAGACATCAAAGCTGTGATTGGTAAGAGGGATTTGGAGGTCGTCAATCTTATGAGGGAAGCTCTTGCAAGGGTAAGTCTGAAGCGGTTAACCATGTTCAATCATGAAGAAGCTGAGAATGCTAGAATTTCAGCTATATTGGCAAAGGAAACTGCTGATGATATGCTACTCAAGATGTTCAAGAATTGCTGGGTGGACTCCAAGTTGTTTAAGAGCTCAGAAGATCAGAGGATTGAGTCTGAACGGATTGCTCAAGAAACTGAGAGGATTGCTCAAGAGGCTGCTTTGCTGAATCAGAAAGAAGTTCTTATGCTTGGTTTTCAGAGGATGGTGGATCTTCCTCTGATAAAGGAAAGGCTCCTTTGGAAGCAGATGTGGATCATCTGAGTGTCTTGCAGCAAGCTATTGAAAGACAGAGGTCTGATCACCAAGTTCTTGAAACCAAGGTTGATAAGCTGGACTCCAAAGTGGACAATCTGAACGACAAATTTGATGTCATCATAGCCCTCCTTAAGAAACCCTAGGCCTCTAAGCACTTTTTATGTTTTTTTTTTTATGGTTAATTTATCTCATTCTGAACATTTGGTTTTTAATTATCATATTCTTGCTTATATTGTTTGCTTGTTTTGATTCGTTTTATTTTTTTTTTAATTTTCTTTGCTATTATCAAAAGAAAGAAACATAGAAACACAAGCAGAATTTCATTAAAATTTTTATTAAAATAGCTGATAATGACTTGAATACATTAGCAAAAGAAAAAGAACATCTAATCCTATTCAAGCTCAGAATTCTCAGAGGAAATCTCAGATTTCGTCTCAGAATCATCTGAAGAAATTTCAATAAGCTCTGGATCTTGTTCTTCTTCTTCTTCTTCTTGTTCCTCTTCAGGAACATATCCTGCTAAAAATTCAGCATAATCAGCATCAATTTCATCTTCTTCAGATTCAGACTCTGAAGATATGATGATTATCTCTGGCTCTTGTGGTTTCTTGTCTTCTTCTTTCTTTTTCACTTCTCTTTCACGTTCCTCATCCCTTCTTCTACGGAACTCTGCGATGCGAGCACTGAATCTCTTCATTCTTTCTTGTGTTCTTTTCTTTGTATATTGCGTTTGATTTTGTTTTTGTGAAGAATGTTGTTCAACCATAACCTATTTATAGCCATTTTGGCGCTTGGTTTTCTCTTTTGAAAATTAATTTCACCTCCGTAACAACCAACTCCTATCTTTGACTGTCTTGGTTTTCTCGTTTTTGACTGCTACTTTTTGATAATGACAATAGGGGGAGTAGTTACGCATTAATTGATATGTTTTAATTTATATGTTTTAAAGGCTGAAACCACGCTTAATATTGTTATGTTATTAAAGTTGTTTAGCAAATATTTGTTTTATTTGTTTTAATGCGGAGACTGAGTATTTTAAACTAAAAATAAATTTCATAAGTAAGGATAAGTTAAAAGTGCAATTTTAACTTAAACCTTGAGACTTAGGGGGAGAGCTTGCAAACCTCTCGTCCTGAAGAAAAATATGAAATTTAGTTTTATTCTAAACTACTTAATCTTATACTAAATTAAAATATCATGGATAAAACTTAAAGCTCAGGCTTTATGGAGTATCAATCTTAGGGGGAGCTTGCAAACCTCACAAACCTAAGGGAAACATGATAAGTTAATTTAACAACAACTGTCAATTAATACTTATGTTTGTCATCATCAAAAAAGGGGAGATTGTTGGAACATAATTGATTTAAAAATGTTTGCCCCTAAATCTATTAAGGTTTTGATGATAACAAAGTATTAATAAACAATTGGAAGGACTAAAAATTTAATTTAAGTGTGCAGAACTTAGTTTCAGACAAGCTCTGAAGAAAGCTCAGAAGACAAGTCCTCAGAAGTTCGCAAGAACTCAGAAGATAAGAATCTTCAGAAGTTACTTACATCAGAGGATGAAGACATCAGAACTTGCTAAAGTCTGAAGTGAATCAAACTCTGAGGTATATCTTGGATGGTGTGAAGATTCGAATTTGAAGGTCAACTCTCCTACCAATGAAGAAAAGGACTTTTCAATCTTGATCAGAACAGCTACTTGCATTTTGTCTGTCCACAATGGAGAACGTGGGTTATCAGACTTCTTAGCTGAATAAGGAAAGTCTTCTCTGCACATGGTCAAAGTTACTGAAACTCTTACTCTGTTTTGGAAACGACCAAACTGCATCAAGACAAGTTGCTTGAAGACAAAAGATTATCTTCATCAACGGTCATCTTTGCAACGACTCTTTCTCAGTCCTATATATACTAGAAGAATCAGCTTGCAAAGTAATCAATCGATTATTACACACGCTCGAACAATTCACATTTGTGAATACAAGCTCTGAACCTTTGAACTAGTGTTTTTAACTCTTAGTCCAAATACTTTGTGCTCACTGTATTTTTTTATTAAGGTTCTCTTAAGAGCAGTTGTATTCATTCAACAACTTTATTATCTCTGTAAGTTTGAGAAGTCTTAAGCTTGTGTGCTTAAGTGAGAAGTCTTAAGCTTGTGTGCTTAAGCATAGTTGTGAAGTCTCTTGCTTGTGTGCTTGAGCATTTGTAATCTTGTGTGATTATAGTGAAATCCCTTGGAAGTGCAAGGGGACTGGACTACTCTCGTTTTGTGAGAGGAACCAGTAAAAATTGCTTGTGTGCTTTCTCTCTCTCTGATCTCGTTTATTTTGTGTTGTTTATCCGCTGCTATCGTAGCTAAGTTAAGAACTTCGAAAAAGTTTTAACTTGGCTAAAACACAATTCAACCCCCCCCCCCCCCCCCCCCCCCTTCTTGTGTTTTCACACCTTCAGTTTAGAAGTCTCTAGCATGTGTGCTTGAGCAAGGAAGTCCTAAGCTAGTGAGTTGGGGCAATAAAGTCCTAAGCTTGCGATTGTAATCAATTGTGATTATAGTGAACTCCCTTGAAAGTGCAAAAGACTACTCTCGTTTGTGGGAGGAACCAATATAAAAACTTTGTGTTTCCCATTTTGAAATTCAATTCTTTTTAGGTTAATATGTGTTTATTCTTGTAATGTGAGTGAATTTTGGTTTACCTTCCTTAAAAAAAATTGATTCCCCCTCGTAATGTCAAGTGGACAAGTTGGACGCTGACATAACCAAATTGATGATGTGGCATGCCTATGTGACTTTTATTTCAGATTTAATTATTTAATGACTTTAATGCACTTTTGATCCCCAATTTTGAAAAAACTGAACTTTTGATCCCCATATTTTAGATTTTTCTGAATTTTAGTCTTCGAACTCAATTTGTTCAAATTTTTGCTGATGTGTCAAGCTTATTATTGACGTGTCAGTGTCCATTTTGACAAAATGTTTCCATGTCTTTAATTTTTTTTACATCAAATATTTTAAAAGTATTAAACAATAAATTGTAAAGAGCTTTATTTTATTGTTTTCTAATTATCATTAATTATTTTATTATTTTAATACTTTTAAAAAAAAATTAATGACAAAGAAATGTTTTGTCAACATGGAAACTGCCACGTCATTAAAGAGCTTGACACATGGCCAAAATCTTACCAAATTGAGTTGGAAGACTAAATTTCAAAAAAATCTAAAATAGGGATTAAAACATCAGGTTTTTCAAAATAGGGGATAAAAAAGTTGTCTTTTAAAATAGGGGATCAAAAGTTAAGATTTTTAAAAATAGGGGATCAAAAAATTGGCTTTTAAAATAGAGGGATCAAAAGTTCAGGTTTTTCAAAATAGAAGGATCAAAAGTGCATTAAAGCTTTTTTTAACACATAGAAAAAAATTGTTTAGGTGCTTTATAATTTATTTTTGATTAATTTGAAACAAAAAAAATAAAAATATGCAAAAAGAACAACAACAACAACAACAACACTATCAACTCCACTAAGAACAACAACAACAACATTATCAACACAGAAAATGTCGATCTAGAATCTTTCAATCTTCAGGAAGTAATATCGCAACGGAATTTGCAGTAGTCGAAGATAGGCTCAGTCTAAAGTTGTCCCACGCTAGAAGGCGCCAGATAAACAAGTTAAAAGATAATACATAAGTTATGACTCTACTCATAAGAGTTCTTTTCTTGTTGATGTGATGTGTTAATTGAAGTATATGTTAAAGGGGCGCCGTCTATGGTGCGCATGCATTATCAGCCGCGCACGGTACGCATGCAAAAAAACCGGATTTTAATGGAATATTCCGCTGACACCTGGATTTAAAATTTTAATTAATAAATTTGATTGTTACACTGTCTAAGGGGTAAAACTGGAATTTCATATCAATTAATTATTACTTTTTAGTTTCAAATACACAGTGAGACAAAAATACACAACACTAGTGTAGTGTTTTATGTAAATTTATTATTTCCCGTTTTTTTTTAATCAGATTATTTTCCATTTTTACTATCAATTATCATTATTAATATTAATATAATAATTTTATTACCAGAATTAACCACTACAATTATTATTATTATTATTATTATTTTTATTATTTAGTTTTGGTTTCAGATTTGCTGCGCCTACCCATCTTCATATGTTTTTACAGATTAACACAACCAGCAATCATCTTCACCCAACATAAATCAATTTACCCAAAAAATCAAACAAAAAAAATAGAATGGAGAAGGACAGAATTGAAACCAAACCACCACACCACCACATCACAACCACAAACAAAAAAGGCAAGAAAAAAGAAGAACCAGAAACAAAAAATAGAAGGAAAAGGAAAGGTAGCAAAACAATTATCTTTGGTTTTTTAGGGTTTAGTTTTGTTTGTTTAGATTTGAGATTTTTGGGTTTTGATTCGTGTTTAAAACTAGTAAATAAGGGTTTAGAAGGAGATTTTTTTTGGAATTTTAGGATTTTTTGTGACGGCGGTCGGCACGGTGGCACCGCCGACGCAACTGGTGGGCACCGCCGTAAGCTATGAACACCGGTTGGTGTTGTTGTTGTTCATGAAGAACAACATAAGAGAAGAGAGAACTTTAGAGAGAGAGGGAGTGAAGGAAGAGAGAGAAAGAAAACTGTAAAATGAAAGAAATATGTCAAAACGCCAATTTATAGATCTCATATCCTGTGAGACGCGCACGGTGCACCTACCGTACACCGCCGCTTTCGGAATCGTTGGATGAATCCAACGGAGACAGTTTTTTACACTTGTTCAAACAAGGGACGTATGATTAATCAGACGGCCTTGATCGTCTCCCTTGTTTGTTTTGGGCGCAGATGAGCCTGGTTTGGAATGGGCGTGTGTCTTTTCCTATACTTGTACCCTATCATTTTCGTTTGAACCCCCTTTCCCTTTTAATTATTTATTTTAAATTAAGCCATTTAATTTATTTTTATTTCCTTACTTTGTTTATTTATATTTACAAACTCAAAAAAAAAATATATCTATATAAAAAATTTCAAGACTCCGAATGTATAAACAGATTGTAATAAGAGTGTCAACGAAAACCTAGTTTATAAGAAAGTGTCGTGAAATTTGACTAAAATTGTCGACATTGACCGGAGATTTCAAATTTTATCAAACTGATCGTTCAATATCACCTAATTCGACTAACGGAAGATTGAAAACCATAATTTTTACGATCGGACTTCGGATCACATACAGATTGTAATAACAGTCTCATCGGAATCATTGTTTCTATGAAAGTGTCGTGAAGTTTGAATAAAACTACCGACATTTAATGAAGAATTCGAATTTTATCAATCCGACGACCGTTCAATATCACCTAATTGGACTAACAAACGAATGAAAAAAAGAATTTGGATGGTCGGACTCCGAATGGATAGACAGATTGTAGTAACAGTCACATCAGAAACCTAGTTTTGATGAAAGTGACATGAAGTTTGAATAAAACTATCGATTTTGACTGAAATTTTTTAATTTAATCAAGCAGACCGTTCAATATCACCTAATTCAACTAACAAACGAATGAAAAAAATAATTTCGATGTACGGACTCCGAATGAATAGAAAGATTGTTGTAACAGTCACATCAGAATCTTAGTTTTACGATGTGACTCTTATTACAATTTGTCTATCCATTCAAAGTCCGATCATCAAAATTCTTTTTTTCATTCGTTTGTCAGTCCAATTATGTTATATTGAACGGTCGGATTAATTAAATTTGAAATCTTCGATCAAAATCGATAGTTTTATTCAAAGGTCATAAACTTTCATCAAAACTAGGTTTCCAATAATACTGTTATTACAATTTGTCTACCCATTCGCAGTCCGATCATCAAAATTCTTTTTCTCATTCATTTTTAAGTTAAATTAGGTGATATTGAACGGTCGGATTGATTAAATTCAAAATTTTCAGTCAAAATCGATAGTTTTATTCAAACTTCATGAACTTTCATAAAAACAAGGTTTCCAATGAGACTGTTATTACAATATGTTTATTCATTCGGAGTCCGATCATCAAAATTATTTTTTTCATTCATTTGTTAGTCCAATTAGGTGATATTGAACGGTCGGATTAATTAAATTTGAAATCTTCGGTCAAAAATCGATAGTTTTATTCAAAGGTCATAAACTTTCATCAAAACTAGGTTTCCAAAAAGACTGTTATTACAATTTGTCTACCCATTCGCAGTCCGATCATCAAAATTCTTTTTCTCATTCATTTTTAAGTTAAATTAGGTGATATTGAACGGTCGGATTGATTAAATTCAAAATTGTCAGTCAAAATTGATAGTTTTATTCAAACTTCATGAACTTTCATCAAAACTAGGTTTCCAATGAGACTGTTATTACAATTTGTCTATCCATTCGGAGTCCGATCATCAAATTTTTTTTTTTCATTCGTTTGTTAGTCCAATTAGGTGATATTGAACGGTCGGATTAATTAAATTTGAAATATTCGGTCAAAATCGATAGTTTTATTCAAAGGTCATAAACTTTCATCAAAACTAGGTTTCCAATAAGACTGTTATTACAATTTGTCTACACATTCGCAGTTCGATCATCAAAATTCTTTTTCTCATTCATTTTTAAGTTAAATTAGGTGATATTGAACGGTCGGATTGATTAAATTCAAAATTTTCAGTCAAAATCGATAGTTTTATTCAAACTTCATGTACTTTCATCAAAACTAGGTTTCCAATGAGACTGTTATTACAATCTGTCTATCCATTCGAAGTCCGATCATCAAAATTGTTTTTTTCATTCGTTTTTTAGTCCAATTAGGTGATATTGAACGGTCGGATTGATAAATTTCGAATTCTCCATTAAATGTCGGTAGTTTTAGTCGAACATCTCGACAGTTTCATAAAAACAGTGATTCCAATGAGATTATTATTACAATCTGTATGTGCATACGAAATCCGATCGTAAAAATTCGGATTCCCAATTGTCCGTTAGTCCAATTAGGTGATATTGAACGGTCGGATTGATAAATTTTGAATTCTCCATTAAATGTCGATAGTTTTAGTCGAACATCACGACAGTTTCATAAAAACAGTGATTCCAATGAGATTATTATTACAATCTGTATGTGCATCCAAAATCCGATCGTAAAAATTCGGATTCCCAATTGTCTGTTAGTCCAATTAGGTGATATTGAACAGTCGGATTGATAAAATTCGAATTCTTCATTAAATGTCGGTAGTTTTAGTCGAACTTCACGACATTTTCATAGAAACTAGGTTTCCGATGACACTCTTATTACAATCTGTCTATGCATTCAGAGTCCGATCATCAAAATTCTTTTTTTCATTCGTTTGTTAGTCCAATTAGATGATATTGAACGATCGGATCGATTAAATTTGAAATCTCCGATGAAAATCAGTAGTTTCAGTCAAAGTCCATGATCCTTTCATTGAAACTAGGTTTCCGATGTGACTGTTACTACAATCTGTCTATCCATTCGGAGTCCGACCATCCAAATTCTTTTTTTCATTCGTTTGTTAGTCCAATTAGGTGATATTGAACGGTCGGAATGATAAAATTCGAATTCTTCATTAAATATCGGTAGTTTTATTCGAACTTCACGACACTTTCATAGAAACAATGATTCCGATGAAACTGTTATTACAATCTGTATGTGCATCCGAAGTCCGATCGTAAAAATTATGGTTTTCAATCTCCCGTTAGTCGAATTAGGTGATATTGAACGGTCAGTTTGATAAAATTTGAAATCTCCAATCAATGTCGACAATTTTAGTCAAATTTCACGACACTTTCTTAGAAACTAGGTTTTCGATTACACTCTTATTACAATCTGTTTATGCATTCAGAGTCTTGAAATTTTTTATATAGATATATTTTTTTTTTGAGTTTGTAAATATAAATATATGAACAAAGTAAGGAAATAAAAATAAATTAAATGGCTTAATTTAAAATAAATAATTAAAAGGGAAAGGGGGTTGAAACGAAAATGAGAGGGTACAAGTATAGGAAAAAAAACAGGCCCATTCCAAACCAGGCCCATCTGCGCCCAAAACAAATAAGGGAGACGATCAAGGCCGTCTGATTAATCATACGTCCCTTGTTTGAACAAGTGTAAAAAACTGTCTCCGTTGGATTCATCCAACGATTCCGAAAGCGGCGGTGTACGGTAGGTGCGCTGTGCGCGTCTCGCAGGATATGAGATCTATAAATTGGCGTTTTGACATATTTCTTTCATTTTACACTTTTCTTTCTCTCTCTTCCTTCACTCCCTCTCTCTCTAAAGTTCTCTCTTCTCTTATGTTGTTCTTCATGAACAACAACAACACCAACCGGTGTTCATAGCTTACGGCGGTGCCCACCAGTTGCGTTGGCGGTGCCACCGTGCCGACCGCCGTCACAAAAAATCCTAAAATTCCAAAAAAAACTCCTTCTAAACCCTTATTTACTAGTTTTAAACACGAATCAAAACACAAAAATCTCAAATCTAAACAAACAAAATTAAACCCTAAAAAACCAAAAAAAAATTGTTTTGCTACCTTTCTTTTTCCTTCTATTTTTTGTTTCTGGTTCTTCTTTTTTCTTGCCTTTTTTGTTTGTGGTTGTGATGTGGTGGTGTGGTGGTTTGGTTTCAATTCTGTCCTTCTCCATTCTATTTTTTTTGTTTGATTTTTTTGGGTAAATTGATTTATGTTGGTGAAGATAATTGTTGATTGTGTTAATCTGCAAAAACATATGAAGATGGGGAGGCGCAGCAAATCTGAAACCAAAACTAAATAATAATAATAATAATAATAATAATAAAAATAATAATAATAATAATAATAATTGCAGTGATTAATTATGGTAATAAAATTATTATATTAATAATGATAATTGATAGTAAAAATGGAAAATAATCTGATTAAAAAAAAAAACGGGAAATAATAAATTGACATAAAACACTACACTAGTGTTGTGTATTTTTGTCTCACTGTGTATTTGAAACTAAAAAGTAATAATTAATTGATATGAAATTCCAATTTTACCCCTTAGACAGTGGAACAATCAAAATTATTAATTAAAATTTTAAATCCAGGTGTCAGCGGAATATTCCATTAAGATCCGATTTTTTTGCATGCGTACCGTGCGCAGCTGATGATGCATGCGCACCGTAGACGGCGCCTGTTAAAGGACATAGTTATATATATATATATATATATATATATATATATATATATATATATATATATATATATAGGTGGATTCTAAGGTGAGGGCTCTATTAAGTCCCTCACCGGTGTACCATTTACTTTGACCGTCAGATTAAAATAGTCTACGTGATTTTAAAACTCATTGTCACACTGGATTCGAGTCTCCCCGTTTCTCTCTTCTGCTTGATATCACTCTTCATTTTTAGCCTCCTCAAAGATTTACGATAATAATTTACGATAATAATAATATAAACAAATAAGCACAAAGTTCTTCCTTCTCCTCTTCCGTTAAAAATCTGGAAAAATGTATGAAGTTCATGACCATATTCATATCTTCAAATTCATTATCATCTTATTCCTTAAATCAAAATTAATTCTCAATCTCTTTCTAAACTTAAAAATTAAAATCCCCAAATTTTCAGTAAACCCTAAAAAAATTATTTATGATGTTGAGAGTGAGAAGAGGCAGCACAACCCTTTCTTTTCGTCACCACCGATAAATTCGTGTTTAGATTTTTCGGAATCTGAATTTCTTAGGAATTTTATTTCTATATTATTCTTTGCAAACAAATTTCGCATAAGTTGTTGATGATATCTTTATTGAATTTGATTATGTGCTTACTACCTTTTTGGTTAATCGTGTATTCCTTGCTATAGTCAATTTGCTTGTCTGCAAAATTAATCAGAAGAGATTGAGAGAATGGTTCCTTTTTCTATATAAAAGAAGGTGTGTATTAGACACCCACTTCAATATTAGAAGGTATGTATTAGCATGATGCACCCATTTATTTTAGACAAAAATACCCTTTTTCTCTTTCTTTAATTGTTATTAAATGCTGTCTCTTGAAGTCATTTCCCCACCATACCCATCAGTATCTCTCTTGCTCTACTTTATTGTGCAAATAGAAAGAAAGAAAAAAAGCAATAAATCTTTACATAATTTGTTTTCAATAGAGGACTTTGATACGAACCAATTCTTTTGAGAATTTTGTTGACTGGTGTGGTATTGTGCTCAACAAATAAGTCGTAAAATAGATGTTGTTTTATACGGAAAGAGCAGTCGGAGGAAGATGACAGAGCAAACAATCTGCTTCACCTAAGCGATTTGCTACAGACCGACCGACCAATACGGAGATGCAAAAAGCAGGATAGAAAATTAGGTTTTTTTTATAATTAAATTTGAAATTTCAATTATATCCATGTATCTTCATTTTATAAAAAAGATAAAAGTTGGGTTTTATTGTCCAATTGAAAAGGTGTTGATTGCTAACACACCCCTTCTAATATTGAAGTGGGTGTGTTATAGCATAACCCATATATATATATATATATATATATATATATATATATATATATATGGGGTTTTCTAACTTAGACCCTAGTTAGGTCTAAGTTAGCAAGGTGCACCTTTTGAGTTGGACAAAAATACCCATTTTTTTTTTTTTTGAAACAATAGAGCAACTGGGCATGTATGTAATTTGCATCATAAAAATACCCTCTTTTTTTTTTTGAAACAATAGAACAACTATTACATTTTTTAAATTTCTTCCAAATTTCGACCTCATTTTACGTGCGAATCGAACGCCGATTTCAAAAACTAATACCGGAAACCTTTGTAAAATTGAAAAACGATCAAAATCCATATAAGGAACGTCGAGTTTCGTTGAGTATTGAGGGAGATCGAACCGGGTCAAAAACCGGGTCGCACGACCCGTTTCTGCATAAAACGGGTGGGAGGGACGATGAACAGTGCGCGTCGCCCACGCCCACTCTCACCGGAGGCGCGTGGGGGCGCGTGCGGCCT